>NC_090451.1:547600563-547914870 GCF_031143425.1 Pleurodeles waltl
TTAAATTATCAATCAGACATCAGTGAACTCGTTAAAGCCCCGATGCTGCAAGTGGTGAAGTTTAATGAACAAATCCAGGTCACAGCATTCTGAAAGTACGGGAGCTGCCTGTGTAATTAGTATTAGAAGAAGGCCACTTGTGTCTATGAATTTTAAAAACATATAGGGGCAGATTTATGGAAAGTTGCGTTGCACTAAGTGCAGCGCCACTTTCCCTGCACCCCTTAGTGCCCCCTACCGCTACCATGTGTGTGCTGTATTTAAAATAAGGCACACTATGGCGCAGTGAAGGGGGCAATGCTGTTATTTTTCGCCTGCTCCGAGCAGGCTTTAAAAGTACTGGAAAAAAGGTGCAAGGAAATCTCATAGATTTCTTTGCAACATTTTTCAGCCACCGCTAATGGGGGAACGTCCCCTTTGCATACATTATGCCTGCCACAGGCATAATATAGTGCAAAGTGTTACAGAGTGCCGCAATGCATGCATTGCACCACTCTGTAAATACAGCGTAGGGATTTCGGCCTCGAGGGCCACATTATTGTAAAAAATAATGATGCTAATGTGGCGCAAGTTGGCGCTAGGGGATAAATATGCCTATAAATGGCTATACAAGTGTTTTAAACTGAACATTTTGGGAGAAGTTATATTGTTTTATTTACGTGCTCTACACAGAAAACAGTTCATAGGCAGACTTGCATGTAATTCCAAGGGAGTGATCTAAAGATCTAAAGACATTTTCAGTAAATATTCACAGGTCTGTTTGGGATCTATGTAGCTAGACTCCCGCCTGCAACGAATTGTATGAAGAATGAGGCACCAACACGCTTACGAAAAATTAAAGAACCCTTTGTTTAGAAAACTGGCAGTGGCAGCCAACCTTCAAAAACTCCCACTTTTCATGCCAGGGGGTAACAACATAACGTGAATTGTCTTTGAATTCAGGGACTGAAATATGAACCTGCATGTCCTCATCGCCAGAAACAAAACGTAGGGGCATATTTATACTCTGTTTGCGCCAGATTTGCATCGTTTTTTTTTACGCGAATCTGACGCAAAACTAACTCCATATTTATACTTTGGCGTTAGACCTGTCTAGCTCCAAAGATCTTGGATTTTGCATAATTTTTTAGCGTGGACACCTTCCTTGCGTTAATGATATGCAAGGTAGGCGTTCCCTTCTAAAAAATGACTCCGAGGTATGTGCGCCATATTTATACTCCCGGGCAAAAATGACGCCCGGGAGTGGGCGGGTCAAAAAAAATGACGTCCAGCCGCTTTTGCGTCATTTCTTAACGCCTGGTCAGGGCAGGCGTTAAGGGACCTGTGGGCTCGGAAGGAGCCCAGAGGTGCCCTCCCATGCCCCCAGGGACACCCCCTGCCACCCTTGCCCACCCCAGGAGGACGCCCAAGGATGGAGGGACCCATCCCAGGGAACTTAAGGTAAGTTCAGGTAAGTATTTTGTTTTATTTTTTTTGTGGCATAGGGGGGCCTGATTTGTGCCCCCCTACATGCCACTATGCCCAATGACCATGCCCAGGGGACAGAAAACCCCTGGGCATGGCCATTGGGCAAGGGGGAATGACTCCTGTTTTTGCTAAGACAGGAGTCATGTCAATGGAGGGTGGGAGTCAAAATAAATGGCGCAAATCGGGTTGAGGCAGATTTTTTGCCTCAGACCGACTTGCCCCATTTTTTGACGCCCAAGCTCCATTTTCCCCTACGCCGGCGCTGCCTGGTGTGGGTCATTTTTTTTGACGCACACCAGTCAGCTCCGCCGGCTAACGTCATTCCATAAATAAGGCGCCCGCATGGCGCTTTGGAATGGCGTTAACATTTTTGACGCACAACTGCGTTGGCGCAGTTGTGCGTCAAAAAGTATAAATATGGCCCTTAGTTTTTTTAAAACAGAAAGGAACAATCAATCGGCTTTTAAGCTCATTTTACCTCTGATTCTTTTTTTAACTACCATGGCATGGCATCTCTGAGTGCTGCCTTTTGCTTTCAGCCGCAGGCAAGATCAGGGATGAACTTTTAAACTGTAGTATCTCTGAGTGCCGAGAGCTGCCTTTCCATTTCAGCTGCAGGAAAGGTCAGGGAGGAACTTACAAACTTGGAAGAAACTCATCTTTACCACACCCCTATGTGCAATGCCATTACTGGCGCTGTGCATGTACAGAGGAAGGGACTGAGATCAATGGCCAATCACTGCTACTACTATACCACATCTCTAAGCAAATCCAGAAGCTGCTCATGCTGTTACAGCACCGCCTGGAGTGGCTGGGGCAGACAACCTCCCCGCTCCTTATTGAGACCGGGGGCTGCAGCTTAGAGTCACAGCCCCGGCTTCAGTGTACACAGGTGGAGAGAACGTGAGTGGCCTCCAGTGCACATGTCTGATTGGCTGGAGAGAAGCAGCAGTCCAACCCGTCAGCGCACTTGGACCCCAGGTGCTCTGGCTACTAACTCTCTCCGACAGTGTATTTCTATTGTTTAGCCCCACCCCTCGGACTCGTACTGGGTTCTCCAAGACCCACCTCAGGCCTCATACTGCAACCGGCCGCAGCAGACTACAAAACACTTAGTACTCTTTACTTATTTTTAATTTGGGGGCCGGGGGCCAACATATTAGTGGGGCAATGCCCCATCGCATTAATGAAGGCACCGTCCCTGTATAAAATGTAATAAGGCAACTCCAATGTTATCTTATGGGAGAGATATACTGTGCAGTAGTGGAAAATGAATTTAAGAGTGTTTCACTACCAGGACATGTAAAACTTAAAAGTACATGTCCTACTTTTTAAATACATCACACCCTGACCTCTGGGCTATCCAGGGCCTACTCTAGGGGTGACATATGTATGTATTGAAAAGGAAGGTTTGGACCTGACAAAAAGATTTATATTGCCAGGTAGACATGGCAGTTTAAAACTGCACACACAGGCTCTGCAATGACAGACCTAAGATAGGTTTAAAGGACTACTTAAGTGGGTGGCACAATATGTGCTGCAGGACCACTAGTAGCATTTAAATTATAGTCCCTGGATACACGTAGTACCACTTTGTTAGCGACTTATAAGTAACTTAACTATGCCAATTGGGGATAAGCCAATATTACCTTGTTTAGAGGAGAGAGGGCAATCACTTTATCACTGGTCAGCAGTGGTAAGGTGCACAAAGTCCTAAAACCAGCAAAAATAAGATCAGTAATAATGAAGGAGAAAGGCAAAAAGTTTAGGAAATGACAACCCTAAGGCTGACAAGTCTAACAAAAGCCCATTCCAGGAAATTAAGGCACTCAAAGTATGCACATAGTCTTTGACAGTCCCTTTGACATCCATTTGTTTAAGTAATATTGGTCTTTGAATTTGAAAGCTAACAAATGGAAGCTGTTGGGGGAAATGGACGACAGCATCAATGCTGAATCATTGTTTGCTTTAGCCATTAGTGCACCCTTCACTTTGGACCTGACAGCTCTATGGCATTGTCAATGGATGTATAGGAAACTGTGCATAACTCTGACTGATTCCTCTTTTACAGACTCGCTCTCAGGGAAGGATAGATGGTGGATCTATCGATATTGGTGCGGGTCTTTCTTGGATATCACCCTCAGCATGAACAGAATCCAGAATTACAGGGGGTGGGTGTTCAAATGGACCTTCAATGTGCCCCAACAAGCGTGCCTTGTGTATCTCTTGATGAACAACTTCCTGATGCTCTGCGGTTGGTTTTAACTTTGTGTTCCTCCTGCTCATTTCTCCCTCAAATGATTTTCTAATGCCTTTTTCAAATACTTCCAGCAGGAGCAGAGCATCTGATTTATTGTGATGAATTTTCAGAAATTCCCTGAATCTTACTGTGTCTATCAGTTTGTCCGCTGTTGAAATGTCGTGCATATCAGTCTGCCCACTGTTGCTTATTGCCCTCACTCTAGTCAGGGCAAAGGAGAAACACACCTGGTTAACCCCCACTCACCCCGTTGGTAGCTTGGCACGAGCAGGCAGGCTTATCCAAGAAGCAATGTGTAAAGTATTTGTACCAACACACACAGTCAAACAGTGAAAATACTACAAAATGGGCACCACAACAGTTTAGAAAAATAGCCAATATTTATCTAAATGAAACAAGACCAAAATGAAAAAAATCAAACATACACAAGTCAAAATATGGACTTTCAAAAGAATAAGGCCCTCATTACAACCCTGGCGGTCCAAAACCGCCAGGGTTGTTTTGGCGATTATTCCGCCAACAGGCTGGCGGTACAAATCGCCGTATTATGACCGCGGCAGTAGCGCCTCGGTCACACCACAGGGACCGGTGGTTTCCCGCCATCGTTGTCCCGGCGGTTGTAATCCGCTGCTTGCAGCGCTGCCCTGGGGATTATGACTCCCCTTCCCGCCAGCCTGTCCATGGCGGTAGAGACCGCCATGGAAAGGCTGGTGGGAAGGAGGGTCGCTGGGCCCCTGGGGGCCCCTGCACTGCCCATGCACTTGGCGTGGGCAGTGCAGGGGCTCCAAGGCACAGCCCCATCCTTCTTTTCACTGTCTGCACAGCAGACAGTGAAAAGCGCCACAGGTGCAGCTGCACCCGTTGCACAGCCGCAACACCGCTGGCTCCATTAGGAGCCAGCTGCAATGTTACGGCCGACATCCCCGCCGGCCGAGCGGGGATGTTGTAATGCAGCTGGTGAGGTTGCGGCCGCATAGGCGGCCGCTCGGCGGTCCAACCTTGGCGGAGGTTGTAATGAGGGCCTAAGAGTCTTACTCCTGAGAAAACAATAGAAACTTTAATTTTGCACAAAGCACCTGGTTAGCATAAAAAATAAAGCTGCACATACAAGTGTGCATTGGGAAAGGCAGCAATGCATTGATTCCTTCCTCACAAGGGAGGCCGCATGTCAGTTCTTCTCCGGCCAGGTCGACAATGCTTCATTTTTCTCCCTCGCAAGAAAGCAATGTGTCGATTTCTGGACAGGGCACGTTGGATCGGCACCAGTTCACAATGACTTTGATGCCCAAGGATGATGCGTGTGAAATCCGGTTGCACGGTGTTGGAAAACCACGCGACGTGGGGTTTGGGTCATTATCAGCAGCCACAAGTGGGTGTCGCGTCATTTTTCCACCCGTGATGTGTCGATCTCCCATCCTCAATGCAGGTGGAGCATCGTTTTTAGCAGAGAATTGGGTGGCACATCGTTTATCAGCCGCGTTGCAGATGGTGCGTTGAAAATGTCCCTGCATGGAGTCCTTTTGCGTGGATTTCAGTCCTTGTTCTGTCAGCTTCACCTTTCAAGGACCCAGGGACTGGATAGGGCACCACTTGGCAGGGCAGGAGTCTCAGCAGGGTGTCCAGGTGTTGGCAGAGGAAGTCGTTGATGGCCCTGAGACTTCAAAACAGGAGGCAAGCTCAGTTCAAGCCCTTGGAGATTCTTCTCAAGCAGGAATGCACAACAAAGTCCAGTCTCTGTCCCCTTTCACAGACAGAAGCAGCAACTAAAGGATAGTCCAACCAAACACAGTCACAGGCAGTGGCAGCATTTTTCCTCATCTTTTCAGCTCTTCTCCTTGGCTGAGGTTCCTCTTGAATCCAGAAGTGATCTAAAAGTGTGGGGTTTTGGGTCCAATACTCATACCCCTTTCTGCCTTTGAAGAAGGCAAACTTCAAAGGAAAGTCTCTGTTGTTTACCAGATCCTGCCTAGCCCAGGCCAGGCCCCAGATACACACCAGTGGGTTGGAGACTGCATTGTGTGAGGGCAGGCACAGCCCATTCAGGTGTAAGTGACCACCCCTCCCTCCACAGCAGCCTAGATGGCTCATCAGGATATGCAGGCTGTACCCCAGCTCCCTTTGTCTCACTGTCTAGAGGAGATTCACAAACAGCCCAACTGTCAGTCTGACCCAGACAGAGAATCCACAAACAGGCAAAGTCACAGAATGATTAAAGCAATAAAATGCCTACTTTCTGAAAGTGGCATTTTCAACTAACAATCTAAAAACCAACTTCACTAATATATGTATTTTTAAATTGTGAGTTCAGAGACCCAAACTCCATATTTCTATCTGCTCTCAAAGGGAATCTGCACTCTAAAGACATTTAAAGGCAGCCCTTGTTAACCTATGAGAGAGATAGGCCTTGCAACATTGAAAACCAAATTTAGCAGTATTTCACTGTTAGGACATGTAAAACCATTCAAGTACATGTCCCACCTTTAACATACACTGCACTCTGCCCATGTGGCTACCTAGGGCCTACCTTAGGGGTGCCTTACATATATAAAAAGGGAAGGTTTAGGCCTGGCAAGTGGGTACACTTGCCAAGTCAAATTGGTAGTTTAAAACTGCACACACAGACACTGCAGTGGCAGGTCTGAGCCATGTTTACGCAAATTATAAAATTCAGTTAATTGGGGGCAAGCAGATCAGTATTTGTCACCCACTGAGTGACACTTTTGGGGTTCACATAAGCATGATTGTTCAAATCTTAAATAGTTTGCATACTGAAAGGCGAATGTTGTTATTCATACCAACAGTTACAAAGTCATATTTTTGCCTGTTGCCCTGTTCACCCCCATTTTTTGTTGCTGACTGGTGCTGATGGTAATTGACTCTGACTGTGCCCTGGGCTCTGTAGTCCAGGCCCAGGCAAGTGCTATGTTAAAACACACACATGTATTAGAGTACACTAAGTATTAGGGTACCCTTCCAATTGGCTTTACAGACTCTCTAAGTCCCTAGTATATAATAGGGCCAGGGGATACAATCTGCCTATAAGTCCCTAGTATATAATAGGGCATGGAGATTAGATGCCCATCGGAATTTCCAAACTTGCACGTGTGCACTGCTGTGTGCTTTCTGTCTTTCTGAATGCAGGCCTGCCTTGCAGCCTGTCTTTAAAAGTTAAACTCATACCATTTGCATTGCAGTCTCTATAAGTCCCTAGTAAATAATATGGCATTGGGTACCAACTACCTATAAGATCCTCGTACATAATAGGGCATGGAAGTAGAGGCCCAGCAGAATTGCTGCCATTTGCACTGCTGGAGGTTTTCGGTCAATTTTAAATGCAGCCTAACTCTGCAGACTGCATTTAAATGCAAATCGTGTCCCAGGGTCTCCCCTAGTTGACCCACAGTGGGGGTGGTCATGTAACTATAATCAGGGTCCTTACAGAAGACTTTTTATAAACCTAGATGGGAAAAAAAATCGCTCATTTCATTTTTCCTTCATTATAGATCCTGGATCCATAGGCTAACATTGCAGTATTACATTTAATTGTAAATATAGGAGGGAAAATAGTAGAAAAGTCATTCAAGGACTTAAAAGATTTGTTTTGATAAATCCAGCAATTTACTATTGGTGATTTATCATAACTTGCACAGAAAAGAAGGTATAAGGCTTTTTTTTCTGTAAGTCAAAATCCAGCCTTCTGAAGGCCCACTCTCATTGGTCAGTGCTAACAGGATTAGCAGAGCTGCTTGATTAAGTGATACGTGGCTGTCCAGGGGAGAGGCTATCTTGTGAAGGGCAGCTCTGGGGCTACACTTGAATGCCAGAGCCAGGGGGGGGAGGGGTAATAAAACATACAACCTCAAAGGAGAGCAGGACAGGAGGGAATGCCAGATCACCTAACCCTCACCTTCTGAACCCCTCAATCAGATACTAGGCTTAAGGAAGGAATTCACAGATGTTAGGAGGAGGAGAGTTATGGAAATGAGCAACACCACTGAAGGGTCACCCCAAAGTTTTTGCCTTTCTCCTCCTATTTTTCTGACCTCATTTTTGTTGTCTTTAGGACTCTGGACCTTTTACCACTGCTAACCAGTGCTAAAGTGCATGTGCTCTCTCCCTAAAACATGGTAACATTGGCACATACCCAGTTGGCATATTTAATTTACCTGTAAGTCCCTAGTAAAGTGCCCTACATGTACCCAAGGCCTGTAAATTAAATACTACTAGTGGGCCTGCAGCACAGATTGTGCCACCCACATAAGTAGTCCCTTAACCATGTCTCAGGCCTGCCATTGCAAGGCCTGCATGTACAGTTTCACTGTCACTTCGACTTGGCATTTAAAACTACTTTCCAAGCCATAAACTCCCCTTTTTCTGCAAATAAGTCACCTCTAAGGTAGGCACTAGGTAACTCATAGGGCAGGGTGCTATGTAAGTAAAAGGCAGGACATGTACTTATGTGTTTTACATGTACAGGTAGTGAAAAACTCACCAATTCATTTTTCACTACTGTGAAGCCTGCTCCTCTCATACACTAACATTAGAACTACCGTCATATACTTTTTTAAGTGGTAGATTCTGATCTGGAAGGAGTATCCCTGTCATGTTTTGTTTGGCCAGAATGGTAATAGAAAATCCTAATTACTGGTGAAGTTGAATTTCATATTACCATTTTAGAAATGCCACTTTCAGAAAGTGGGCCTTTCTCTGCATTTACTGCCATCTGTGCCTTACTACCTGTCTCCAATCCACACCTGGCCTGTGCTGGTTGAAAGCTCACCTTGCGCATTCTATCCAGACAGCAATAAACACAGCACACTCAGTCACATCTGCATTCATCTACATACTGAATGGGTCTCCCTGGGCAGGAAGTGCAGAGGGGCTTTCTCTTACACTTCATAGGCCAGTGGCCTGCCCTCACACAAAGGGCTGATAACCCCCCACAGGGATCCTGGCAGACAGGACTGGGCTGAAAGGGGCACTTCAAAACCACCACTTGAAGTTTCCCCCACTTCAAAAGCTTTTTGGGTATGTGAACTGGGTCTCTGACCCCATCAGATCAGACACTTATGGATCTACATCTGGACTCTGTCAGAGGAACTGCTTGGCTGCCCAAAGGACTCATCTGGACTGCTTTACTGAGATGGACTGCTGCCCTGCTTGTTGCCCTGCTGCCCTCTGGCTCTGCTGAAAGGACTCTGCCTTCCCCAAAATTACTCTCCAAGGGCTTGGATTGAGGTTGCCTCCTGTTCTGAAGTCTAAGAGCCAACAAAGAATTCACCTACTAGTTTCTAACTAGTTCACCAACTTCAGTGACTCCAGTACCCACTTCAGAAAGTCGAGCACCGATGCCGCTACTATGAGTCACACTGCTGCCTCCTCCAGCTCCATGATCCTTGCCACACACAAGGACCATGGTCTGCAATGCTGCAACGCCGCTGATGTCCCGCAGTGTGATCGCGACACTGTGAAGTCAACACATCACGTCTTGACTGACTGGATCCTTCGACCCTACCGGGTCACAAGGAACCGACGCCTCATTACCAACGCTGTACCAGCTCTCCCAGGAACCATATGGAACTGACATCTCACCTCCCCTGCCTCGCAGTGCGGAACCGACGCCTCACCTCCCCAGACGCTGTGTGGGACTGACAATGCACTGGCTCCACTGACACATCACAATCATGACTCTGTGCAACATCTTTGTTTCTTCATTTTCAAAGGTACTGTGCCTGTGGGTCCGTGCGAAACCGTCATTGGTCCCTATGACGTCAGATTATTGGGAATGACTCCGTCAACGACGCTCTGATAGACCTAGTTGTAGCTATTGTGTTTCTAAGCGCTTTAATGGGATTCAATCTTTAAAAATTCGTAACTTTGCTTGTGCACATTGGAGTAACGTTGTTTTTACCTTATTTTATTCAGATAAATAGTATCCATTTCTCTATACCTGTGTGGTGTATTTTTGTGGTGTTTTCACTGTGTTACTGTATGAGTTATTGCGCAAATACTTTACACATTGCCTTCTAAGTAAAGCCTGCCTGCTCTGTGCCAAGCTACAAGAGGGTGAGCACAGGGTAATTTGGGTTGTGTTGTGACTTAATCTGACTAGGATTGCGGTCCCTACTTGGACAAGGGTGTATACCTCTGCCAACTAGCGACCCCATTTCTAACAACTGGAGGTTTGTTTAGTCAGATCTACCTGTTTTGCTGAAATGTCAGCCATCAGGAATAAATATGTGAGAGGTCATTGCCTCTCAGATCTGCTGCCTGAAACTACAAGAGGAAGACGGACTGCCCTGCTGGAATCTGGATCTGATCCCTTGGCCTACAATTCTGAGTGAACTACACCTGCTGCACTATCTGGTACTAAAGACCTGGGGACGGTCCTTGCTTCAAGAAGGACTCAGGAGTGGACACCTTGCAGCTACAGGCTAATGCAGCTTCACCTGCATCATCTCCTGCAAGAGTCCACAGTCTGGAGTGCATCCAGTGGACTTTTAAGGATATGGCCAGGTGCATTGTGTAAATTGTGGTCCAACTTCCTAAGGACTATCCAGGAGATTCCAAATCCTCTGATTTGTGTTTTGGACCAATTGTACCCACCAGGAGGACTTCAGGAAACACCTACTGAAGTTTGGAGAAGTTTGGACTAATTTGGTAAAGTTGGCGCTTTCTGTTTATAAGCACTAGAAAGTGTTTATTGTTTAAAAATTCATATCTCCTGTTCCCTTCATTGGAATTTTGTCATTTTGGTGTCTATTTACTCATACAATTATAATCTATTTTTATAAATTGGTGTGGGATTTTTATTGTGTGTTGTGTCTCACTTATTTACTAAATTGGTGTTTTTGAATGCTTTACACTCTTGTCTCCTAAGTTAGGCCTGCCGGCTCGGTTACAGCTACCAAGGGTTGAGCAAGGGGCTAATTTACGGAGGCATTTACTGAATCTTTATTTGGTTAGAAGCCTTATTACCAGTGGTAGGTTCATGCTTACCACTACAAATAACCTACTTTCCAACAACAACTATAAGTCCAGTGTGTTATCCTTTACTCAGAGTTTGCCATTGACTCCCTGAATGGGTTTACTGTTGTTCTTTTGATGCTGCTCTGCCTCAATGCTCCCCTTCATTTATGCTCAGTCTCCTCTATCCCCTTCGTCCGAGAACTGCTTTACCCCGTACTGTGCATTGTGCTTACTCTCCATTACCTAGGGGAGGTGGGATAGGCGGGTCATACCCTTCTGGTCTCTGGACATGACTGCTGATCTTCACACCTAGTGCATCTCAAGAGCCTACCTCCTTCCTTCACTGATGTTGCTGGCTGCACCCGTTTTATATCAGCGCCTCTGCCACATCCAGCACTGCAGGAGGCATCTGGGTCGGTTCCTTCAACACAGCCCACTGGACTCTGATTGAGTTACCAAAAACTGCTGACGGTTTCTGCCTTTGTCACTGCTACTTCTGGTCTTCTGAGCTGGAGTTCGATGCCTCGCCTGATGCTGCATCTCATGCCTGAGCTGGTTTCTGTTTCTCTATTGTTGTGTCTGTACCCACATCCGTGGCCTTGGCAGAGTTATCCCTTCAGGCCCCTGAGGCCTGCTTTGCATTTGCAGACACTTTCACCCGTGTGGTCGGTCTGCTTCTGTTTGGAGCAGCAATCTTGAGATGGTTAGGGTGATTTCTTATTTTCACTTCCAGCAGGGCCCAAGACAACAACTTCAGATAGCTCCAGATCAGGGGCACAACTAGACCCGAACTTTGGGGGTGGCTAACACGTCCAGCAAGTGGTGTGCGTCGTTAATTTCAAGCAATGCAGACAGACCTATCTTTATTGCCAATATGAATGAAAGAAGTGACAAACTGTGTAGTTTAAACGTAGTGGGCAAGCCCACTTTGAATATATTGAAAGATTGCAGTCTGTGGCTTCTCCGGATTCTCACTTGTCTGACTTGTTTGGTGGTGGGCCAGGTTGCGTAGGTCATCTTGTGGTGTTTTATCCATTTGCTGCATATGAATATTTGGATTGGTTACATTTTTATTTTGCCGTGATTAGAGATGTTCCTTTATTTGACCACTTGAGGCATTGCCCATTTAAGTATGAAACAGAGGGGCATATTTATACTCTGTTTGCGCCGGAATTGCGTTGTTTTTTTTTACGCAATTCCGACGCAAAACTAACTCCATATTTATTCTTTGGCGTTAGACGCGTCTAGCGCCAAAGTCCATGGAGTTTGCGTCATTTTTTAGCGTGGACACCTATTTTGCGTTAATGATATGCAAGGTAGGCGTTCCCGTCTAAAAAATTGATTCCGAGGCATGTGCGCCGTATTTACACTCCCGGGCAAAACTCACGCCCGGGAGTGGGCGGGTAAATTTTTTTTACGTCCAGCCGCTTTTGCGTCGTTTTTTTGCGCCTGGTCAGGGCAGGCGTTAAGGGACCTGTGGGCTCGGAAGAATCCCAGAGGTGCCCCCACATGCCCCCAGGGACCTCCCCTGTCACCCTTGCCCACCCCAGGAGGACACCCAAGCATGGAGGGACCCATCCCAGGGAACATAAGGTAAGTTCAGGTAAGTAATAATTTTTTGTTTTTGTTTTGTGGCATAGGGGGGCCTGATTTGTGCCCCCCTACATGCCACTATGCCCAATGACCATGCCCAGGGGACAGAAGTCCCCTGGGCATGGCCATTGGGCAAGGGGGCATGACTCCTGTCTTTGCTAAGACAGGAGTCATTTCAATGGGGGTTGGGAGTCGGAAAAAATGGTGCAAATCGGGGTGAGGCGAAAAATTTGCCTCAGCCTGACTTGCCCCATTTTTGGGCGCCCAAGCTCCATATTCCCCTACGCCGGCACTGCCTGGTGTACGTCATTTTTTTTCACGCACACCAGGCAGCGCCGGCGGCTAACGTCGGCTAACGTCATTGAATAAATACAGCGCCCGCATGGCGCTTCAGAATGGCGTTAGCCGGCGCTAATTTTTTGGACGCAAAACTGCGTTAGCGCAGTTTTGCGTCAAAAAGTATAAATATGGCCCAGAGTGTATTATCTGCGTAACAGCAATAGTTGAAATTGAAGGAGATTAGGTCCGGTGGAGAGTAAAGGCAAGTGCTATAGAGGAAGTAGAACTGTTAGGTATATTAGTTGTAAATAGAATGGAACTGACTTGAAGGGATAAAGTGAAATGATGATCTGTCTGATAGAAAAGATGCAATTTCCTTCAGTTCACCCATGTTTGTTTTGAATTCTCTTTAGAAGATTAGGATGGTGAATACTATCAAAGATAGTGATGAGGTCAAGTAATAAGCCTGATAGTAATCCAATGCAGATCTTTGTTTTAAAGCAGATCTTTCTTTGTTTTTTGACAAAAACAGCCTGTTATTGGCCAAAAGTAAAAAAGGATCTCTTGTTTTAAAGCATGCTTGTTTTAGGAAGGGTTTATGTAAGACATTTTGGACGATACCTGTATTCAAGGAGTTGTTGACAGTTCTGGCTGGATTGGCTACAGAGCGATTTAAGAGGACATTGGTCTGCAGGGATGTAGCTTAGTTGGTGAGATTCAGGGATGTGAATCTCATATTTCCAAACTAAACATGTGGGAAAAAACAGCACATGTGTAGCAGACCAGGTTCTTGGCCCCCAGTCCCAACTCCCAATCCAAGAATACATTTAGGAGTGGTGTCACACCCCATACACCCTTCCTGAAGCTATGTTTCTGTTGGTCTGCTGATGATTCTGCTGACCTACAAGTTAACTGTGGTCAGGAGGTTAAAGGGGTTAACTGTTGTTCTTTTCATGTTTTGTTATCTGGTGAACGAAGCTGGGCTGCTAGAATTGTGGTTGAGCAATGGGAAGGCAAGGGCTGACTCTGGTGGGTAGGAAGCAATTCAGGTGTGATGTGCAATCAGCAAAGGTCAGTGATGAGGAGGCTTTTTGCTGTGTTGCCAAGGAACCAATATGCCCTAAGGTACTACAACTTTAGGCACTGCGATTGAATGACCATTTTTCCTCTGAACTCTTCTAGAGGGGTTGTTGTTTGTGAAGTTTAGGCCCTTCATAAGGTCTATAGGTCTCTCAACAGCTCTCCCTATTCAGATCTCTTTCCTGTGGTACGTGCTCTTGGCCACTGTCAGCTCACCAGGACATGGGGCAGGTCTCCCTGAAGCAAAGAAGACATAAGGTATTGTGGTTTTGTTAACTTAACTTGCTCCAGTCAGCTTTCCTTACTACCCTCTCCAGAAGGAAAAAGGTGGAACGTCTTCCTCGCTCGCCATATAAATGCTGTGGAGTGACTATTACTACATGTGTACATGTAAATAATGTATATTTAGACCAACGACTATACATTGAGATGTGCATATGCACTTGTTTGGTATCCACAAAACATCAGATTTTCAGGCATCAACTAAACATGTACAGAGTGAAAAGACCATAAGAGAAGCCATGTTAATTTAGGAAAACATAATATTGCCTGAACATGGTGTTGGGATGGGAATGTCCCCTGCGAGGTATACAGTCATGTTGCCCTATCCTGAATGCAAAACTGTAAATATCTAGTTTCCCAGATTATGGGGATCATTATGACTCTGTCGGTAACTAGACTGCCAGGGTCACGTTGACAGTCGGACTGCCGTGGTCATGGCGGTCCGACCACCACATTATGACCATGGCGGAGTCGCCACGGTCCAACCGCCGACACTGCAAGGCTGCTGCCAGCCTGCAGCCTGCAGATCCCGACGGTTGTAATCCACCAGGGCAGCACTTCAAACCATGGAAAGACTGGCGGAATGGGGAACTCAGGGGGCATGGGCAGTGCAGGGGCCCCCATGTACAGTCCTGTCCCACATTCCACTGCCCGAATTACGGGCAGTGAAATGCGTGACAGGTGCTGCTGCACCCGCTACACCGCTACATTACCGCCGGCTCCATTAGGAGCCGGCTTCAATGTTAAGGCCTTGTTCCCCGCTGGGCCGGTGGGCGGAAGCACTGTATTTCCCAGCTGGCCTACCAGGGAACTCAGATTAGGGCGGCGGGGTTCAGGCTGCCATGTGGCCTGATGGCGGGATGACTTTGGCGGGCAGCCTCTGCCGACCGCCAAAGTCATAAGGGGGGCCTATGTCTCTAGGGTCATGCTAATCTAGTGTATAGGAGCCTGATCTGTCCCTTGACATGACTGAGGTCCTAGATCTGTACTGTGACCTGGATGGGCACACTAAGCATGTCCTCATTTTGCTGACAGTAGATTACTGGCTTGTCACAGGTTGAAGGTCGGACTGGAACGGAAAATAAGCTTGGGCATCAAAATAAAAGCGTACCCTACTATTGAATTCAATAGCTAAAAAAGTGGCCCATATTCGCAAATTAGGTCCATTTTGAACTCTTAAAAGCACGGTGTATAATTATTTTTTAAAGATATGGAAGACTGCATGGATTTGCCCCAAGCAATGTTTGTTTTAATATCAGGGAAATCTACAGTAAAAACTGGCACAGCAGACTACAAAACAGGCCCACAAACAGGGAAAAAACAGCCCACAAAGTGATCTGTCAAAGCAGCCTATCTAGCACTGCCTGATTTCCCTATAGGCCAGTTCAACCCTGCACAGGATTAGCATGTAGATCGATGATGCAGCATACCATGTTTTGTGAATCAAAAATCATGACCAGAATCGTTTTATTTGTGTCACTGGAGTTGAGACCCCATTTGTGTAAAATTCTGCTTAAATGCACTAATCCTAATCCTTGTGTTAACATTCCAAACATGTGTTGTGCACACAGCTTTTGATGTACATGCAATATGTGCACAAGTATGTCAAAGTAACAGAGGCCTGCAGATTCCATTTTAGAAACCCTTAATCTGCTCCTATGCACAAGATGGAGGTAAGATTATTTACCCAGAGGCTGGAAGTGTTTCACTGACATTCTTGAAGCTGGAAGGAGGAGACCTAGACAATAAAGTGGGTACAGAGAAGACTAGACCCGATTTAGAAATTCGTGAAGGCCATTTTGCAGGGAGGAGCTGCTAATTAGTCTTTCTGCAGTACTGCAATGTGGAAGATGGTTGGGATGAAATTTGAAAATGAAGTCTCTTTTCAGTGTGAAAAGGATATTTTAAGTGAGCCAGCCTCTTGTATTTCCCATGATCATTGTACAGTGTGGCTGTTGATAAGCCAGGCTAGAAAGTGCATGTCTATTTGTGCCTCTGTTGTGGGCACTCCAGACTGGAGACTACCCTGCTATGAGGAGCATCACTCTGCTTTGCAGCATACTGTGGTGACTGCTGTGCACTCAGAGCTGGTTTCTGACTGACAGCCAACTTCTCAGGTGGGAGAGATTATTTCCTGGAGTCTTGCCTAACTGGGAAAACTGTATCTCTGAACTTAGTGCCTGGAAGCCAGCCTGCCTACTGAGAGAGGAAAAGATCCAACCAGAATGTGGTGCTGATAGTTTACCCAGGGGAATGGAGACTACGCAGAGAGATTGATAAACCTGAAAGTATGGGTGCAGTCTATCTAGAAGTGAAGTGCCAAGTGGGAATTGTGGCTTGATGGCTCACCTCGTGCTGTGCAACAAGAACAATTGTGACTGAACCGATTGAAGCCAAGGCCTGTGTCTATGGCTGTTAGCATGCCACTGTGTCCCTGTCTACATGGCTGCCCATCTGCTGCTCAAGACTAAGGGGCATATTTATACTCTCTTTGCGCCGAATGTGCATCAAAATTTTTGACGCACAATCGGCGCAAACACTGCCCCTTATTTATACTTTGACGTCCGACCCCGCGGGCGTCAAAGTTCCACCATGTGCGTCATTTTTTGGAAGGGGGAACCAGCCTTGCGTTAATCATATGCAAGGTAGGCGTTCCCTTCCAAAAAATGACTTTAAGGCCTGTGCGCCTTATTTATACTGTGACGTCATTTTGACGCACAGGAGGGGGCAGGCCTTAAAAAACAGCACCCAGCCTGATGGGTGCCGTTTTTTAATGCCTGGGTCAGGGCAGGCGTTAAGGGACCTGTGGGCTCAGAAGGAGCCCAGAGGTGTCCTCCCATGCCCCCAGGGACACCCCCTGCCACCCTTGCCCACCCCAGGAGGACACCAAAGGATGGAGGGACCCATCCCAGGGAAGTTAAGGTAAGTTCAGGTAAGTATTTTTTTTCGTTTTTTGTTTGTGGCATAGGGGGGCCTGATTTGTGCCCCCCTACATGCCACTATGCCCAATGACCGTGCCCAGGGGACATAAGTCCCCTGGGCATGGCCATTGGGCAAGGGGGCATGACTCCTGTCTTTGCTAAGACAGGAGTCATTTCAATGGGGGTTGGGTGCAAAAAAAAATTGCGCAAATCGGGTTGAGGCCAAAATTTTGCCTCAGACCCGACTTGCCCCATTTTTTGACGCCCAAGCTCCATTTTTCCCCTACGCCGGCGCTGCCTGGTGTGAGTCATTTTCTTTGACGCACACCAGTCCGCAGTGCTGGCTAACGTCATTCCATAAATAAGTCGCCCGCATGGTGCCTTGGAATGGCGTTAGCCGGCGGTAATATTTTTGACGCACAACTGCGTTGGCGCAGTTGTGCGTCAAAAAGTATAAATATGGGCCTAAGTGACAGTGACCAGGAAGTGTGCCTAATGCCTACCCCGGATCCCCACCAACAGCAGTATCTGCGTTCATCAAAGGGCTCTGGGATAACACTGTGGCTACCAATCACTGACAACTCCCACGCTACCTCCCTGAGATGCTTGTTACTACTTTCTGTGGCAACCATTGAGCCCCAAGTGCTGAAGGGGATGTACTTGACCCTATTTGCACAGCTGTAATAGGAATTATTTCTGGACATCAGAGGCAAACAACCCAACACCAAAGATCATTCAATTAATCAATCAAGGGTTCTCTGTATAGCATGACTTGTCACCCCAGGGGATTTCCACGTGCTGGTGGGTTTGCCAGAGCCTCGGCCGGATGGTGATGGCAGTCGAAGAGCCACGTTTTGAGCTGCTTTCTGAAATCCACCAGAGATGGGGAGGTGTGCATCTAGGAGGCTGGCCTGGCTTATAGTGGGCACCTTGTGGTACTTACACCTTGTGCCAGGTCCAGTTATCCCTTATTAGTAGATTAGAGGTGTTCTAGCAGCTTAGGCTGATAGAGTTAGCTATAACAGAGCAGCTTAGGCTGAACTAGGAGACATGCAAAGCTCCTGCAATACCACTTTTATCATATAGCACTATATCACAAGAAAACACAATACTCAGAGTTACTAAAAATAAAGGTACTTTATTTTAGTGACAATATGCCAAAAGTATCTCAGAGGATATACTCCATTAGGAGGTAAGTAATATACACAATATATATATGCACACAAACTAAAATCAGGTAAGTAATAGTTAGAAAAGTATAGCAAACAATGTAGAACACAATAGAATGCAATAGGGAGAAATAGGCCTAGGGGCAACACAAACCATATACTCCAAAAGTGGAATGTGAACCACGAATGGACCCCAGGCCTAGTGTAGTGTGTAGAGGGTCACTGGGAGTGTAAGAAAACACTAAGGGTGTCCAAGATACCCCACCGCAAGACCCTGAAAAGTAGGAGTAAAATTACCCTATTACACCAGAAAGACAGTAAAGTTGAGATAGGGGATTCTGCAAGGACAACAACTAACTGCAAAACACTGAAGACGGATTCCTGGACCTGAGGACCTGTATAGGAAGGGGACTAAGTCCAAGAGTCATGCAAGTGTCCAGGGGGGCAGGAGCCCACTAAACCCCGGATGAAGGTGCAAAAGGGCTGCCTCCGGGTGGAAGAAGCCAAAGATTCTGCAACAACAAAAGGTGCCAGGAACTTCTCCTTTGGTCAGAAGATGTCCCAAGGCATGCTGGAGGATGCAGAGTTGTTTCCACACAGAAAGACCGCAAACAAGCCTTGCTAGCTGCAAGAGTCGCGGTTGAGGATTTTGAGTGCTGCTAGGGCTCTGGAAGGACCCTGAGGCTGCCCCTTGGAGGAGGAGACAGAGGGGGTGCTCAGCAGTACGGAGAGCCCTCACAGAAGCAGGCAGCACCCGCGGAAGGACCTGAACAGGCACCTAAAAACCTGAGGACAACGGTCGACTCAGAGTCACAAAGGAGGGTCCCACGATGCCGGAGTCCAACTCAGCGAGTTGCTGGGGACCTGGGCTAGGCTGTCCACAAAGGAAGTCTTGCAAAAGTGCATAGAAGCCCGAGCAGCTGCAGTTCACGCAGTACACAGGATTACTGTCTGGCGTGGGGAGGCAAGGACTTACCTCCACCAAATTTGGACAGAAGGGCCGCTGGACTGTAGAAGACACTTGGACCCAACTCCTGTGTTCGAGGGACCACGCTTGTCAGGATGAGAGGGGACCCAGAGGACCGGTGATGCAGAAGTTTGGTGCCTGCGTTTGCAGGGGGAAGATTCCGAAGACCCACGGGAGATTTCTTCTTGGCTTCCAGTGCAGGGTGAAGGCAGCCAGCCCTCAGAGCATGCACCCCCAGGAAACAGTAGAGAACGCTGGCAGCATTAGGTGCTACAATGTTGCTGGTAGTCATCTTGCTACTTTGTTGCGGGTTTGCAGGTGTCCTGGAGCAGTTAGCGGTCAATCCTTGGCAGAAGTCAAAGAGGGAGATGCAGAGGAACTCAGATGAGCTCTTGCATTCGTTATCTGACGACAAACCCACAGGAGAGACCCTAAATAGCCCTCAGAGGAGGATTGGCCACCTAATGAGGTAAGCACCTATCAGGAGGGGTCTCTGACGTCACCTGCTGGCACTGGCCACTCAGAGGCCTCCATTGTGCCCTCACACCTCTGCATTCAAGATGGCAGAGGTATGGGACACACTGGAGGAGCTCTGGGCACCACCCCTGGGGTGGTGATGGAGAGGGGAGTGGTCACTCCCCTTTCCTTTGTCCAGTTTCACACCAGAGCAGGGGCTGGGGGATCCCTGAACCAGTGTAGACTGGTTTATGCAAGGGGGCACCATCTGTGCCCTTCAAAGCATTCCCAGAGGCCAGGAGAGGCCACTCCTCTCAGGCCCTTAACACCTATTTCCAAAGGGAGAGGGTGTAACACCCTCTCTCAGAGGAAATCCTTTGTTCTGCCTTCCTGGGACTTAGCTGCCCAGACCCCAGGAGGGCAGAAGCCTGTCTGTGGGTTGGCAGCAGCTGTAGCTGCAGTGAAAACCCCAGAGAGCTAGTTTGGCAGTACACGGGGTCCATGTTGGACACCCGGGGATGCATGGGATTGGCACCCCAATACCAGATTTTGCATGGAGGGACAATTCCATTATCTCAGACACGTTACATGGCCATATTCGGAGTTACCATTGTGAAGCTACATATAGGTATTGACCTATATGTAGTGCACAAGTGTAATGGTGTCCCCGCACTCACAAAGTCTGGGGAAATTGCCCTGAACTATGTGGGGGCACTGTGGCTAGTGCCAGGGTGCCCTCACACTTAGTTACTTTGCACTTAAACTTCACTAAGTGAGGGTTAGACATATAGGTGACATAAATTACTTGAGTGCCGTGCAAAATGGATGCGAAATAACATGGACGTTATTTCACTCAGGCTGCAATGGCAGTCCTGTGTAAGAATTGTCTGAGCTCCAATACCCTGGGTACCTGGGTACCATATTCTAGGGAATTATAAGGGTGTTCCAGTGTACCAATCAGAATTGGTAAAAATGGTCGCTAGCCTGCAGTGACAATTTTAAAATCAGAGCACTGAGGTTCTGGTTAGCAGAGCCTCAGTGACATAGTTAGGCACCACACAGGGAACACATTCAGGCCACAAACTATGAGCACTGGGGTCGTGGCTAGCAGGATCCCAGTGAGACAGGCAAAAAGAAACTGACACACAAGTAAAGATGGGGGTAACATGCCAGGCAAGATGGTACTTTCCTACAGTTTTGTACAGCATCAACATCTGGTGAGCGAGCTAAGGCACCGGCAAGTGGGGAAGCAGCGGGCCACAGATACTGGGAGGCAGAGACATCCGACGCCAAGGGGACAGTGGGTGGGAGGGTGAGGGGAGTACCTCGGGGAGGCAACTACCACTAGAGGTAATGACTCCGAAACCTCCTCCGATAGGGGCTCCCCGGCGGTGGCGGATCCTAGTGGCCACACCACTACAGTGACATCTTCTGCCATCCCCCATTCCATCCTGGGCCTGGGCATCACCTATGTTCTTCAACCGTGACCTTTGTAGCTAGCAAGGCTTGTTTGCAACCTTTCTGCGTGGAAACAACTCTGCGTCCTCCAGCACGCCGTGGGACATCTTCTATGCAAAGGAGAAGTTCCTGGCGACTTCCGTTGTTGCAGAATCTTCAGCTTCTTCCACCTGGAGGCAGCCATTTTGCACCTTCATCCGGGGTTTAGTGGGCTCCTGCCCCCCCGGACACTTTCGTGACTCTTGGACTTGGTCCCCTTCCTTTGCAGGTCCTCAGGTCCAGAAACCCGTCTTTGCAGTCAGTTGTTGGCTTTCCAGAATCTCCTATCACAACTTTAGTGTGTTTCTGGGGAAGTAGGGTCACTTTACTCCTACTTTTCAGGGTCTTGGGGTGGGGTATCTTGGACTCCTTTAGTGTTTTCTTACACTCCCAGCGACCCTCTACACACTACACTCGGCCTGGGGTCCCTAAGTGGTTCGCATTCCACTTTCTTAGTATATGGTTTGTGTTGCCCCTAGGCCTATTGCATCCTATTGTATTCTACAGTGTTTGCACTACTTTTCTAACTGTTTACTTACCTGATTTTGTTTTTTTGTGTATTTTACTTACCTCCTAATGGAGTATATCCTCTGAGATATTTTTGGCACATTGTCACTAAAATAAAGTACCTTTATTTTTAGTAACTCTGAGTATTGTGATTCTTATGATATAGTGCTATATGATATAAGTGGTATAGTAGGAGCTTTGCATGTCTCCTAGTTCAGCCTAAGCTGCCCTGCTACAGCTACCTCTATCAGCCTAAACTGCTAGAACACTACTAATCTACTAATAAGGGATAACTGGACCTGGCACAAGGTGTAAGTACCATCAGGTACCCACTATAAGCCAGGCCAGCCTCCTGCAAAAACTAACACAAGAGAACAGGGATGGGGAGACAAAACAGGAGAGACACTTGTAAATAGCTGAATGGAGGTACATAGTGGCCAGACATACACTCACCCAGAAGACTCCCCCAACAGGCAGCACCGTTCACTATGCCCATGGCCATGCCCCTGACTCCTGACCAGAGCCCTGCTCTACACCCATCCCCTGAACTACCTAAGGACCCGACGTGTGGGAGACACGACAAAGACACCCCTACACCCTTTGGGGACCATCATGTAGATGGACAACAGTCAGAGTCCCTGCCTCTAAGCAGCATGAACACTAATGCACACACAGACGTCCTTCCAGACTGAAGTTTGTGACATGAGTACTCACCCCCTTGTGACTGCTGTGCAGCCTTCAAGCGCCCACCCAGGTCTGGGTATGCCACCGCCAGGATATATTGCATGAGGGGGGTCAGTGCCCGACGGGCACCCCTTCCACGTTGGAAGGACTTCCCCAGCTGGGCCTCACAGAGCTTCCGCGCTCAGCGCCGCAGGTCCTCCCACCTCTTTCTGCAGTGCGTACTCTGCCAGTTGTAGACCCCCAGGGTCAGCACCTCCTTGGCGAAGGCATGACAAAGTGCCCTCTTCTGGTGGGCGCTGAAGGCCGGGACCCTTTCCCCTGCAACACGAGCCACATCCATGACCAGAGGCAGGCCACAGCAGTACACACAGTGGAGTACCTGTCCGCACAAGATTAGGGAGTCAAGTGAATAATAGATGCCGAAATAGCGTATGTACCGCCGCGGTGTGGTCCATCACCGCTGGCGGTGATCATGATACGCCAGGATTCCCCATTGGTATCCATGTTAACCAGTGACGGTGCGAACGGCGGTAAACACCGCCTTGCGCTGTGACGTCAACCGCTAGCGGTATGAGGTCACTTCCACAACGAAAGGCCTGGATTACAGTGGGCAGACATTTTGGCAGTAACTACGCATCTAGAAATAAAAATGTGCACAAGGCAGGCCCTACTTGCCACATGAAGCACCTATGCATGTGACCATTCTGTAATATACCACATATGAAAAACACTGTTCCCTCATTGAGGTGTAGATGTAGATCTGTCAAGAAGCAGTTAATGTTGAGTCACTACAGTGAAATATGCAGTGCACAATTGATGACAACGTGTGCCTATGTATGAGTGTTCATCACACCTTTTTGATACCCCTCATGGGTACTGACCCTTGAGGCGATTAAGGGCACCATCGGTGTACAGACCACTTGTGGATATGAGGACCATGGTGGAGCGTCAGATCATAATCAATTACAGACTCACACGTGCAACAATTCAGGAACTTTGTGCTTTACTGGATCCTGCACTAACTCCGGGAAATCGTAATCAGCATGACATCCCTACTGAAGTGCAGGTGCTCTCCGCACTCCATTTCCTGGCCACGGGCTCATTTCAAGTGACAGTGGGCATGGGTGCTGGATTTTCACAGCCAATGTTCAGCATGGTACTGACAAGATTTCTAAATGCATTTGTACGACACCTGCAGTCCTATGTGAGGGTTCCCCAAAGCCCTGCCATCAAGTCTGAATTCTACTGATCATCCCCCCAAGAGTCAGTGAACAGGTGTACAGAAACAGAAACAACTTTCACTCCATGAACATCCAATTGGTATGTACTACAGACCAGTACATCTCACATGTAAATGCTGTGTTCCCTGGTTCAGTCCATGATTCCTTTGTGTTGAGGAAAAGTAGTGTGCCACAGAGGATGGAGCAACTCCAAGAGGACAGAGGGTGGATCATAGGTAAGTGTTTCTGTCACTAACTGACACATGGCAGACAGCCAGGCTGTCTGACTAAGGGGCTTAACAATGACTACTCGGTTTTGCACCTTTTTCTAGGTGATTCTGGCTATCCAAACTTGCATTGGCTCCTGACACCATGGAAGAATCCTAGGACGGATGCAAAGAGGAATTACAATGAGGCCCATGGACATACTAGAAGGGTGATAGAGCGCACAATAGGTCTCCTGAAGGCTAGATTTTCTTACCTACATACCTCTGGGGGTTCCCTGGCCTATGGCCCTGAAAACGTGTGTAGAATAGTGGTGGCCTGCTGCATGCTGCACAACGTGGCAGTGAGACATTCTATTCCCCTCTTGGAGGTGGAGGGTTCTGTATGTCCTGACCAGCTACCTCAGAGAGGGGAGTAGAGTGATAGTGATGATGCGGAATGGGAAGATGTCAGTTCCATGACCCAGCTGATACAACTCTACTTCCAGTAACTGTGTGGGACTTTGGGCTGACATTGGGGTTTGTGACACATACTGTCAGTGTGCTCAGTCATATGGGGGGGTTGAGAATGATATGTGAAACATGGTCCAGTTCAGCATGGTACCAATTGATATTTTCAGCATTTACTTGGGGCCCACATTTAGGCACACAGGACTCCCTTCATGCAACAATTTGACAATAAAGTGGTTATCAGCCAGTTGCATCCATACTTCACTTTGTTCACATTTTAACCCAGGGGACAGTGTTACAGGTGTGATATGTGTTTTATTGGTTGCAGGGAGTGAATAGTGCCATTTACAGTGATGGCAAGTCGTAAGGGGTGGGTGTCCTCAAAGCCAACATGGTGGCAGCCTTGTTGGTAGTATTGATGGGTCCATGATTTCTTGCATTAGTTCATATTGCCTCTTAGCAATGTGTGGTGGCTGATTGAGTGGGATGGCTGCTGTGCAGATTGTTGCTGAGTTACTTATTTGCTGGGGTTCCAGTGCCATATCTTGACCTGAGGGTCCGTTTGGGTGCCTGCTGTTGATCTTCAGGGGATGACATGGTAGGGCCTTGGGTTTCCTGTGAGGGAAGTTCCTGGAATGTTTCTGCTGATGGTGTAATTTCATGGTGGGTGTCCGGTGCTGTAGTGGGGGCCTCCAGTCCTGTGTGGGTCTCAGACTTGGTTTGTACCAGCTGCAGCAGTGCTCCTGCTATGGTGGCCATTGTGGCGCTGTGCTGTTTCCACTGCTCCATGGCCTGTTGGTGGTGTTCCTGTTGCATCCTTTGACTGTGCTCCAGGGTGAACACTATCTGTGCCAACCTGTCATGGGTATGCTGGTAGGCCCCCAATACCTCTGATGTCACACCCTGGGCTGTTGCATCCATCCTGTGGCCTACCCCCTGGTCCACTGAGACCCTTGCACTTGCCCTATCCCCCTGTGCCTGTGTCCCCTGCACAGGTCTGGCAGTACCACTTGTACTGGGGCCCTCGCCTTCTTGCATGTTGGGAGTGGGAGACTGTGGCCTCTGTACCTGTGTTACACCAGTTTGTGGCCTGGATACACTGGTGTTGGAATGCTTGCCCTGGGCTGCTGGTCCTGACTGGGTGGTAGGGGTGACAGTGGTTTCCTGGGTTGTGTTGCTGTATGGTGACAGTCCAGGACTGTGTGAGGGGTCTGCCTGCTCATTAGTGTCCAGGGATCCTTCACCAGTGTCCTGTGAGGTGCCTCTGTCTGCTTGGGGGCACTGGCACTCCTTGTCCCGTCTGTTAGGGTGCCACGGGTGGTGGTGCCTGTTGGGGGACATAGACATGTCTGTTACAGATGCATGAACATTTAGGGTGCACAGGACTGGGCTATTTTGTGTTGTGGTTACTTTCAGTGGCCTTATAGGGTGCTTTTGTGACGTTTGCACTGCATTTTGCTTCAACTGTGGGGTTGCATTGTGGTGGGGGGTGTTGTTCCATTGTGGGTACTTGCAGGGGTAGGTGGTTGTGCATAGGGGGAGGGATGTGGGCCTGTTAGTGAGTTTGTAGTCATGCAGGGGGGTGGATTTAGTGGCTGTTGCCTGGGTGGGGTGTTGGTCCTGGTGGGTGTGGGTGGGGTGGTGCATGCATTACAGGTATGGTGTATATGGGGTAAATGTTGATAACTTACCCAAGTCCATTCCTCCAGTGAACCCCTCAGGGTGCAGGATGGCCAGTACCTTTTCCTCTCAGTCTGTGTATTCTGATGGTGTTGGTGGCGGTCCTCCCCCAATCTTCTGGACTGCAATGTGGTGCCTTGATGCCATGCCCCTGACCTTCCCCCAAAGGTCGTTCCATCTCTTCCGGATGTCGTCCCTGGTGCGTGGATGGTGTCCCACTGAATTGACCCTTTTGACAATGGTCTGCCATAGCTCCATCTTCCTTGTGATGGGTGTGTGCTGCACCTCGGCCCTGAATATTTGTGGCTCCACCTTCAGGCTCTCGTCCACCATGGACCTTAACTCAATTTCTGTGAAGCGTGTATGTGTGGGGGTTGACATGGTGAGTGTGGTGAATGGTGTTGGGGCTAGGAACGCGGTGAGGGTGCTCTTCTGTGGGTCGGTGTGCGTCTCGTGTATGGTGGCGTTCGGTGTCTGCATCTAGTGCTCTCCGTCTTCTTGGCCTGGTTTTGTTGCAAAGGATTGTGGGGTATGTCTAGGGGTGTTTTATGTGGTTATGGATGTGTGCCAGGTGTGTGGGTTGCACACTTATCCAGTGTGTGCAGTTCTTGCTGTTACGTCCACTTGCCGCCTGTGGCGGTTGGCACCACCAATGGTCGTCCGGCCTCCACTGTCCACCAAGGTGATTTGTGCATCATTATTTGGAGGGTCGGCAGTGGCGGGTGGAGAGGTCCGGCATTCCCGCAGACAGGGTCATGGTGGGGAGTGGTGGTCTGGTGATTTTTGGCAGGGTCGGAATTTTCGTTCATTATATGGCGGGTTTCCATTCACCGCCAACAGCAGCCTTCTGTTCACCGCCGCCACGGCGGCTCGCGGTGTTTCTCGCCGTGTTCATAATGACCGCCTGTGTCCTTGAAGCTGAGACTGTATAGCCTGGGCTATGGCAGACGGCAATGGGGTCGGGGGCTAAGGCCCTTTCAGCCCAATGGGTGTTGCACGCCTGCTTCAGATAGCTCCCAGCCAAGATGTGAGCGCATCAAAAGGAGGGCTGATGGCCCTTTAAGTGAGGCCTAACAGCTTGACTGAAATGCAATGGAGGGAAAGAAATGGCTCAGCTTGTTATCACTTCACAAATGCTTAAATTAAACTATGGATTTGGAGACAGGTTGTTAATAGTTTATAGAGCCCCTGTATGTTCCTGATACGCATGTACTGAAGAACGCTAGATGTACCTGTCTGTATGAGTAATTAGAGTAATGCCCATTTACACTTATTCAACATTTCTTTCTTTCATAGGACAGCTCGTCCCAGTGTAGAGTATTAGAGTGCTTTACATCTCACACACATTACACTGTAACCATGAATCATGCTATTCTGTAAATCAATATATAGGAAATGTTACATGAGATAATACACGTTACCAGGTGTAGAATAGCATATTATCCATGGTAAGCATTATATGTTGAATGGTCGGTCAGGAGAAGCACAATGTCAGGATTTAAAATGTAACACAGTGGCTGGGGCTTTCTTTACCAATAAGACTTTATTACTATTAGAGAAACCCATTTTTAGCATCTTGCAACAATGAGAGACAGAGAAATAAACACAATATGCCTTTCCGTTTATATGTAGCTCCTTTATGCACGTTTAGAATTTACTGTTCTACATTAGGATCGTAGATTATGAACTGCAAGTAACAAAAGGACCTCCGGGACAAAATCAGTAACCCACTTAATCCGTGATCTGCATTTTACATGTAGTGCTTTGCTTCAAATGAACGCTCTATGCTACGTTGTGATAAGACAAACCAGGGAATAGAGAAAACACAAAGCTCTGCATCAGCTGCATTAACCACCAGAGATGTTATTGTTATTATTATTCCCTAAAAGCTGATGTGCATATAAAGATCTATGCAACAAGCACCTTAACCCTGTAAGATATTTTGAAATGCATCCTCCTTGTGACAAATTAAGTAAGGGAGAACAGTTTTACTATCACATTTGTCTTTGTTGCAATTTCTTCACAGCAGATTATTTAAATAAATAAATAAATGTTTCAGTTGACTGTCAGGATCTCCTTTTGGAGACTCTGCTCCGGTGACTCTGCCCCTTCCTGCTGCCTCTTCTTGAGCCCCAATTTAAAGGCTCTGGGCTGCTTTTTAGATTGCCAGCACTGATGGAGTGGTTAGGTAAGAGCACAGATAAAAGGATTAAAGTTTGACTAACCCATTCAGAGTTACGTGAGGCCGTTAAAATCGAAGTACACAAAAGCAGGTCACTGCCTCAGAAGTGTTTGACTATAGAACCAGAAAACGGCTTGCTTCAGCTCCCAGCTAGACTGAGGTGAGCCAAATGAATGCCAAGACCGCACATCTCACTCAATACCAGGTTTCAGCACAGCGGAATTCACAACACAAGTGGTTTATGAGAGCTCTGGAGACATCAGTGCAAGGATACGGCGCTTTCTGTAAATGATAGACCTCTAGGTACCCTGTAGGGTCTTTGACGGCCTCTCAATACTGGGGCATAAATTTAACTGCGGCCCAAGATAGAGTTGCTTTAGAGCTCTTCAGAGTGGGAGTGAGTTTCTCATAGGCACCTGCATGATCTACTGCTCTTGAAAAATAAAGCTCTTGATTACGTATGATTGGAGGAGTTCACATATATTAGTTATCTTCAGAGCAGCCTGTAAAAAGTTATGGATTTTTAGCCGCTATATCTGAAAGAATGTGGTGTAAAATACTCGTTTCGCCATCAGGTCTCCAGATTTTGCTTTTAGTTTGAGACCATCAAGATGGCGGCATGTTCCCTTGGTGCAATCTGGAGTTCAAAGATCTTTTTTTCCCCAAAACAAGTTTTGGATTCAGGTGCGGCCCTGACCATATAGGCACGGGCACACCTTCTGCCCGTTAAGCCGAACCCTGTCTGCTGGTAAAGGGAATGACTGGATATAAACCGGGCCTTTCATTCTCTGCTTTTCCATTGTTAGACAAAACTGGCGCTCGCAGCAGTTGCATTCAGCAATCTGTGCATCGACGGCTTCCTCAAAATCACCTGAAACACTTCAGGCTGCGAAAGGAGGTTTGTCCATCCGGATACCCTGGCCGGGCATCGGGCAACCACTGAACCTTCGGCCACCTGCTTCTGCGGCCAGACCGCAGCCCCAGGCACATTCCAGCCCAGCGTGGCGGAGCATCCCCACGCCGTGTGTCACCGCCCTCAGGTGCCGCTCTGCCAGAGGCAGCGTCTCCTCTCAATGCATCTCATTGTGCCACTATGTTGATTCTGCTGTGGCATTTCAGCTCCTCCCAAGTTCGGTTCATCTATGTGATGTTTGGAGAAAGGCACGATTAACCCTTTGTGTACTGCAGCATCGCCCTTTGCTTCTCCTGATTATGCGTTCTTTCATTGTTAGATCCTGTTAGGCATAGAAATGGTTAATCCCTCTGACTCCACACCACGAAAGCCATGTTTGTGGGCATCATTTACAGCGGGAGGAATGTTTGGAACACGTCTCGTCAGTTATCCATCATGCAGGGATGAATGCAGAGAGAGCCCCTGATGTCCACCCATTGCCCAGACTACACCAGCACGAAAAGGGAGTTTATTCCAATAACTGGTGGGGAGTCAAATCATCCTCCCATTCTCTAGCATTGGGCATAAGGGCAAATATCAGAACAGTCTTTCGTGTTTGCCTCTGAGAAACACAGATTTCAAAAACATTACAATGGGGTTTGAGCCAAACGCCACGCTTGGATATGACACAACCTCTACGACGAAGAGCAGTTTGACTGATACCAATGGGTATCTGTATCCCACAATTTGGTATGACTCAGCCAACACTACCTTATTCGCCGTCACCAAGGCTACTTCTGCCATCACCAGTCCGGTCCCGGTGCCGCTGCAGTATGTCCTGGTCCCCAGCCTGTTCCTCGGAGTCTGCTTTCTTCTTGGAATCATTGGGAATGGTTTGGTCATCTACACAATCCTGTTCCAGATTGGACAGCGCTCCTTTACAGTGGTGCTCTTGCTGAACATGGCAGCAGCTGACTTTATCGCCTTGGTCACACTGCCCATGTGGATCCATTCGCTGTGTGACCAGTGGATCTACGGGCTACTCTTCTGTAAGTTCTTGACCTATGTCATCTACCTCTCCATGTATGCCAGTGTCTTCATCATGCTGATCAGTGTCCACCGCTTCCTAGCTGTGCTGTTCCCATTTGTGCTCCTCCGCTGGCAGAAGAGGACTATAATTCATGGGGTCATATTGGCGACGTGGGCGATAGCACTGGTGTTTGCATCTCCTGTTTTTGTGTTCCGTTCAACAGTGGAGAGAAATGGCACAGTTCAGTGCTCAGGCAGGATCTACAGCTCTGTGCAACAAAAACTTGCAATCCTGCTGCTGGAGACCCTGGTGGGTTTTGTCCTTCCTTTCTGTGTGCTCTCAGTGTCCTATATCAGCATCCTGAAAAGGATCCAGCATTTGAGATCCAGAAAGAAGATCAAGACAGAGAAACTCATTGCAAGTGTGGTCATCTCGTTCTTCGTCTGCTGGTTTCCATACCATATCTTTAATCTGCTGCAGGTCTCCTCTTTGCTGATGGAACCATCCAATCCAGAGGCAGCTGTTGCTGTGGATAAAGTTGTCAAAGCAGGGAATAATATTCCTGGAACCTTTGCGTTTATCAGCAGCTGCCTGAACCCCATCCTGTATGCCTTTGCTGCACAAAGTTTCCGTGGGGGACTAAAGGGAACCAACTTTGCAAAACTTTTTGGCCAAATGACTGATGACATGCTGGAAAAGAAATCCACTAAACACTGCCGCGTCTCTGATGGCTCTCAGTCTCTGCAGTTCTCTTAGACTATACGTGTTACTGATTGTGTTTTTTTGGTGAAATGTGGCATGTGTTGTTGCTCTTCTGTTGACGCATATGTCCCTTTGCAACTGATATACAGGTTTTAATAATAAGTGGAGTGATGCAGCTTCAAGTTGGGCCCTAATTCCAAGACAAGACTTGGGAGAACGTCGTAGCCTATCAACGGTGAACACTATTTTCACCAGTTTGTAGGCTGTCCTTATTTAGTAAGAGGTTACAGAACTAATTGCTAAACTATTGCAACAGTGTTTCTCAAATTGTGAGTCATAACCGTTGTCCTGGTCATGAAAGTCCAAGCAATAAATAAAAATGCTTTTAGATTCTGTACTTATCCTGTCAGATTTGCTGTGCTTCAAAGACAGAGGTTAAATATCAGGCTGTCTTCTGACAAATTGCTGCTTCAACATGAGGAATTGTGTTTCTAGACTCCTCTTACTTTACAGCTAGGGAAAGAAAAGTAAAGTGAATTATGTGACAACCTTGCTGGAGTAGTGATTGTAAAAAGGAAAGTGGTAGGCTGTCATGTTTTTTCAGTAATACAGCAAAATGTAAATACTTATAAATGACCTGTACACATTAATCAGTTAAGAAATTAAATGCGAGAAACATATTTTTTGTAATCCTGAAGTGTGATGGAAACAAAGATCTTATAGGATCAAAATCAAGACACTTTATTTGGTGGTGCACACGTGATACATATTCACTGAAACTCGATTTCCACACATTATGTTTTGTGTGCAATATAGTTGTATCAGTAAAACTGTATATCTGTGCAAATTTAACAGCCATTTCAATGGGTAATGTGCTGTCGTTATTGAGAACACAAAACGTTAAAAAAAATCACCCATCTCATCTATATTAAGGCTAAGTGGGTTACAAAAGTTTGTTGTCTAAAAATAGAGGTAGTTCTTAACAGTTTGAGAAGCACTGTATTAGAATACTGTCCTTGAAATTCCATATGCCAATCAAATCACAGACCTAAACATTGTCTTTTCTTTTTCCTTTACATCTCACAGTAATGAAATGTTTACATTTTGTTGAGAGGTGTGCCTCTTAAAAAAGCTGGGATTGCTTTCTCCTGCTGTGAAGGTACCAAGGATTGGGGGCGCGGGAGAGGGGGCAGAAATAAAGTGCACAAATGGGTGGAAACGAATGAGATGTACTAGAATGTGCAGAGTAGGAGGGGCTGAGACTGTGGGGCGAAGTCATATTATTATGGTCAGCAGGAAGGGCAATTTTAAAGGTGTTCGGGAGAAGAGATGGTTAAGAAGATAGGGAGTACTGCTATGCAAAAGACATTAGGGCATTGCTAGCATTCGTTGGTAGTGTGGCATGCCCCGTTGGTATTGGGGACAGGATGACACAGTGTCAAATCAAAACCCAGGTTGTATCTGCTTTCACTAAATCTGGCTGCTGGTAGTTGCAGTGGCTATAGGGTTGTCACTGACACATATGGGTTCTTCCTATCTGGGCCCAGGTGCCTAGTACACTCTGGGCCACTGGAGCCTTCTTCATCTGTGGCACCAACTGATGACTTTTTATAACGCATCGCCAATTCTGCTCTGTGGGTTGAAAATACAACTACGTTAAGCCGAAGCTTGATTTCATTCAGATAACTGGTCTTGGTGAGTTTAACTGGACAGTGGTGTACAGTGTTCGGGTGGGCACTGGGTGAATGCTCATAATTAACTGGACTGAGTGTTTACTGTCTGATCGCTCAAGCTACAAAAGAATATTTTTCTTGCACGGTTGATGATTTTGCTTTGGTTATTTTGTTCCATGCCTTAGAATATGTAACATTTTTCGAATTTCACGGAATAAAGTTTCTCTCGGATGTATTAAGACAAGCGTGCCCTTCTTTAGGCTTCAATAACTCGAACTCTATGAGTATTTTTTCTTCCATTCAGTTGGCCCAAATTCAGATTTTTGCTGTGTGTGTGTCAGACATGTTCGGTGCTGTATTGCACTTTTAAAGCCTACCCACATACAACCTCAGTTTATAATATGTTATTTCTTTCAGTAGTGCATAAAATCCTGTGGTTTTCGCATATAGCAAAATTACTTATGAAACATGCTATATGCCATTAGATGCAATTTCATCACTTTTGTGGCTTTATAATTGCTTCCCTCTACCATCTTTACTGATTTCCTGCTACTAAATGATTCTTACTTTTTTTCTGGGATGCCAAATGCCACTGGTTCTTGTTTTAGGTGTGTTTCTACATGCGTGCCCTATTCTTGATGGGCGTTTTGGAAGTTACCTGGAATTAATTCAGGGGTTGAGGCTCGTTTCTAGGACGGTGCATGAGTATTATCTGTTTTTCAGGGAGTCGGGCGATTTACGTTTGGTAGGTGAGACATGTTTCGTCAGTAGTGTATAATTCTTATCAGGTGTTTTGGGAAGCCAGGCGACATCGATTCTGGACATTAAGCATTTACCCATGAGGAAACATAATTCTTGATAGGTTTTTAGGGAGCGAGGATTGGGGTTTTTAGCACTATTTCTTTAAATATGCACAAATTGTATTTTCTGGGGAGCCAATCGACAACGTTAAGGACTTTCCTGTGGTGGATTGGGGGTACTTGATTGGTTAATTATTGGTTTGTATTGAGCATTTACGTTTCTATTATTCTTCCATCAAGTGACTATTTTTGACAAACCAATTAATGTGAAATCTGCCTTTTTATTCTGGCACAGTTTGTGGTGGGTAGTCATATGAGATTGGCCTGGAAGATGGATTTTAGTATTTGTGGGAACATCATTGAAGAAATAATTGCCAGAACTGGAAAAAGCTATTGGAAAAAGCTATGACTTAATTCAGTGGAAATATTTACTGTCACCAAAGTAAAAAAGATTTTATTCACCACTATCTGTGAAAAATATGTAATTCCAACTAAAAAGCATGATTCTTTTCTGTTGAAAGGCTAAAACATTAAAACGAATTTCTGTTATTCAGATTAGTGTATCATACGCTAATATTGCAAACAAGAGGTGTAGATTTGCTTAGCAGGGAAATAAAGGAGTGTAAATATTTTTTTAATTATCTCGATATTTTGATGGAAAAGCTACATTTTCAAGAATACCACTGAAATTTCAACAGATTGGAAGTTGACAATACTGTACCTGCTTGACATTTTGTGTCAGTGTCTATGCTTGATATAAGTTATGGATCAAAAGAGTTGTTCAACGGATGGACCTTCATGTTAACAGATGAACATTATCAAGTTTTTCGAAGATGCGCTTTTCCTTTAGAACCTGATTAGTTGCCCATTTGCCAGAGTTTCTGACCTTGGAACGTGAAGGCCAGTGTTTTGATGTTGCTCATGCACCTGATCAACAATGTCACGTTATGCTTATCTCTTTATCTCCATGTGCCTCAAATTGAAAATGTGTGTAAGATGTTGTCTGGTACTGTCACAAATCCATGTTCCCACCTACCACCCATTTCACCTTGGTCCATGTAAACTGGTTTCAACATGACCCCAGCTCCATTGTGTTTTACAGCACTTTCTCTAATTTGAGATGTTTTTGTCACAATACAAATGTGTCCTAGGGCCCTACTGCTCCTTAAAACTACATATATGAAATAATGGCACTAATATAAATGTAAATGTGATGACCAGACATTGGGGTCCTTTAAGAAAATGTAATTTGAAGACTTTTGCGTAGAACAATAGGAGTATCTACCATGAAGTAGATAAGGTGTGTGTTTGCTCAAGAGGTGTACCGCAGCTGGCAGGCATGCAGTGAGGCAGAGGCGGAAGCTTTGTGGATCAGGTAAATGGCTTTGAAGTTGATCCAAGCATGTGCAGATTGCAAGTGTAAGGAATAGAATGCTGGGTAGTAAAATAAGCCCATTATCAGGCATGTGGTTGAGTTCTCGCTTTCTGGAAGGATTATGATGAGGTTTTTGTAAATTGCATGTACTTTGATGCACTCTTGAAAACCGAGTGTGAGATCAGAAGTGTTTAAAGCCATGTGTTGCATAAATGTAGGCATTTAATAAGTAACAGATGTCAGGCATCTGTGTTTATGAGATTTAGGGCAACGTTTGATTATGATTAAAGACGGGTCCTTAATTAGGCCTATAATTGTTTACTTGGTAAAAGTAGTGTTTTTTTTTTAAACACAGACAAGTTTATGTTTATGCATACCCGGCTCGATGTTGCTTCTTTGCAAGCAGATTAGGATGCGTGCATTTTGTTTTTACCGGGTTTTGCTTTAAGCAGTGGTTAGAGGTCTGACCACAGTGGTGAAGTGTCATTGTTGCTAGGTCGCCCAGTCCACCCACTTTGAACATGAGCTGTGATACATTGTGCTGGGTCAGAAAGTCTCAGAAAGATAATTTTATTTAGCCTTTGGGCATTTTCATATCATAGAGTATGGTGGGAGGTGTACACATTTTCTCTGTGACCCATAAAACTAGGTACTGTCCACAATTCAATGTTGTCATCATCTCTGCCTCGCCTCAACACGTAGATTGCGAAGGAGAGAGTGAGAGACACTGGTTGTGGAACAGGGCACCCAGTGAGAGTTCCCCATTCCTTTCTCCTGTAGCTTAGTGTCGCTTCACTTGGTTGTTGAACAATCGCGGTATGATCTGTGAAAGAAAGGTGTAAGAGTTGTGAGCGTTTATTTTTAAAAAAAAACTCAGTCCCCTGGGAGGCCTTTGCTCTGCTATTAGGACATTCTGCCATGATGGGGCTGAATGATCCAAAAGTTTTAAAGGCCAGTGTAGATTAAAAAGCCTACTGTCCAGTTATAGGCCATCACCTTCAGCTCAGGCGTTAATCATGGTATTGTCTGTTATAACAGACTTTGGCCCTCATTATGACCCTGGCGGTGTTGCACCGCCAGGGCCAACGGGGGCGGGAGCACCGCCGACAGGCCGGCGGTGCTCCCTTGGGCATTCTGACCGCGGCGCTTTGGCCGCGGTCAGAAATGGAAAACCGGCGGTCTCCCGCCGGTTTTCCGTTGCCCATTTGAATCCCCCATGGCGGCGCAGCTCGCTGCGCCGCCATGGGGGATTCTGACACCCCCTACCGCCATCCTGTTCCTGGCGGTTCGCCCGCCAGGAACAGGATGGCGGTAGGGGGTGTCGCGGGGCCCCTGGGGGCCCCGCTAGTATTTCACTGTCTGCATAGCAGACAGTAAAATACGCGACGGGTGCAGTAGCACCCGTCGCACCTTCCCACTCCGCCGGCTCGATTACGAGCCGGCTTCATGGTGGGAAGGTCGTTTTCCCCTGGGCTGGCGGGCGGCCTTTCGGCGGCCGCCCGCCAGCCCAGGGGAAAAGTCAAAATACCCGCTGCGGTCTTGCGACCGCGGTACGGTATTTTGACGGCGGGACTTTGGCGGGCGGCCTCCGCCGCCCGCCAAGGTCCGAATGAGGGCCTTTATGTCATTTATCACTCATTGGCAGTCACCACTAGGTAGTTATAGTTAGGGCCAAGTTCCTATAGAAAATTGTTTTTTTTTGTTCTGTAAATGATTTTGGTGCTGTTTGACGAATCTTCACGGAATTTATCCAAAAAAGTCTCATCTTCCTCAGCTTCTTCTTGGAAAGTTTCAGGATGATCTGTCAAGCGGGGCTGAAAAAAATGGTGGGGTTCTCAAAACCCATTTTTTTCCATGCAATCTTCCATAGGAAAATTAAACAGGTATACAGCAAAAACAGCTAAATGGAATTACGCCAAATTTGACAGAAAGCTAGATCTTGATCCAGAAGGCATTTTTTTGTGATTTAGGGCAAATCCGTTCAGTGTAAATTCTTGTGTGTAAATTCAAATTTAATTTTTGTTTGGTTAATAAAATTAATTAATATAGAAATCAATTAGCATATCTTAAATAGCATAGTACAAGCGTGTCTCCATGGGCCAAATGCACTCATTGTTAAAGTGCTTACTACTGAAATGACCCAATGTACAATTTTCAAAATGCTAAGATAAACCCAAACCATCACAGATCAAGATCCATACTGACATTTAAAAAACATATTCCTAACTAAACCATATACCACATTAGTAAAGTGCTGGTGCTAAATTGGCCCAGTGGACCAAAAAGTGCTAGGATAGACAAAGATACTCAAGAATCCAACAGCTCGTTCCCCATTAAATTAATAAAATCTTACAACTAACCGTTCAGTAGTTTTTGAGAAATTAAGACTCAAAATGAATGTGTATTTGCTGCCGCAGATCTATCAGCTGAAGCGTGTGTTTTGACTGCCTGGCTACAAACTAAAGGAAAAGTTGCAGCTGTCATCTTAGAACTTGAGGGAATGGCCAGAGTTCTTCAAATTAAAATAACAAAAGCTACAATAAGGGGGCAAGGTGGAGGGGGTACTCAGACCCTCACATCCATGTGAGGGGTTCTGGTCCCAAAGGGGCTCAGAAAATAACAAGCATTTGCAATACAGTGGGTCTCACATTTGTTCGACTTATGGCTATTAGCGTTGTAAAGTCCTAACTGGACTTTCCTTGCCACATAAATTGAAAATGAAAAGTAATACTGTTTTACATAAGTGAGCCGATTTAAAGCACCACGGCATGAGCGTGAAGGAGCACACAAAAGGAAACAGAGGTTCGCTCACAGTTAAACGTATCAGCAGTTTGCAATTATATATGTACCAGGGTCGATGTCATGCAACGCGCTATGTAGGAAATAAAATGAAAAAAGTAGTCCAGAAGCTGTGCTGAAAACATGGAGCCTTATATGTTTTCGGTAGTTTACCGGTGCTGTCGAGGAGGGATAAACACCTGAAAAGGCATGATGTATGCATGCCTTTCACAAATGAAACCAAGCTACTTTTAAAAGGCAAGCCCACAATACCAACGAAACTGATGGACGTGACATAGGCGTGGTTAAAAGCTCAGAGAGAGATTACAACAGGGGCCAGAGCGCTTGCGCCCTTGACCCTAAAAAGTGGGATGGGTGCAGGGCATGGTCACAGGCCACAGGCCAGCCCCTTAGGCCCAACCCTATGCCATGCATGGTCAATGGCCAACTTCCTGCCATACACAGCGATGGGTATCTTACTTTACCTTGGAATTGTAATATCATAAATTACATTAAAAAAGCTTTGTAATTCACTGACAAAACACAAATTTGAAGGGCTATTAATTATAGTTAGGTGCAAATGTCAAGTACAACATGACAAAACCACAAAATCACCAGTTGTAGTCATTTTAAGTTACTCTAACCTGTGCCCTGAAGTAACTATAACTTGTGCCCTCGCCATGCACTGCTTGTACCCTTACAGATTGCATCACTCCTGACATGTTTAATGACATTTGAAATTACATTTTTGACATCAGCAATCTGCTCGGTGAGGGCTTGAGTTACAGTTACATTAGGGCACAAGTTATAGTTACTTGAGCCATATAAAAACACACAGACACACCACACCACTCCATGCACACACACTCACACATGCAGCCTCCAATGTACTATACCCTTGCAAGGGCATACATACATTCCAGTGCACTCACACATGCTGTACCCGCTCTTTTATCCAAAATATAGCCCCACATGTACACATAACTGTGCATGCTTTTTTCTGATACACCGTACCTTCTCAGAGGCAAACATGTATCCCCTCACGCACACACAACCATGCATGCTGTTTTCTAAGGTACTGTACCTTTCCAAAGGCAGACCTGTACCTCAGCATACACATGCAACAATGCATGCTGTTTTCTCATGTACTTTCCCTTCTGCCAGACACACATTTATTCCAGCGCCCACATGTAACCATGCACTCTATTTTCTCATGCACTGTACTTTAACACATCGCACATACATGCCAGCGCTGCACACAATCCAGTGCATGCCAAGGGTGAGTCAAGCACTCAGCAGCTGAATTTGATCAGAGTGGGCCAGGAGACACCAGACCTGCGACACAGGTAAAAAGGTCTGTTCGCTCTACTGAGCACTACAAATATGGGGGCACATTTAAGAGTCCCTAGAGCCATTACAATGCCACATTACCATCATTTATTTTTGCTAATGTGGCATTAGAAGGACAAAAACGCTGCACCATATTTACAAAGTGGGGCAATGCATGCATTGCGCCACCTTGTAACCCTTTGTGCTACATTATGCCTGCGCCAGGCATAATGTATGCAAAGTGGGAGTTGCCCCATTAGGGGGGCCGAATAAATGGCACAAGGAAATCTAAGAGATTTCCTTGTGCCACTTTTTTGGGCACTTTTAATGCCTGCTCAGAGCAGGCATTAAAAGGAGGCTTCCATTGCTTACAATATGCCTCTGGGTGATTTACAGGATTAGCATCAGAATTTATTATGCTAACCCTGCAAAGCGCCGGACTAACAAAAACATTTCAGACCCTGGTCCCCTAACTACCGCCATGGTGCCCCATATTTTATATATGGTGCACACATGATGTCATTAGCGGGTGCAAGAAAAGTGGTGCTGCACTGTGTGCACTGCCACTTTTCTTGAATATACCCCAGGTATGTTGCCACCACCTCGCATGTGCTACTTAAGTCCTGGTGAAGGCAGCAGCCTTACACCACTCATGGGTAGCACTTTGACTGCCTCTCTCAGTCTACGCAGACCATAGTCCATGGGACAGACCTAAGTCATAGCGCACATGGATGATCCGTGCTCACTACTGACCAAAAATCATTACAAATGTCCCAGATATCCCTGCAGCTGGAGCATTCAGGTTCGGGGTACAAGTCTATCCCCATGCAATGGACTTTTCCGTCGCAACAGTGTTAATCTCTTAAAAGTAAATCCAGCAGATTTGAACGATAAAACACTGTTAGAAATGGGTCTTTGTCTGGCAGTCGGGTTACCCCCTGTCCAAGCAAGGGCCCTCACTATAGTCAGGGTAAAGGAGAATCACCCTCAGCTAACCCCCGCTCACCCCTTGGTAGCATGGCACGAGCAGGCAGGCATATCTTCAGAGTCTAGGTGTAAAGTATTTGTACCAACACACACTGTAACTCAGTGAAAACACTACAAAATGATACAACACAGGTTTAGAAAAATGAATCATATTTATCTAAACAAAACAAGACCAAAACGACAAAAATCCACCTTACACAAGTCAAGTTATGATTTAAAAAGCAAGAAAGAGTCTTAAATCCTTGAGAAAACAGTAAAAACACTGTTAGCGTTGGAAACTACTTGGGTAGTGCCAAAATAACACACACCGGTGAGTGTGCATCAGAAAAGGCTAGTGATGCATTGATTTCTCCTCTCCGCAGGAGAGCGATGTGCCATTTTTCTGTGCCCAGCGATGTTGTGTCAAAAATATGGCAGCACTGTATCAGGAAAACCACGTTGTGTGGGTTGCAACGTTATCAACCTCCATCAGTGGGGGCTGCGCGTCGTTTCTCCAGCTGCATGCGTCGATCTTCGAGCCGTGATGCAGGTGGAGGGTCGATTTCAGCCATGAAGCCGGCGGTGCTTCGTTTTCAAGCCGCGTCTCGGAAGGTGCGTCAGACTTTTCTCCACACAGCAGTCCTTGCATGGATTTTCAGTACTGGCCTGCCAGCTTCACCTGCCAAGGTCCCAGGATAGGCACCACTTGGCAGGGCAGGAGTCTCAGCAGAGAGTCCAGATGCAGGCAGAAGTCTTTGATGGCACTGAGACTTCAACAACAGGAGGCAAGCTCAGGACAAGCCCTTGGAGATTTCTTCACAAGCAGGAATGCACAACAAAGTCCAGTCTTTGTCCCCTTGCACAGGCAGAAGCAGCAACTGCAGGATAGCTCCACAAAGCACGGGCAGGGCAGCACTTCTTCTCAGCTCTTCAGCTCTTCTCCAGGCAGAGGTTCCTCTTGATGTCCAGAAGTGATCTAATTTTCAGGGGTTTGGGTGCCCTTCTTATACCCAGTTCTGCCTTTGAAGTGGGCCTACTTCAAAGAAAAGTCTTTCTTGTTTGTGAAATCCTGCCTTGCCCAGGCCAGGCCCCAGACTCACACCAGGGGGTTGGAGACTGCATTGTGTGAGGGCAGACACAGCCCTTTCAGGTGTAAGTAACCACTCCTCTTCTCCCTCCTAGCACAGATGGCTCTTCAGGATATGCAGGCTACACCCCAGCTCCCTTTGTGTCACTGTCTAGAGAGAGGTGAAAACAGCCCAACTTTCAAAGTGACCCCGACAGGGAATCCACAAACAAGCAGAGTCACAGAATGGTTTAAGCAAGAAAATGCCCACTTTCTAAAAGTGCATTTTCAAACACACAGTCTCAAAACCAACTTTACTAAAAGATGTATTTTTAAATTGTGAACTTAGAGACCCCAAACTCCACATGTCTATCTGCTCCCAAAGGGAATCTACACTTTAATCATTTTTAAAGGCAGACCCCCTGTTAACCTATGAGAGAGATAGGCTTGCAACACTGTTAAACGAATTTGGCAGTATTTCATTGTCAGAACATATGAACCACATTAGTATATGTCCTACCTTAAACATACACTGCACCCTCCCCATGGGCCTACATACGGCCTACCTTAGGGGTGTCTTTTATGCAAGAAAATTGAAGGTTTAGGCCTGGTAAAAAGGCACACTTGCCAAGTCAAATTGGCAGTTTAAAACTGCACACACAGACACTGCAGTGGCAGGTCTAAGCCATGTTTACAGGACTACTAATGTGGGTGGCACAACCACTAGTAGTGTTTGATTTAAGGCCCTGGGCACCTCTAGTGCACTGTACTAGGGACTTACTAGTAAATCAAATATGCCAATCATGGAAATCCAATTACACCTACATTTTACATAGGAACACTTGCACTTTAGCACTGGATAGCAGTGGTAAATTGCCCAGAGTAACAAAAACAGCACACATGAACAACCTGGGAAACAGAGGCAAAAAGTTAGGGGAGAGCACGCCAAGGATGCCAAGTCTTACAAACACCATTAAGATTCTTACTTTAAAATGAATGCAAATTTACTATAGATAAAATCAAACTGAATATTGTGAACCAAAGTATGTATAACAATCATCAAATATGGCAATAGCATGTAAGTGTTTCTTGTCCTGAAGGCTTTTGTATATAATGATTGTAAAACTGAAACACTGATATTTGAAATGTTTCCAGTGTAGAAGTTTCATATCCACTCCAACCAGAACGTTGAACAAAACAGAGTGATGCTTTAGGTCTCAACTAGCAGACAGCTTTAACAGTCTGTAGGTGAAAGCCTCTTGTGGACCATACCAAAAACTTATGGAACTTGGAGCACGCCCATTGCTTACCATTGGTTGGCATTATTGTCACATTTGATTGCTTCTTATTCAATAGCTTGCCTTCCTCTAGTTTCTCCCTCCCCAGGAGCATTGAGTCTATACCATCCTTTTTATTTGCTTCTTTCCTTCTGCTGCTCACTAGGCGACTTCTTTATTCTTTTTTTTCAGCGCTCATGAGTATGCCTGTGTTTTCCACCATGTCTTTTATCACCAAATACCTACCCATGCTCTGTGTTGCTATCCCCCTCATGTGTTGCTCTCTCCTGTATGCTTCTCCAATGGCAAATTTCCCACCCCTGTGTTTGTTGTTCTCTGTCTCACGTGCTGCTTTTTTTCTCCTTTATCCCTTCTCATCCCTACCCAGCTTTATTTTTGCTTAATCCACCCCCAGACACTTCCTGTTGCTTCCCACCCCATTGTTCCTATGTAGCCCAGTCCCTCACAGTCCATCTATGAGGAATATGTTATTTACCATGTAAGAATCTGTAAAATGACGTTAGCCGTGTGGGGGTGGCGGTACAGGGGAAGGGGGTTTTGCATAAAAAAATGACGCTAGGCTGGCTAGAGGCAAACAAAAATGCAGTGAACCAGCCTAGCATAATTTCCTGATAAAAAAACATCCATACCACATGACTTCTGTCTTATAAAAGACAGAAGTCATGCCTACCACCCCAATGGCCAGCACTGGGGACCAGTGTCCCCTGGGCATGGCCATTGCACCCAGTGCCATGTAGGGGGGGGGTATTTCAGGCCCCCCAATGACATTTAAAAACATATTTAAAAATACTTACCTATACTTACCCTACTTACCTAGGATGAGGTCCCCCATCCTCTGGTGTTGCTCTGGTATGGATGGGGGTTTTTCCTGGGGCTTGGGGTGGGCACCTGTGGGCCCTTTCCATTGTGTTTGACCATGGAAATGGGTCCACAGATCCACTAGCATCTGCTCTGACCCAGGCATTAGCACCATTATTTAGGCCACCTGTGCACCTTTTTTGCACGGAGGATAACTAAGGCGCCAGGGGCTTTGAGTCAGTTTTTTGGATGGGAACACCTACCTTGCACCTCATGGACGCAAGGTGGTTTCACGCATCCAAAAAATGACTTTAACTCCAATATTTTGACGCTAGACAGGTCTAATGTCAAACTATAAATATGAGATTAAGTTTGCACTGAATTTGCGTAAAAAAAATGAAGCTAATTCAGTGAAAAAAGAGTATAAATATGCCCCTAAGTTTTTCTTTGAAGAACTCTTTCGAGTCATGAGGTAAAGTGACTCCTTCTTAAGTTGACAATGCGCATGGGCATCAAATCTATGTTAGATTGTTTTCTGCACCTTGGGTGCGAGTACTATAGAGTGGTGTGTGAACACTATATGATGCTGATATCTATAACATGAACAGGATAAAAACTTCAGGAGGGAAAAGATCTGTGTTCACAGCCACACGCATGAGGGGAAGAGGGTGTGTGCATATGCATCTGCAGCATTACACTCTACGAACAGATGCTTACAGGGTAAGTCACTTTTTTGGTTCTTCGCATGTGTTGTTGTAGTTACACTTGCTATCCATAGACTTTAAGGCAGACCCCTCCTATAAGAGGTGGCTGGCGTTTTGATGAAGCAGATGTCTGGAATAAGGTTTTTAGGGCCGTGTAGCTAATCATTGCCTATTGTCTAGCTAGAACATCCACAAAATATTGCTTAATACTGTGGTGGGTTGACCATCTAGCTGCCTTGCATATGTAGACTAGTGGAATATTCTATAGGGAGGCCATAGTTGCAGCCTTTTTTCAAGGAGAGTAAGCCTTAGAGGTGACAGAGAGGGGTCTATTGGCTTTGTTATAGCACGTTTGGATACACTTAACTATCCATCTACCAGTCCCTGCCTTAGATATGGGTTGCCCCTTGTGAGGCTTCACAATGGCCATAAATAGTTGTTCTGTCTTCCTAAAAGGTGTAGTACTATCAATGTCAAACCCACACCTATGGAGAATTGAGATAGCTTCCACTGTGTGCTGTAGGAACTATTGGCTGTTGTGCTCTGGATCAGCCAATTGCCGAGATAGCGGAAAGCATGGATGCCCCCTCCCCTTAAGAAGGCAGCCACCATTGCCAGTCCCTTGATGAAGATCCTTGGGTCAGTGGTGAAGCAGAAGGGGAATACCTTGAAATGATAATGCTAGCCACTTACCACAAAATGCAAGTAGTGCCGATGGGCGGGATGGATGGGATGTGGAAGTATATATACTTGAGGTCTAATGCAGCCTTGTAGTTACCTTGCTAGAGTAGCAGTATCACACTATGCAGCCTCACTACATTGAAATATTCAGAGAGAACATATCTGTGGAGGGGCCTGAGGTCTGGAATGGCTCTGAGAGCTCTGTCCCTTTTCAGCATTAGGAAATGGTGTGTAGACACTGCATCAATGCTGCTCTTCTGAAGAAGGGCATGCGCCTCCACTCTAAAAGGGTAGATGTTCACTGCTGAGAAAGTGCATGAGGGTTTGAATGTTGGGTGCTGGGGTGAGAAGCTCTAGGGAATAGCCATGCTATACTACACCCAGCACATGGCGGAGGCCCCTTTGGCAGAGCCTTCTTTGCTCCTAGCTCTGTCCCTTTTCAGCATTAGGAAGTGGTGTGTAGACACTGCATCAATGCTGCCCTTCTGAAGAAGGACGTGCACCTCCCCCTCTAAAAGGGTAGATGTTTACTGCTGAGAAGGTGCTTGAGGGTTTGAATGTTGGGTGCTGGGGTGAGAAGCTCCAGGCAATAGTCATGTTGTACTACACCCAGCACATGGCGGAGGCCCCTTTGGCAGAGCCTTCTTTGCTCCTAGCTCTGGTATTGTAATTCCCATATGCCACTCTGTCATAGCCCTTTGGAGACTGCTGGTGGTACGCCTGTTGCTGTCTCTGTTTTCACTGTATTACTGCCTAAGAAAGAACCCCCTTGTTGTGGATGTTTGGAGGGCACTGAGCCCTAAGCATATACTTCAGCATAGGGGGAATTGCACTGCACATGGAGTCTTAGATAGCATCTCTACGAGGAAGCCGTCTTCATGGTTGACGTGCATATCCAACATATGATAAGTGGTGGCCCTCTGAATGACTTTGTGGTAGGACATAGTGTTGTTCAGGGGATGGCCTAATTGGGTACAGGTCTGGGTCTGTATCTCCCGGGGATCAACATTGTAGACATCTCCTGGGTTGTCAATAGGTACCGGGTCATATGGTGCATTATTGGGAACAGCAGGGAGAGGGGTGAAGTGGGTTACCTTCCTCGCAAGATGAATGGGGTGAAACTTCTGCTGAGTGAAAGTTGAGAAAGCAAGGACAGGTGCCCCTGTCCTTACACCTCTTGAGCTTGAGAGGTGGTGGAGAAAGCAAAGGGATTTCCTCCTGAAAAGTGAGCCTTCTCTTATGTAAAAAAGTGTTGGATTTCGAGGCAGCTTGGTAGTGTTGTTGCTTGTCTGAGAATGGCTGAACAGGCTTTCTGGCAAGCATCAGTCTTTTCCTGAAGCCACTAGAGGATGGGCTGCCCTGACTCCTCGCAGTTGGCAGTAGAAGGTGTTTTCAATGCAGAGTCCCCACTCAGAACCAACGGATTTTTCTAGGTAGAGGCAGGTCTCAGTGTTGATGTGGGTTTCAGTGCCAAAGCAGTCTTTAGTGACGGCGCTGTATGTCTTGTAGAATCTGCATACTCAAAGGGGTGGCTTCAGGGTGTTGCTTAACCTCAACTCTGACTTCAGTCGTTTGTCGGAGACAATGGTCTTCATGCTGGGAGTCTTCATCCATGTCTATGAGGCACCAATGTCCTTCTTTTCTTCTTCGTCAGGGTCAGAGAAAAACACTGCCTCTGGACTGGGAGATGAATGGATGACCTATGCTCCTGAGGGGCTGGCTTTTTTTTCTGTCTCAGCGCATGTTCTTAGAAGATGCCAGTGGTGTCATCTGACTCCTGCCTCTATATTTTCCAAAGGGCCCACCTCTGTTCACATTGTTACTGAAGGCTCTTGGACCAGAAGGTGAGGCATTTCTGGCATGTTGTTTCTTTGTGGCCAGAGGAGAGGCAGATATTGCAGACCTAGTGGTGGTCAGTCCACACAAATTTGGAGTGGCACTGGGGCCAGTCTTGAAAGGGTGTCATTTCCTTCACTGTCTATGCATTCTTGGTGAGAAAGTCCTTGAGGAACGGGACCCAAAGCCCAAAGAGGGCCTGAGTCTCTGATGGTGAGGCATCAAAGAATGCCTGCGACTGCTAAATGTCGGTCTGAAGAAAGCTTAATGAGCAGGGACTGTTGTTTCGTCAATTACTACCAGAGTTGAAAAGTGATGAATGGGCCTGAAGAAAAGAGATGCAAGCTGAACATGGAGCCTTGTCAGTACATGTCCAAACACAATGTTGGAAAAAAAAAATGGAGTTAATGCCCATATATTTGCCTCATGCCCATATTTATACTTTTACACGGAAATCTGCGTTAGCGCATTTTTGCATGTAAAAGTATAGCGCCTGCTAGCACAACTCCTGGACGCCGGCCAGGAGCCATATTTATGGAATGGCGCTAACCGGCGCTTTTGCCCTGTTAGCATCCTTGTAAAGGACGCTAACCTGGTGGGGGAGGCATAGGGGAAACCAGAGCTTGTGCGCCGAATAATGGCGCTACACTGTTTAGAGGCAAAAAAATGCCTCTAAGCAGTGTAACGCCATTTCCTGGCGCACAGCCCCCATGGACATGGCTCCTGTCTTAGTAAAGACAGGAGCCATGCCCACCACCCCAATGGCCATGCCCAGGGGACAAATGTCCCCTGGGCTTGGCCATTGGGGCTAGCGCCATGCAGGCGACCCCAAGTCAGGGCCCGAGCGGGTGAAAAACAATATTATACTTACCGGGACTTACCTGGGATGGGTCCCCCATCCTGTGGTGTCCCTCTGGTGTGGGTGGGGGTGTTCCTGGGGCTGGGGAAGGGCACCTGTGGGCTCCTTTCATGGTCTCTGACCATGGAAAAAAGCCCACAGGTCCCCTAACGCCAGCCCTGGCCCAGGTGTTAATTAATGACGCTAAGCAAGCTTAGCCCCATTGTTTAAGGCCCCCATCCCCCTTGCTAGATTTTAGCATAGGGGATAAATATGGCGATAAGGACCTGAGCGCCTACCTTGCATCCCATTGACGCAAGGCAGGTTTTCACGTCCAGAAAATGATGTAAACTCCATAACTTTGATGCTAGACGTGTCCAGCGGCAAAGTATAAATATGGAGTTAGGCTTGCGCTGAATTAGCGTAAAAAAATGACGCTAATTCAGCGCAAACTGAGCATAAATATAGGCCATAGTGTTCACTCATCTCTCTATGCTACTCTCAAAACAACCTAACATGGAGTTGATGCCCATGTGCATTGCCAACCAAGGAAGTAGTCACTCCACCTCATGACTTGAAAGATTTCAAAACATCCAAGCCCAACACTAGATGGGGAGTATATGAGGAGCATGTATAACTATAGGTGCACATACTAGGAATTTCTAACTACTATTTTTCGAATTTGTACATTTCTTGGAGGCCTGTAAGCTCCTATGTGCTGCCAGGTCACTCTGCTTGCTGAAATGCACTTTAGCACAATTTAAGTTTTTTTTCTAAATTTGCCATGCAAGTGGTGTCGGCAATCTTGGGTTGGTAAATAAGAAAACAATAATAAAATGGTGTCTGTATCATTCAGTATGTGCCTGCATGCGCCCAATGTGTGCCATATGTCATCTTCCAAAAACACACCTATTGAATGATGTGGGCACCAGAAGCATCATGACACATAAGCAATATGCATTTTGCTTTTTACTGATACTGCACAAAATAGCCAAAGCACACTAGCAAAGCGAATAAGTCCCGAAGGTGAGACTTTTTGGCTTTGTTAGTGATTGCATTTTCTTATTTTATGCACCACATTTTTATATTTAACAAAATTAAGGTAAGCAATTAGCCATTCCATAGTCCTTGATGATGTAAAGGGAATGTCAAGTGCATAAACGTGAGTTTTTTTTAATTGACTACAAGTGGACGATGTCATATAAGAGTCATTATGAGTAAATCATGTCCCAGACAAATCTGGAAGAGTTTAATTTTAACCAGTTTTACAGAACAGTCTTAAATGTTGGAAATGAACAAATATTGAACAATGCACATAGTGATCTAAATTAGATAATAAAACATTAAAAACGTAAGCATTGAGGGTCATCTTATGTTATGTTACCCTACACCAAAAAGGATATGTAAAGGTCGGTGTGCCCTAAAATATAACAATACTTATCTTTAGTATGATCCAAGCTATCTGTGGTCTGATCCAATCTTGTGGGATGTATCTGTTGGGCCCCTTAGGTCATAAGCAGGATCATGTGAAAGCTGCAAAAGAAGTGGTCCTGCGTGTTTTGTGCCAGCGACCTATCCCGTCTCTGCTTCACCTGAAAAACTTCGGGCAAAGCAGAGACAGGGTAGGTCGCTTGCTTTGCACATGACTCTGCTTATGACCAATGGGGCCCAACAGATGTATTCAACAGACATAGGGTAGGGATTTCTAGTCCTGAAGATGCACCACTGATCAGGCTGGACAATGGGGCGCTAAACAGGTTAACCCTACGAAAATCATATTAATGGCTACGTGGGTGCCTTACGCCTTCCGGGTTGCCTTTCACCTAACCTGACGAGGAGACCACAACAATAAAAGATTATTTAGATACCCCTTAAGACAGTTTTAACACACTTTTTTTGTCTCACTCCTCATCACCACCCGACACACCACACACCCTCACACACTAGGTCATCATTATCACATACATTTAAAAAAGTCTCCATAAAAATGCCCTTTCGTGGGGTCCATAGGACATTGCAGTGCTGGCCAGATGGGGAGTTTACCCTATGATGAAGCATGGCACCCATTTGGGTGAGTGAGGGAACCTATTCATTACAAAAATGGACTTCCTAACAGCTCTATTCTTTGCATTTTGGCGCTACATCCTGGAGTATCAACAATACAGGGTTAATTTGGGTCACTTCACAGAAACTTTTTTCGGGGTTAAAGCAACCCTGATGTAGGAGTACTTTCTGGACACTGTAACTCTCCCATTGGCCAAAAGCCTCTACTTGCGATTTTGATATTGCTGCTTGCTACTGAACACTTCCCGTAGCCTATGGTATAAATGAAATATACCTGCTTCATGCCCTATCTGTGAATCTGCTCCTGAGACAGTGAATCATATCATCATTGTTTGTGCAGGCTATCGAGACATAAGGCCTTGTTGGCTTCAGCCTATTTGCTTATCCTTAGGGGTGGGGGATTACCAAGTGGCGTTACGCTTATTTAGAACAAACACAGCAGAGCCCATTGTGTACTCAGTGAGCCGCTTTCTTCTTTGTGCCAGGTACAAGTGAGCCAAGTTTCTAGGCTTGAGTCATCACTAATAATTATATTCCAGGCATATATCTGGCCTTAAAGGGAGGAACATGTGCTGGGAAGCAGTTTGGTGAGAAGAGTCCCTATGGAGTTTGGATAATCCCCGCTCCAACAGACTCACCAGGAATGTACGGTTTTTATCTAATTTTACTTCTAATTCATTGGTTATACAGACTAGTTAATCCATCTGCGCCAGATTCGGGGCACGTAGGTGCTTTAGGAGGTGGCAATGGTTGGGCAATTAGATCAAAAACCATGCCAATCCTGTTTTAGCAACACAGGTGAGATTATGTCAAAGGCCAAAAATGTAAGAAATTAGCGTTTTGTTTAGGGATTAGAGTTGTTGTTAATTCATTTTAGTGTAATATGTTCAACCCGTGTTTTAACTTATATAATTATCAGCATTGGGCGATAAAAATTATATTTGTATATTGATTTTATTTAATTTTAATGTTTTGAAAGACTGCATACACAGATCCCTAGGAGTTCTTTTTAAAAAGTCTTGATGAAGTATTTCTGCATGATTTTATGTCATGTTTTTAATGTGCTTTCATGGCAATATATGCGGAAATAAAGACCAAATTCATATTCAACTCTATTCAACCTCTCATCTATCACTTCTTCCATAGGAACAGCACCCCTATTTGTTTATTGATGTCGTCTTGGAGCATAGGTGCTGGACCCTCATTGACTCCCTGCCCCTCCTTTTGAATATATAGAATGTATGTTGGTTATTCCAGGTAGCTGCTTTACAGATATCTGCTAGTTAGATCTTTCCTAAAAAAGCCAAGCAATTGAGGTTCTTTTTTATGTGTGGAACAAGCTCTTGGAGTTGCAGGCAGTACTTGCTTTGCTTTGTGGCAGCATCGTTGAATACATCTTACTATCCATCTTGCTATTCCAGCTCTGGATATAGCAGAACGTTTTGGGGGTTTGGAAAAGCACCACAAAGTTGTTGTCTTTTATGCAAAGGTTTAGTTCTTTTGATGTAATACAGTAATGCTCTTTTAACAATGTGTGTGTACAGAGCTCTTTCTGCTACTGAAACTGGTTTAGGGAAGAATACCGGTAGCTCTATTGTTTGATTGGCATGGGAAAAAGAAACCACTTTAGGAAGGAACTTTGGATTAGTACAAAGTACCAATTTGTTTGAGCAGATTTGGAAGAAAGGTTCTTCCAAAGTAAGCCCTTGAAGTTTACTTATTCATCTGAGACACATGATAGCTACTAAAAAGGCTACCTTCCATGTAAGGAAGTGTCAATCACGTGAATGTAGTGGTTAAAGGGGTGATCCCATGAGTCTAATGAGAACAATATTGAGGTTACAGACTGGTGCTGGTGGGGGAGGGTAGAAGGTGGAATGACGCTCTTGAGTATGTCCATAAATGCCTTGATTACCGGAACTTTAAAGAGCAACATATGTTGACTGTTTTGCATGTAAGCCGCCAGCGCTGCTAAGTGTAATCTACTAGAGGTATATGCAAGGCCTGCTTGTTATAAAATGAAAAAGATAACAAATGAGAGTGGTTGGATCTGTTTGGCTAAACAGTAATGTACAAATCTTTTCCATTCAGCCACATACCAGGCTCGCGTAGTTGGCCTGCATGCTTATTTTTTAATGTCCATGCATTCCTGTGGGAGATTAAGGTGTCTTAAGACCTCAGGAGCCATATCATCAGATTGAGCTGTGTAGCATTTGGATGTAGTATCTTTCCCTGCTCCTGATTTAGAATATATGGCTGCAGCGGCAGTTTCTCATGCGTAAATAACAATAGTTATAATAGCATTGTTAACCATGCTTAGCGCACCCATGTTGGGGCTATTAGGATCAATGTTTTTACTGCATAAGGAATTAGTGGGGAGGGGGAAAAGCATAAGCAAATATCCCTGACCAGTTGATCTATAGTTCATTGCCCTAGAATTGTGGGTGAGGAAACCTGAAGGCGAAGCTTGGGCATTGTGCATTCTGCTGAGTTGCAAAGAGGTCTATCTCAGAGGTTCCCCACTCTTGGAAGTATGAGTTGAGGAGTGTTGTGTTGATTTCCCACTTGTGTACCTGCTAATGCAGTCTGATGAACATATCTGCAAAGTTGTTGTCCACCCCTGGTAGGTATTCTGCTAGGAGATGTATTTTGTGATGTAGCTCCCAGGGCAGTATCTGCTTTTTTGGTGTGAGAGCTGTTTGGAGTGTGTGCCCCCCCTTGTTTTTGGATGTAATACATTGCAGTCATGTTTTCAGTACGGATGAAAACTACCTTTTTGTGAAGATGTTGCTAAAAAGCTTTCAGAGCTAGTAGAATGTCAAGAAGCTTTAGATGATTGATATGAAAGCGTTTCTGAGTTGGTGATCAGAGGCCACATCCTGTGAGGTCCTGCATATGTGCCCTCCAACTCTGTAGAAATGCATTAGACATAATGGTGATTTGCAGAATTGGGGCTTTGAAGGGCTGACCCCACAACAAATAATTGCTTGTGTACCACTGCAAAGAGCAATAGGTCACTGGCCCTACGAACACTAGGGCCCGTATTTATACTCCGTTTGCGCCGAATTTGCGTCGTTTTTTTCGACGCAAATTCGACGCTAAACTAACGCCAACTAACGCCATATTTATACTATGGCGTTAGAGGCGTCTAGCGCCAAAGTTCCCGGAATGTGCGTCATTTTTTAGCGTGAACCCCTTCCTTGCGTTAATGATATGCAAGGGAGGCGTTCCCGTCTTAAAAAATGACTCCCAGGCCTTTACGTGGTATTTATACTCCCGGGCAAAAGAGACGCCCGGGAGTGGGCGTGGCTAAAAACGGCGCATTTGCGCCGCTTTTTAACGCCTGGGTCAGGCATGGCGTTAAGGGACAAGTGGGCTCAAAATGAGCCCAGAGTGCCCTCCCCTGCCCCCAGGGACCCCCCCTGCCACCCTTGGCCACCCCAGGAGGACACCCAAGGACGGAGGGACCCATCCCATGGACATTAAGGTAAGTTCAGGTAAGTATTTTTTTTTTTATTTTTTGTGGCATAGGGGGGCCTGATTTGTGCCCCCCTACATGCCACTATGCCCAATGACCATGCCCAGGGGACAGAAGTCCCCTGGGCATGGCCATTGGGCAAGGGGGCATGACTCCTATCTTTACAATGATAGGAGTCATGTTGATGGGGGATGGGCGTCGAAAAAAAATGGCGCAAGTCGGGTTACGACGATTTTTTCGACGTAACCTGACTTGCCCCATTTTAAGACGCCCATACGCCATTTTCCCCCTACGCCGGCGCTGTCTGGTCTACGTGGTTTTTTCCCACGCAAACCAGGCAGCGCCGGTCTGATTGCGCCGTCTAACGCCATTCCATAAATACGGCGCCCGCATGGCGCTTCAGAATGGCGTTAGACGGCGCAAAATTTTTTGACGCTAAACTGCGTTAGCGCAGTTTAGCGTCAAAAAGTATAAATATGGGCCTAGATCCTGTAGATGCCCCTCCACTTGAGATCATTGTGATCGAAGAGTGCGTTGAAGGAGGCTCTTATGTAGGCGTGCGTTTGGCACTATGGAGATACTTGACGCCATCATTCCTGAGAATACCTATGACTGTATTCACTCACATGTGATGGTGTGGTTGAAAAAGAGGTAATGCTAACTGAAACTTTTGCACCCTTTCTGGACAAGAGTAGGCCTTGGCTGAAACCAGTTTAATTTTGCACCAAAGAACAGCTGCACCTGCAAGTGTTGTAGGTGAGATTTTGTTGTATTAAGGGTGAAGCCTAATTTGTGTGAAAGGTTGATTACCTTTTGAGTGACTTCTAGTCTTTGCTGGCCAGTGGCCCTTTTGATCAGCCAATTGTCTAGATATGGGAGCAAGTGTGTACCCCTTCTTCTGAGATGAGCTGCTACTGCTGCAACCACTGCAAGGCATTTTGTAAATGGCAGGACTTAGAACAGATAAAGCTGTCCATTTACTTGAAAACTGAGATAGCGGTGATGTGCTGGGTGTATTGTAATGTGGTAGTGGGCACCTTTGACGCCTGTGGCTGCATTAAATCTCCTTGCTTTAGCAATGGTATTACTTCTTGTAGGGCATCCTATGAAAATGTTCTGCTAGGAAATTTTTGTTGAGTGCCCGGAGGTCTAGAATAGGCCTTCAAGTCCCATCCTTTTTTGGAATGAGGAAGAATATGGAGTACACCCCTTATTCCTGGTATTGTTTTGGGACGAGTTCTATATCCCTTTTTGAAGCAGAACTTGGACTTCCTCTTGGAAGAGCGTAAGGTAATCTGGAGACATATTTTGTGTCTGTGGTGGTATTGTGGGTTGGGTAGTTGTAACTTCTTCTAGGCAATACTCATTCTTCGTGATGGAAAGAACTGACTGATCTGTTGTAAATTGTGCTCAGTGTTCATAAAAATGTTGCAGCCGTCCTCCTACTGGTGTCAGATGTTGAGGGGGAAGGCCTAGTGGGTCACTGTTTAATGGAGTGGCACTTTTAGAGGGGAATCAACGACCTCTGCCCCTGTTACATTTGCAATGGGACCTGGAAAATGTTCCCCTTGTGTATTGGGACTAGTAAGATCCTTGCTGCTTTTGAGCATTGCCTGTGTCTGTAGGGTGCTAGGTCTTGATGCACCTTTGTTTTGTCCTCTCTGAAAGTAGCCCCTATGTTAAAATATTTGTAGTGCACCAATGGTTTTGGTTGTGTCCGTGTCTTTTTTTAAAACATTTTCAACATCTCATCTACCTCTGGTGTAAACAAATGTTCAGCATTGAAAGGTACATGTTGTTGGTAATCAGGCTTAAAGCTAGAGACTCTAAGGCATGTATGGTGCCTAAAGATGATGCTTGTATCTACTTTTATTGCACTTCGATCGGCTGAATCTAGTGCACACTGTATGGTGACGTTGGAAATAAATAAAAAAATGTCCTACACTAGCTTAGCTCCTCTTCGCCGGTATTGTTCTGGGAGTGGCTCTTGCATGTCATTCCATTGGGCTTTATTATAGCTGGAAAGTAAGCCTACAGAATTAGCTATACAAGGTGGTTGGCTGCTTGAGTGGCAACATGTTTTTCTGCTGCTCTCCTTATCCATTGGAAGAGTATCCCCAGTGCCCTGAGAACTGGTCCTTTTTCTAGCAGAGTGAACCACCAAAGAATCAGGGGGAACTTGACCCTTGATGTAGGTAGTATCAAAGGGACAGTGCTTATATTTTTTGTCCACCCTTGGGTTATTACTGTGGACTTGAATGGTTGTTCAAATATTTTCCCTTTGTGCTTAAATATCCCTTTTAGCATGGGCAGAAACTGTACAGTCATATGAGACCTACTTAGGCCCATATTTATACTTTTTGGTGCAAACCTGCTTTGGGCTTGTGCGCCAAATTATGGTGCTACACTGTTTAGAGGCAATAAAATTGCCTGTAGGCAGTGTAGCGCCATTTTCTGGCACACAAGCCCCATTGACATGGCTCATGTCTTAGTAAAGACAGGAGCCATGCCCACCACCCCAATGGCCATGCCCAGGCGTTGAATGTCCCCTGGGCATGGCAACTGGGGCCAGCTCTGTGCAGGGGGCCCCAAGTCAGGGCCCTAAGCGGTGTTTGGCAAAAATAAAAAAACACTCACCCGGACTTACCTTTGATGGGTCCCCCATCCTTAGGTGACCTCCTGGTGTGGGTAGGGGAGGATGGGGGTGTCCATGGGGACAGGGAAGGGCACCTGTGGGCAATTTCCATGGTCTCTGACCATGGAAATCTGCCTACAGGTCCCCTTACGTCTGCCCAGACCCAGGCGTTAAATAATGGCGCTAAGCAAGCGTAGCACCATTATTTAGGGACCCCGTGCTGGATTTTAGCACAGTGGAATAAATATGGCGCAAAGGCCATATTGTCATTTTCTGGACGGTAACGCCTACCTTGCATCTCATTGAGATTGCAGACCAATTGCTTATCCTGCCTAAAGTACTTGGCATGGCACTTAGGACAGAAACTGAAAGGTGTCTTTTCTATCCCTCTGAGTTCGTGGAGTCATAGAAGGCGGGACACAGAAGGGAAATCGAAGTTGAACTGGGCCCGGGTGAGGGGATCGGGATCTTAGAAGAAAACCAGTAGGTATTCATTGTTATCAAGTTTTCCATCGCAGGGTAACTAACCGGGGCACTGTAAAGGCCTTGTGGCATGGATCGAAGCTTCAGTCACGGAGCTCCGGGTTTGACGTCTAACAAAGGAACCGATTACCTTGTGCAATACAGACTATAGGAGGAGTCACAATACCTTGTGATTTGAAAGACTTCTTTGAAGAAAAACAAGTTGTAAACGTTCAAGCCCAACACTAGATGGCAGGAGTATGCTAAGCATATGTATCTACAGCCAACACATGCTCCGAATATGACATTCTGTGGGAAGAGGCCTGCTACCCCTCAGAGACCTTTGTACCTGCATTTTCAGCCAATTAGGAGGGATTTTCTCAAAGTATCCTGCTTATTTAGTATAAAAGAAGCAGGATTCTGACAGTTCTCGTGTATTTTGATCTATGATTTGCTGGTACACCTATTGCAACTCAAAGGGAATGTTGAGTCACAAATCAGCCAGTGTGCAAAATGTTGACCACATGGTGCCAAAAATCACTTAGCCCACTTGTAAGAAATAATGGTGTATATAAAAGAGAATGTAATGAAGATGAACCATGCCTGAAAATACAAAGGGTAAATCTGTGATTATTTTAATCAGTTGGCTTCAGCGTCCTCATGTGTGCTCAGTGCAAAACCTAGGAGTCCTTTCAAAAGGACATGAACACTAAGCAAATGTAATTACAGAGGCCACAACATTTAACTCTTATTAAAGTCATTAGTCTGTGCCCTTTCCTCTTCATTTGAGGATCATGGAAATACTCCTGTTGGGACAGAAAGTCCTCTGCAAGTTTACAGATGTGGACTCCTGCCTTGTACTGGGGTGTCTGGATCCCTAAAGCTGATTTTTTTGTCAAAGGTAAACACAGATCATGCGTGTATGCCATGACACAGGCCTGTCTCAGGGAGTAAGTGCTACCCTCATAGTGGTGGAAGGGTTTAAGGAGTTAAGAAGCCCTAACATGGTGGTGGCAGCATACTGTGTAGTGATCATAGTAGTGAAAAACCTTTTTACCCTGTTATACTGGAGTACAGCCTTCAGTCTCACTCACCTTTTAAAAAAGTTTGGTTGCTGTGTGCTTAATTCATCCTTGGCCTACATCAGGTAGATGTGAAATGCTGTGCAGCGCAAGAGTAGTGACTCTGCGCTTTATGTATATGTGCGTGATTTGTGTATTGCTGCATTCCTGTGCTCTGGGTGGCATACACTGGAGGATGGTAGAAAGGGACACTTAAAAATGTTGCTCTTCGATTCAGGGAAGGAGGCTGGACAGATCTCAGGAAAGGAGATGGGGCTGATAAAGGAATCACAACAAGTAGGCCCGGAGCCTGGGATTACCATTTAATGCATATATCACTGTGGCTGATATCTAATTGTGAACTCTGATCACTCCCATGAATTGTGTTGTGGGTTAAACAGCTTCAAAGGCTTGCCTGCTACGACAGACATTCTTTCGGGAGGAAAGAAGAAAAAGAGAAGTATCCACTTCAAAAGAAGAAGAAGCCCATCATAAAACTTCAAAGATTTGGAACCCAAATCACATTTGGTGTCTGGAAAAGGACTATAAGTAGGGAAGAAAAGACCAGAAAATGTGTCTTCTGCCAAGCAGCCAGATGGACTGTGTGAAAACGGGAAAACTCTTCAAGACTTCTGCCTTTGACCCCAGAACTTGAGGCAAAGGCTTGCTAGTCTCCCTGCTAGGTGAGGGGCCATCACCCACAAAAAACAAGACCACCTTCCCTGGAGCCTGGAGCACTAGCGCCTGTCTGTTTGCAAAACCAGTGTGCCCTATGAGGAAGAGGAGAGCGTTGGAGGCAGTAAGGCCCATTTGGGAGTCCTGCTGAGAAGACTTGAGCAAGTTTTGAAGGAAGATATTTGCATTGATTGGGTCATTGCACTTGTGCAGAGTGTATTTGGGGACCCTCTGTATGACCAAAGAGGGCCACTGAGCCTTGTTTTAAGAGGTGTTTTCTAAGCCTGTATGGCTATGTTGCAGTGACCCAGTATACCAGAAGGAGCCAACTGTAAAGTTACTGCTGAAGGAGAGTTGAAACAGATAACCACTCTGGTGGAGGCATTTACACCAGAAGAGTCTGGGATTTACTGAGTATCTCAGCAATCACTTATGCCAGGAGGTGCTGCCGTTATCTACGTTGCCAAGAGGTTTGCACGGTCGTCGCCCAAGGAAAAGGCTGAGGCTGTGTTTGATGGGGCAAGCCCCACAGTGAGAGAAATGCCCCTGACAGGCCAGAGATGGCACCACACCCTCGCAGGGCTTCAGTCGGGAGCTGAGAAAGGATTTATCCCCTCTGTCCCCTGCTGGCAAAGGCTGACACTACATCTTCATGAGCTAGGAGCTACTCTGGTAACTGGAGAAGCCAGCAGCGCTGCTCATGAGGGAGAGTCTATGCTGCCACGGGGGCCATGTGCAGCACGAATACTCCAAGCAGGATTAGTACTCAAAGGTGCCAGCATTGAGGGCACCCACTGCACTGCAACACTGAACGTTCCCATGCTGCAAGAGAAGGTAAGATGTGAACTCAGCCTGTTGTTGTCGAGGGGCTCACTGCTAAAGCTGGAACAGCACCTTAGACACTTTTGATTAATTCCAGAAGAGTCCAATTGGAATTCTTCAGTATGGCCTAATAGTGAGCAGTAGACAGATGCGACCACCAGTGAATTGGGAATAACCCCAAAAACGTTACAAGGAAGAGGGTAAGACAGGGATTTGCCTAACAACTACTACATCCCCGAACTCAAGGGGACCTGTTATTGTTTTTGTGTATTGTTATTCCTTTGCGTGTGTATAGTTAGAAATAAAATACTTATTTTTATTTAAAAAATCTTTGACTGGGCATCCCACCAGGGAGCCTCTGGCTGGTCGTCTACAGCTACCACTGAGTCAAGTGTTGAAGGGATATCTAAGCCAGTAGGTCAGGATGCATAGTAGGTTGGGCCCTGGGACATTAGGGAGCATATTTATACCCTGTTTGCACAGAATTAGTGTCACTTTTTTGGCACTAATTCAGCGCAAACCTAACTCAATATTCATACTTTGCCGCTAGACCCGTCTAGCGCCAAAGATATGGAGTTAACTTCATTTTCTGGACGTGAAAACCTACCTTGCGTCAATGAGATGCAAGGTAGGCGTTCCCATCCAGAAAATGACGATATGGCCTTAACGCCATATTTATCCTCCCATGCCAAATTCAAGCACGGGGGAATGGGGACCTTAAATAATGACGCTAAGCTTGCTTAGCGCTATTATTAACGCCTGTATATGGGCAGGCGTTAGGGGACCTGTGTGCCTTTTTCCATGGTCAGAGACCATGGAAAGACCCTACAGGTGCCCTTCCCTGGCCCCAGGGACACCCCCACCCCCGCTCGGGGGACCTGACTTGGGGCCCCTGGCATGGCGCTGGCCCCAGTGGCTATGCCCAGGGGACATTCATCCCCTGGGCATGGCCATTGGGATGGTGGGCGTGGCTCCTGTCTTTACTAAGACAGGAGCCATGTCCATGGGGTTTGTTTGCCAGGAAATGGCATTACATTGCTTACAGGCATTTTTTTGCCTCTAAACAGTGGAGCGCCATAATTCTGCGCACAAGCTCCGGTTTCCCCTATGCCTCCCCCACCTGGTTAGCATCCTTTACATGGACACTAACAGGGCATTAGCACCGTCTAGCACCATTCCATAAATATGGTACCCGGCCGGCTTACAGGAATGGCAGTAGCCGGTGCTATACTTTTACATGCAAAACTGCGCTAACGCAATTTTGCATGTAAAAGTAAAAATATGGCCCCAGGAGTGAAAGGCCTCAACCTTGACGGTTAGGCCCAGTAGCCCCTACGTAACATTTGGCCCTCTGAAAGGTGTTCTGACAACCCCTTAAACTGGTACAGGAGCTCCAGCAAGTGCAGAATGCCCTCACGTCATGTTGAGGCACTCTTTTTGCTTTGAGCATATCAGTGGCAGTCTCTGCAATCGGCTTCTAGTGAGGTCTATATTCAATTCAGAATGGCCATTTTAAAGGCTCTAGATGGAACTGGGCATAGTTCCCCAACACTGATTGCCCATGTAAATTAACTTTATACGCTTCAATCCTTGTTAATTCTCCACAAAGTACTTTTATCTAAACCTGTCAGTTGAAACTACTTAGATCCTCGCACTCGCTGCTGTCCCTCGCATCTGCCGCTCCACGGCGGGTGGGAGATCCTTCTCCTTCCTGGCGGCCAAGACCTGGAACTCCCTCCCCACCAGCCTCAGGACCACCCAGGACCACTCCGCTTTCCGGAGACTCCTAAAAACCTGGCTGTTCGAGCAGCGATAACCCCCCTTTTTCCCCTAGCGCCTTGAGACCCGCACGGGTGAGTAGCGCGCTTTATAAATGTTAATGATTTGATTTGATTTGAGATGGGCCTTTAGTTTAACGTCCAGTGAGATACTGCTCCTACCTCAGATTACTGGTGTCTCGAGTCATCATTTGTTCAGGAAGTGTTAAAAGACAAACATTATGGCCCTCATTCTAACCCCGGCGGTGCCAGGGTCGGCGGGAGCACCGCCGACAGACCGGCGGTGCCCCGCAGGGCATTCTGACCGCAGCGGTTTGGCCGCGGTCAGAAAGGGTAAACCGGCGTTCTCCCGCCGGTTTACCGCTGCCCTTAGAATCCCCCATGGCGGCGCAGCTTGCTGCGCTGCCATGGGGGATTCTGACACCCCCTACCGCCATCCTGTTCCTGGCGGTTCGCCCGCCAGGAACAGGATGGCGGTAGGGGGTGCCGCGGGGCCCCTGGGGGCCCCTGCCGTGCCCATGCCAATGGCATGGGCACGGCAGGGGCCCCCGTAAGAGGGCCCCACAAAGTATTTCAGTGTCTGCCTAGCAGACACTGAAATACGCGACGGGTGCAACTGCACCCGTCGCACCTTCCCACACCGCCGGCTCAATTCTGAGCCGGCATCTTAGTGGGAAGGTTGATTTGCCCTGGGCTGGCGGGCGGCCTTTTGGCGGCCGCCCGCCAGCCCAGGGCAAATCCCAAAATACCCTCAGCGGTCTTTCGACCGCGGAGCGGTATTTTGGTGGGGGAACTTCGGCGGGCGGCCTCCGCCGCCCGCCGCAGTTAGAATCACCCCCTATGTGCTTATCATTTTATGGATATTTTCCCCCGACCTTTTCACTTATCATATGACATAGTGCAACTGTTTCTCAATGTAATATATTGTAAGCACCGAAATGGGGCTGTCCTTCTAAACAAATAACTAAATAGTCCTGTTTCTGTATTAAATGATGATCCTGACCGCGTTGTCTCTGGGTGTGATAGCATTGGGTATGGTTCCTGGAAATTCATACTTTCAGCTCTTCAAGAAAACATCTATAAATCTGTGAAATCTTTATCAAATACACAAAAAATATCATAGACATATTCATAGAAGACTATTTGTGATGAGTACTGTGTGGCTCTGGAGTTGGCCACAGTGCTACAGAGCTACCCAACTCTAAGTAGGCCACTTTCAATTAAAGCAGAAAAACAAATAGATCTATTTTATACACCCACCTACCACTGAGGTCCTGAAAATACACATTATCTGGCGATACATTTATTTTGTCGAGCTTAACAGACCAAATTCAGAGGAACATCCTACATAGCATAGTTGTGCTGCAATAGCAAGTAGGTGTGTTCAAAGCTTGTAGTATTATTGTGACTAAACACAGAACTTCTGTTTACTTAGCCATCTGTTGTACACACACACACACACACACACTTTATGAGCAACTGCTAAAAATAAAGTACCTACATTTACGAAGAGTAACCTTTATATTATGTATTCGCACAGGTCTATAGATACAAGAGAATGTCTCAAAGTCATCCAGGTAGATAGAATCCTCACCCTTTTGCTGTCAGTCAGTTTTCCCCCTCCCCCACACCCAGGCTTTCGCGTCACTAATCTAGGCCATCACTGTTACCATAGTCTCCCTGCAGGATCTCATTGATGATGCTCAATGATCTATTATTAAAAACAATGTTCAGATGCTCAACCTCTTCTAGCTCAATAACATGGACTTTTTCCTTTTGTTGTTTATGCCAGCGCTTGCACAGGCTCAGACTCCGTGTGTGCACTGTATCATCCCCATCAGCATATGTAATATCTATAGGATTTCCTGGTGGGAAGTCCTCACCATATGTATAAGTCTCTGGTGTTGGGATCCCAGTGCCGTAGATGCAAAAGACTTCAACACCAGGAGGGGGTAGATCTTTGAGTATGCCTTTGGTGTCCTCCCACATGTACCAGCCATCTTCAAAATCAATATCTTGGAAAAAACGTTTGTAGTCAGCATAGGTGTAGTTGTAGGAAGGCATAGACACAAACACATGGCTCTCTGGCCAGGCCAGGTTGCTTGGGATCATCCAGGGGTTGGTTGTGGTCATGCGCTGCTCTTCACGAATCTTGATGTTGGAGACCATTGGGATCCCTTGGTTATCTCCTAAAAGACAAAAGTAGATATTATTTGAAAGATTTTTCTTTTTTGTGGTAAAAAAATCGCTTTTCTTTTTTTTATTCTTTATTTATCATTTTCAAAAAATACAGAGCAATGCAAGTGTAGCGAATCAATTCCACATACATATATAATAATCATTGGTCCATAATACAATAAATCATAAAGTCGTGAAAGCATGTGGACAGTCTGGAAGCATGAAACATGACAGTGAATAACAGGGGCTCTAACAGGATTATGTCATGCCAGATTTCCAGAATGCTTTCAATGTAATTAATTTCCCATTTATATGATTTTGAGATTAGGCTCACGTCGATAATTTTAAAATCTGGCGTGAATGTGGAGAGCATGAACCTACATTAACGACCCTTATTCTAACACAGCGTATTTCAAAGGGTTTTAAACATAGCCTTCAAAAACCTAGATATGTGATCATCTTGATTATTAACTACGTTAAAGCAAGAGATAAATTCCCTAAAAGAAAATCTACTAATTTGAAAACAAGTGAATATCAGGTTCTACAGCAGAACCCTAGGCTTAGCACTGGTAGCTAAGGTGCTAAGCAGTAGACTTTTCTTAGAGAAAATCTGAGTAAAATATTTAAGCAGCAGCAAAACAGCATTAAAGTCAAGAAAGTAGAAAATCAAAGTGATCAAAGTGATACACGTGGACTAAGGGGGATCCAGGAATATGAATATTTAATGAAAATATTTAGGAGGGCCTATAAGAAAGAATAGGAATGCAAATGTCAATGTTAATCTGAGGGGTTTGTGTGGCTGGAATTTATGTACCTTACATGCCAACCTCAATGAAGCATGGGTCGAGTAAAACATGAAGGTTGAGCTTGTCTGTGGGTAGCAAGGTGTTCTTGAGGTGGTGCATGCTGAATTGGGGGTTCTTTTGCATTCTCAGGTTTAGCGACAAATGTTCAAAGTGGGACCACTTTACATTTATAGCCGCAGAGGCCATTTCACTGAAAGAATCACTTGTCTGCCTTTTCCTGCTGATTTCATCCTCCAAAAATTGGTGCCTAGCTGAAGTTCTCATTGGTGGTTGGATCAGGAGCAGGTCTTGAGGTCTTGGTCTACCAGAGCTAAGGGTGACCCCTTCTAGTAGCCATGATGCCACTGGCACAAGACAGCGCCAAAGCAGATAGTGCCTGCCAAAAAAAAGCCTCTCTCAGAGGAAATGGATAGCCACCATCTTGGATTTAAAAGCTATATCCCTTGAACCCTCACTAGAAGATCTGGGAAAGAAGATTGATTCTGGTAAAAGAGACCTCAGAGGTGCCTCCTAGCCACTATGTCCCCAGGACAAGAGCACAGATGCAGGAGATTAAACTGACAGGTCGAATGCTGCCAGGTAGGTGTCCAAGATTAACACTGCGGTCCACAGGCGTTCCCTGCACCTCTTCTGCCCTCAGTGCGCCCTGCCTGCTTGCAAGCCCCATGGTAATTGGCATCAGGTGAGGCAGTAGCACAACAGTATGCCCCGTCCTCGAGGGCCCGGGGTTACCAACAAACAAAGAAAATAATTGTTGGACCAGATCTGGAGGATGAAGAGAGTCTTCCCAAGACCTTTCACTAGGAGGGTGCCCTTTCCACTGAATCAATAATTTCAGTTTCTTTCAAAAGAATCAAGAATCACTAATTTCTTGAATCTCATATTCAGGAACATCATTCACCAAAACATGGGGAGTCAGGAAAAAATGACAATGGTGAGGATCCACCCGATAAGGTTTCATTTGGGACAAGGGAAATGTAGGATGGATCTTCCAGTGCAAAGGCAGATCCTGAAGGCTAGAGAATTAATGAGCTGGACAGTCTTAAAAGGGTCATAGCGTTAGGCTGAGGACAAAGCAACCTTAATTTGAAGGGATTTGCAAAATGATTTCCAAAAACGGGACACAAACTGAAGGCCTCCGCCAGGTACAATAACCTGAGAGAGCCCATAGAGATAAAAAAAATCCTCAGAAAGATTTGTCTCATGTCTTTTGTGAAAAGTAATTTCTTTAAGGATGTAAAATGAGACATCTTAAATAAGGAGTCAATTGTTACCATAATAACTTGATTACGCTGAAAAGCTAAGGATGGTAATGCTACAGTAAAGTCAGTAGATATTGTATGCCAGGGTCGGGCGGTACTGGAAGGAGATGAAGAAGCCCAGAGGGTTATAAGTGAGAAGCCTTATTTAAAGCGCAAGTAGGGCAGGAAAGGACATAGAGATCAGTGTCTTCTTGAATTGAAGGCTGCCAAAATGAGGGGAGTGTGAGTGGAATAGGAGTTCTAAAGTTGCCCTGGCTCCTCTGTGGTCTTAAGCTGCAGAATTGTGGCACATCTTAAAGACTTCCCCTCTTAATGCTTTGGATAGTATAAATAAAGACCTCTCTTCATACAGCAGGTCTCCTTGTTTATTTATTTGTCCTTGAAGTGTTTTCCACTCCTCTTTGGCATAATCAGCTTGCACCTTTTTGAGAAATGATTGGGTAGCTCCAATTATTCGTTGAGGAGGGAGTATGTTCTGACCAAAAGATGCTGGAGATTCGGGATATCCACATGATTAGCCATCAGCAAAGATGTTTCTAGTGCGGGGATATATGTAATAAAAAAGTTGTACTGATTAAAAAAATAAGCCCAACGAGCCTGTCAACTATTTTTGCATTGTAGATTTTTAAAACATTGAAGATTACGATGGTCTGTTTGGATTTCGAAAGGTTCACTGGCTCCCATTAAAAACTGTCTCCACTCCAAACAGGCCTTTGTCATTGCAAGGAGCTCCCTTTGTAGAGCTCAGTAATTTCTCTCTGAGTCAGATAGAATAGGAGATAGATAAAATATTGGGTGTTCCAATCCATTATCTTCTTGAGTCTGTAAGAGAACAGCCCCTACAGCCAGGTCAGAAGCATCCGTCTCCAAAATGAATCTTTTTCTTGGATCCAGATGTTGAAGGATTGGAGCTTGCGTGAAGGCTTGTTTTAGTGTGAAGAAGGCTTCATCAGTTTGAGTGTCCCAGTGAAAACCATGACATAGCATGTCCTTCTTTAGGATTCAGGTCATATCCCTTGAAAGTTGAGCAAAGTCTCTGATTAACTGCAGATGAAAATTGGCAAACCCAAGGAAGAATTAAGGCCCTCATTATGATTTTGGTGGTCTTACTAAAAGACCGCAGAAGCCGGGGGTGCTACTATACCATCAGTGCTGGCGGTATATGTGGCTCCCTATTATGACTTTTCCACTGGGCCAGCGGACGGAAGCAGTGTTTCCTTCTGCTTGCCCGGCGGAAAAGTCACATCAACATTGCCGTCGGCTCAAATGCACAATGGGGCTGTGCATGGGGGCCCCTGCACTGCCCATGCCAAATGCATGGGCAGTGCAGGGGCCCCCAAGGGCACCCGAGTCCCCCTTACCGCCAGCCCATGGACAGGCCGGCGGTTGGGGATTATGACTCCTTGGTGGAATCCTGGTGGTCAGTTAGAGGGGCCGGCGGTATGGTCATGGCTAATGCGCCACGGTCAAAATTCACTGCCGGTACACCGCCAGCCTGTTGGGCGTGTTACCGCCAGTGTACCGCCGGCCGCCAGGGCCGTAATGAGGCCCTAAGTCTCCTTTCCATTGGAAAGGGGGGGCTAGATTAGGGTGTCTGAAACTTTGTTCTGACCCATGGAAACCATGTGCCATTTAAACGAAAGCTTAACTATTCCATTTCTAGTTGATCATATTTTTCCAGCTTACAGAATAACTGATTTTAGCATAGTGTGAGTTATACTTGACTGGCATGTTTGTGGGTCTTTGGAATATACCAAGATGTCTTCAAGATAGACCACAACAAATTGATTTGCATGTCAGAGAAAATGGATCCATAAAATACTAGAATACAGCAGGAACATTACTTAACCAAAAGGGTATTACCCAACACTCAAAGTGGTCTATGGGAGTACTAAATGTTTCCATTCATCTCCCTCCTTGATGTGCAACAGATGGTAGGCCCCACAAAGATCTATTTAATAAAGATTTTAGCACTCCTGAGGGCTTCTAAGATAACCTTGGTAAAGGATGCCAATCTTTGATGGTGATCTTATTTAATCCTGTAACGTCTATGCAGGGTCTGAGTTTGTTCGATTTCATAGGAACAAAGAACATAGAAGCCTATGCAGGAGAGAAAGATCAGGTGATTAGTGCATTCTGTAAGTTCTCATTCAAATATAGCTTGAGATCTTCTCTCAGACTCCAAGAGAGAATATATTCTTCCAAAAGGAACCACTGATCCAGGTTCTAAGGGAATTACACCATCAAACTATCAATGTGAAGGTAAGAGAAGTTATTAGGTTTCACAAACATATCAGAAAAATATTGAAATTGCTCTGGTATGGCCTGTAGTAAATTGATTGAGCCAGGATTTTCCGTAGGAGCCATAACCATCTCCTTGGGGTCCATAATCCTATGAAGAAAACCAAAAGTGGCCACAAAACTGAGAGGGCAGGGATATCGTTTTTGTTTCCTAGTTGATGCACAGATTATGGAGGGACAACCATAGCACCCCCAAGATGATTATTTGGTTTGGGGTGGCAGGGAGATCAAAAAAAGCATTTTCATGGTGTTTTCCAGAAGCTAGCTTTAATGGAGTTGTCATTTCCTCAACTGGTCCGGAAACAAAACGTGTACCATTGACAGTCTGAACCTGCTCAGGAATCTTCTGAGTAATTCAGGGAACACTCTTTTCTTGAGCCCAATTTTCATCCAAATAAAGACCACTTTCTCTGCTATCTAGAAGTTCTGGTATTTCCTCCTTTCTTGCATTTGGGGCTTCCAATAGGATTGGTAAAATGAAGAGAGAGACTCGAGACTCTTCAAAAGCTTAGATGAATGAGATGAGACACTAACTTCCTTTGCCCTTTCACAAAGAATGGGATCTGATGTTTCCAGAAGGCTGGGATGGGTGAACAGGACAGGCTTGAACTAGATGTTCAGTTGATCCACAATACATGCAAACTCCATATTTACAGAAATGTTTTCTCTCTGCCTCAGATAGTGTCCCACGTGCCACAACAATTTGCATTGGCTCTGCACCAGAAGGAGCAACCAGCTCTTTAGGAGAGGATTCTACTTTACAAACTGGTAACCAGTACTTTCAAATGAGGAGGAGGAGCGGGCCCTTGTTCTTTCGGATCTGCCTTCCCGAAGTTGATGTTCGATTGCTAGGCAACACAAAAGGATGATGGACCGAGTGCTGAACAATGCAAACACTCTCCCCCAGTCACTGCCAGCAATAAAGCTTGTCTCCCTTTGCCACCTGTACTCTGGTGACCTAGACATTGTCCCTAACAATCTGGTAACATTAGGAGTGGCCAGGAGGAAGATACATATAATTATTACAAGTCTGGAGACCTCCAGGGTAGTGGGATAATGTGCTGGTAGTACTCAAAAATGACGTGACATCAGTGGGCAAGATTTCCTGGTTTGTCTGGCTCAGGCCTTTTTGCATAAGAAAGGAAGCTTTAGTGGGGTGGCATACAGAAGATCCCTGCTCAACTGCAGCCTTGCCCTGCTGGAGAATTTCTGAGCTCTAAATAAAACACACACACACACACACACACACACACATACACACACACACACACACACACACACACACACACCTAAGTGTAAATGCAGAGAGACAGAGAAGGGTTATAGGGGGTTATGGGACCCCAGTGACAAGACAACTTCACCAACTGCGATATTTAGGTTAACCCTACTCAAATCTTTTGGCAACAGATTTCGATGATTAAGTTGGACCTAAAATACAACAGTGCCATCTTCAAGTGACCCTTCTTGGACACAGTACCTTCCATTGCCACATAGGAGGAATCTGGGCCCCAGAAAGTGACCAAGGGCCTGATTTAGAGTTTGGTGGTCAGGTACTCCACCACAACCACGGCGGAGTACCCTGTCCACCAAACTAATGTAGCACTCCTTTTATTTAGAGTCAGGCGGACCATTGTGTTTCTACAGGTGGAAAGCCTACACCAGTAGTCTGATGGATTTGGTGTGGTTTGTGTACATCAGACCATCCGTCCTATTGAAAGAGGATTGTCTGATGTTTTTTTTCTCTTTGGGGCCACCAGGGAAAGCCTGTTGGCCCTGAACAGAAAAAATAAAAATGACCTCCAAAGTCTGGGAGAAAACTCTCAAGAAGTTCAGATCATTCATATTTTGCTTTTCAAAAGCAAACTCCTTCTTTGAACACTTTAAGTGCCTTCAGAGAAGCAGCTGGCAGAAAAATAATGTCCACAGGGAAAGTGGAGATTTCTAAATGTGGTGGATGGCGATACAAGCCAATGACCTCCCCCACTTTAATGGATTACGGGCCACCAGAGGGCAGAAGAAGTGCAGGGAACACTGGCGGGCCACTGCATTCCTTTTAGACACTTAACTGGCAGTGGTCAGTCTGCCGGTATAATCCACTGAGTCTTGTCCTGGGGAGGTAGTAGCTAGGAGGCTCCTCTGGGGTCTCCATTACCAGAATCAATCTTCTCAGAATCGTCTAGTGAGGGTTCATAGAATAAAGCTTTCCAATCGAAGATGGCATCCTCACTTAGATCATCACTGGTTTCCCAATCCATCATGGCCCCAATCCTTATGATGTCATTTCCTGTGGTGAGGGGTATAAAAGGAATTCAGAAATCTTTTCCTTGTGTTGCTGCGCTCTGGCACTCTTGTCGTAGCCTCTTCGCTCCCAACTTGTTTTCAGTTAGTCCTGGTTCCTGTTTGGTAGTCCTCTCCCTGGTATTCCTGCATGCTTGTCAGCCTGCTTCTTGTTGCTGGCCTGTTCCCTGGACTCCTTGCCTGCTCCTGGAACCTATCGCCCACTCCTGATCTTACCTGCCATCCTTGGAGGTTTTTTGTCCACTTGTGTTTTTTTCCCTGACTATTTCTGGTAAGCACTATCTGCTTTGGCACTGTCTTGTGCTAGCGGCATCACGACTACTAGAAGGGGTGGCCCTTACCTATGGCAGACCAAGACCATCAAGACCTTGACCTCCAGATCCAGCCACCACCAATTAACTTCAGCTAGGCACCAATCTTCAGAGGGCGACAGTTTGTGACACCCAGAATTCGAGCTCGGACCTGGGGAGACAGATCAAGCCCAGGACATGGCTCCTATAGATCAAGCCAATCAAGTTCAAGCCTTGCTTCAGACTGACCAGCAAATGACACAAGAATTGCAACAGTTATGTGTGGAAAATCTCACTCCACAACAATCTCTAGTTGCTAGGGCTTCAAGTGTTCCAATAGTTTCATCATCAACTCCATGTTTTCTGGATAAGCAAACAAGCTGGAGGAATTTAACTGACGCCCCAATAGTTTTCTTTGCCTTACTTCCAACACAATTTAGTCAGAATAGAACCAAGGTCGAATTCCTCATTAGTGTCCTGTCTGGACCACCCCTGGCTTGGGTGGTCCCAATAGTAGCTTCAAGAGATCCATGTCTTTCCAACTATTCAACCTTCTTGACAGCATTCAGACATTTGTTTGAAAGACTAGATTTGGCTTTTTCAGTGGAGAAGGCCCTCAGCCAAAACATCTTGGCTAACATTACCTGTTTCATCAGTTGGCAGGAGAGACCACATGGATTGAACAAACTCTTGTCACACTGTTTTGCAGAGGTCTTAAAGAAGAAATAAAACTACAACTCAACCATTTAGCCCGTGCTGAGACTATTTCCATTTGAATGGATCAGATCCTAGCAATCGAACAACATCACAAAACAAAATAAAATGATGGATGGAGTGTTGAAACTTTTCAAACACTCACCCCCAGTCACAGATGTGGGTTTAATCCATCGTTATTTTGCTCGACACGTCACCCCAATTTGGACCCAGCCATTTGCAATTCAGTCTTGACCCTGTCCCGTATGGGAACAGTCCAGCCCGAACTGCTGGGCCAGGTCCTCCGTGGACAGGAAACAACCATCCTGGGACCGTTTTCAGAGTATCATCCTTCATCAGCCAGGCTAGCTTGAATCCAGGAGCACAGCAAGCAAGGGACCCACGTCCGGCCATACCCCTGCCACTTGCACACAAAGCAACATCACAAAACAAAATAAAATGATGGATGGAGTGTTGAAACCTTTCAAACACTCACCCCGTCACAGATCTGGGTTTAATCCATCGTTATTTTGCTCGCCACGTCACCCTAGTTTGAACCCACCCATATGCAAATCAGTCTTGACCCTGTTCCTTATGGGAACAGTCCAGCCTGAACTGCTGGGTCAGGTCCTCCCTGGACAGGAAACAAGCATCCTGAGACCACTTTCAGGGTATCACCCTTCATCAGCCAGGCTAGCTTGAATCTAGTGATGCAGCAAACAAGGAACCCACGTCTGGGCTTACCTCTGCCACTTAAGGCGTACAAAGCAACATCACAAGACAAAATTAAATGATGGATGGAGTGCAGCATGGCCACAGCTGGATTTCCGCCATCCTTCTGGCGGAAATCAGGCTGTGGGCATAATCAGGTGGACGGCTTGTAGCCGTGGCGACGGTCTTTTAGCAGTTGTCAATGCGGTGGTAGGCGGTTTTTACCGCCGGGGTCAAAATGAGCCCCTATATTTTTGAGGGTTTCAAAGATGACATAAGGCAAACTCTCTGAGCTCTTTCTGACAATTTTTGAGATGCTCCTTTGAAATAAGACTTTCCATTTTCCTATCAGTGGAAATTATATGCAGATTGATTCTGCGTTGAGGACCTCCTGGGCTGACAAGAGACAGCCAGGCTAGAAGAAGGCCAGCAACAAAAGCAGATTTACATTAGAGCCATGCTCTATTATAAAATGTATACTGCTACAAGAAAACCAGAACAGCTCATGTTCTAGGAATGTTAATAAAATCCTTTACTTCAGTTTTGTGAAATTCCTCTATTTACTGACCAGCAGCACTACATTAAAATGTGTTTCTACTACATTGTGACAGCCACTGAACTTGTGCATTTTTTTACAGTGCAGCTTAGCACTCTTTAGGAACGTGGACGCTGATCAGAATGGTGTAATCTGGAGATGACAGCTGTACTTCAGCACATCTGAAAGAAGCATTGGCAAAGTCAATACCTTTCGCCTATACAAGAGCTACTGGCTTTGCCATGTTGTAAACCAATGGGCTGCTGTTCAGCATGGCTAAAAGTTAGTTGCATGGAGTGTCAGAGTGGAGTGGGGAAGTAGAGTGTTGTAGAGTGGGACTGGCATGGGGTGCATTGAATTGGATTGATTTGGCATGGATTGGATTGGAGTAGGACAGGTAGGATGAATTGGATTGGAGTGCTGTGGACTGAACTGGGATTGGGGCTGGTATTGGAGTAGAGAGGGGTGAATTTGAGTGGAGTGGAGTGGATTGAAACAGGGTGAGGTGGATTGGAGTAGGGTGGAATGGAAGTGGTGGGTTGGATTTGACTGGGGTCGATTGAATTGGGTTGGATTGGATTGTGTGTGGTGGATTGGAGTCAGATGGAATAGAGTGGGGTGGATTGAATTGAGGTGGATTGGATTGGTGTGGGGTGAATTAGATTGGTGTGGGCTGAATTTAATCAAGTGGAGTGGACTGGGTTGGGATGGACCATAGTCGGGTGGATCATATTGGGGTGGAGTGGATTGGATTGGAGTGGGGTGGATTAGGGTGGGGTAAAATGGGTTAATGTGGGGTGGGGTGGATTAGTGGGATGGGGTGTATTAGGGTGGGATAGGGTGGTTTTGGATGGTGGTGCATTGGATTGGATCGGGGTGGAAACAAGTGAATAGAGGTGGAGTGGGATCAGGTGGTTTGGAATGGGGTGGGGTGGATTGTGGTGGGGTGGATTGGAGTGTGTTACTTAGATTAGAGTGGGTTGGGTTGGACTGGTGTGGGTGGATTGAATTGGCTGCAGTAGATTGACTGGAAAGCGGTGGACTAGATTGGACTGGGGTAGATTAAGGTGGTTTGGAGTGGAGTGGATTGGGCAGGAGTAGGGTGGATTCATGTGGACTGGATTAGACTGGAGTAGGGTGGATAGTATTGGGTGGGATGGATTAGGCTGGTGTTGGTGGATTGGATTGGAATGAGGTGGATTGGGTAGCAGTGGACTTGATTGGAGTAGGGTGGGTTGAAATAGAGTGGGTTGGGATGGATTGGAGTGGGGTGGGATGGATTGGAGTGTGTTAGACTGGTGTGAGTGGAATGGATAAGAGTGAGATGGATTGGTCAGCGGTGGACTTGATTGGAGTGGTGTGGGCTGGGGTGGATTGGAGTGAGGTGGTTTGGATTGGAGTAGATTGGGATGGATTGGAGTGTGTTGGACTGGAGTGGGGTTGACTGGGCAGGAGAGGGGTGGATTGGACTGGACTGTGTGGATTGGACTGGGATGGATTGGGGTTGGGTGGATTTGACTAGGGGGAGGTGTATGAAATTGGGGTGGGGTAGATCGGACTGGGCTGGATTGGGGTGGATTGGATTAGTGTGGGGTGGACTGGATTGTAGTGAGGTGGATTGTGGTGGACTGAAATGGGGTGAATTTGTATAGGGAGGGGTTGATTGGATTGGGGTGAGGTGGATCGTATTGGACTAGGACGAATTGAAGTGGAGCATATTGTTTTGGATTCGAGTGGGTTGTTTGGGATTGGAGTGGGGCAGGGTTTAGTGGGGCAGGTCGTTTTGGATTAAATTGGGGCAGATTGGAGTGGGGAAGTTACTTTTGGATTGAAGTGGGACAGATTGTTTTGGATTGGAGTGGGGCAGATTGTTTTGGATTGGAGTGGGCTGATTGGAGTGGGGTGGATTGTTTTGGTGTGGAATGGGGTGTATTGTAATAGGGTGAATTGGAGTGGGTAGATTTGGTTTGAATGGGGTGGATTGAGTTGGTGTGGGGGATTGGATGAGATGGGAGTGGGGTGGATTGGAGTGGGGTGAATTGGGATGGAGTGGGGTGGATTGGGGTGAAATGGATTAGACTGGAGTGGGGCATATTGTTTTGGACTGGAGTGGAGCATATTGGGATGGGGCGGGTGGGAGTGGGACAGATTGGAGTAGAGCTGATTGGAGTGGGACAGATTCTTCTAGATTGGAGAGGGGTGGATTGGAGTGGGGCAGATTGTTTTGGACTGGAGTGGGGCCAGATTTGAATGGGATAGATTATTTTGGATTGGAGTGGGGCAGATTGTTTTGGACTGGTGTGGGGCGAATTGGAGTGGGGCAGATTAGATTGGGGTGGGTTGCGATGACTGGAGTGGGGTGGGTTTGGAGTGGATTGGACTGCGGTGAGTTGTCTGGATTGGTATAGGGTGGGGTGGGGTGGATTGGGTGGATTGTAGTGGGGCAGATTGGAGTGTGGTTAACTGGGGTGTACTGCACAATTATGTGTTAAAGCATAATTTCAGAAATTAGACATAAAAAATAAACAATGTCGCTTTGCAGTATTTGGAACAAGGTAATCGTCATCTTTTGACAACAGTACCCACGAGCAAAAACTAAATAAAACAAGAGTGCAAAGTGAGAAAAGATAACTTGGCAAAATAAAAGAAAGTCAGGTATAAAAAATAAAACTTGCAATTTTGTTGTTTTACTGTACACAACAGAGTCTCGCAACCAAGATGTGTGCTCTAGAGCATGCATTTGCAGACTCAACCATAAAAAAGATATGAAAGAGTATGCGCATCCCTTTTTAACAGGACAGCAGGGGTGATTTTTTTCTAAATCTTTAATGTAGACGTTTGCAAGCAGAGTTGCAACGTACACAACTTTTAATCAACTGAACCAAATGTTGAAGTAATTTATTGACTTTTTGGCAAACTTAAAAAAACCTACACTCCTGATATCTGTTGTTTTCTAATTATCAAAATGTTCAACTCTACTATAACATCAGCATTGTGTTCAATGCAAAGACATCCTTTTCATATTTCTAGATATGCGTTGGGCATAGGTATGATTATGTTAATATGAGGTATATACCGCAAAATATTATGACGTTTTCTTTTATGGTTATGAATAGTGTTTTCACTGATTGAATTATTTACATTAATCATAGACTGTGGAATACAATTCACTTCTATGTGTTTATATATACACACACACACACACACACACATACATATATACACATATACCGCCACTAGGTAGTTTAGTTATTACCATGTTTCCATAGAAAAATAATTTTTTGACTTGCCTGTATCTTTGGCATCATTTGACGATTCTTCAAGAGAGTTTCCCAAATGTGCCAGTGATTCTTGTTGTGCATGGAAAGTTTTAGGATGATCCATCAAGCAGGAGACAAGAAAAAGGGGGAATCAAAAAAGTTGTGCTTCCCATGGTAATTCCCACAGGACATTTAGGCACATCTACAGCCTGAACCACTGGACAGAATTACACCAAACCTGGCAGAAAGTTAGCTGTTGGCATGCAGATCATGCTTTCGCCTATTTGGTATAAATTTGTTCAATCCAACTTTGTGTATCTCTGGCTGCAGTGACTTTGAGATTATTCTGCAAATTTTTGTGAATACTCGTGCTATAAGAAGCTCTGTAATTGGCTGACCGCAACCTGACTAGAAAGTTGCGGCTGCTTTATTTCACAGGGCATGGTCCCCGAAGGTGAAAATAAATCCAAATTGAAAGTGGCATAAGGGGTAAGGGTGAAAGGCCCCTGACCCCAGGGGTGTGATATAGGTGTGTTTTAGGGAAGATATTGAGTGCTATCACCAGTAGTGGGCTATTGGGACCCAGGAGGCAGCCCGAGCACCTGAGACATTTATTTGACACTATAAAGTGTGTCACCCATCCCCGCTGCGTGGGATGATATTGAGTGCTATAATCAGGGGGAGACTACAGTGCCCAGCACTCTCGGGTCCCACGAGGTGGCCCTAGCATCAGTAACATTTGTTTGGAGCTATAAAGTGCGTCACTCCTCCCTGCTGCGTGGGACAACATTGAGTGCTATCATGAGTGGTGGGCTACAGTGCCCGCGATTCTTGGGTCCCAAGAGTCGGCCCGAGCACCGAAGACATTTGTTTGGCGCTATAAAATGCATCTCTCCTCCACACTGCGCGGGAAGATGAGTGGTATCATTAGGGGGTGTGAGAAAGTAGCCTCTTTCTAGCCTTGTTACCCCCACTTTTGGCCTGTTTGTGAGTGTATGTCAGGGTGTTTTCACTGTCTCACTGGGATCCTGCTAGCCAGGGCCCAGTGCTCATAGTGAAAACCCTATGTTTTCAGTATGTTTGTTATGTGTCACTGGGACCCTGCTAGCCAGGACCCCAGTGCTCATAAGTTTGTGACCTATAGGTATGTGTTCCCTGTGTGATGCCTAACTGTCTCACTCAGGCTCTGCTAATCAGAACCTCAGTGGTTATGCTCTCTCATTTCTTTCAAATTGTCACTAACAGGCTAGTGACCAATTTTAACAATTTACATTGGCATACTGGAACACCCTTATAATTCCCTAGTATATGGTACTGAGGTACCCAGGGTATTGGGGTTCTAGGAGATCCCTATGGGCTGCAGCATTTCTTTTGCCACCTATAGGGAGCTCTGACAATTCTTACACAGGCCTGCCACTGCAGCCTGAGTGAAATAACGTCCACGTTATTTCACAGCCATTTTACACTGCACTTAAGTAACTTATAAGTCACCTATATGTCTAACCTTTAACTGGTAAAGGTTGGGTGCTAAGTTACTTAGTGTGTGGGCACCCTGGCACTAGCCAAGGTGCCCCCACATTGTTCAGGGCCAATTCCACGGACTTTGTGAGTGCGGGGACACCATTACACGCGTGCACTACATATAGGTCACTACCTATATGTAGCTTCACAATGGTAACTCCGAATATGGCCATGTAGCATGTCTATGATCATGGAATTGCCCCCTCTATGCCATCCTGGCATAGTTGGCACAATCCCATGATCCCACAGGTCTGTAGCTCAGACCTGGGTACTGCCAAACTGCCTTTCCCGGGGTTTCACTGCAGCTGCTGCCAACCCCTCAGACAGGTTTCTGCCCTCCTGGGGTCCAGCCAGGCTTGGCCCAGGAAGGCAGAACAAAGGACTTCCTCAGAGAGAGGGCGTTACACCCTCTCCCTTTGGAAAATGGTGTTAGGGCTGGGGAGGAGTAGCCTCCCCCAGCCTCTGGAAATGCTTTCATGGGCACAGATGGTGCCCATTTCTGCATAAGCCAGTCTACACCGGTTCAGGGACCCCTCAGCCCTGCTCTGGCGCGAAACTGGACAAAGGAAAGGGGAGTGACCACTCCCCTGACCAGCACCTCCCCTGGGAGGTGCCCAGAGCTCCTCCAGTGTGCTCCAGACCTCTGCCATCTTGGAAACAGAGGTGCTGCTGGCACACTGGACTGCTCTGAGTGGCCAGGGCCAACAGGTGACGTCAGAGACTCCTTCTGATAGGCTCCTTCAGGTGTTGCTAGCCTATCTTCTCTCCTAAGTAGCCAAACCCTCTTTTCTGGCTATTTAGGGTCTCTGCTTTGGGGATTTCCTTAGATAACGAATGCAAGAACTCATCCGAGTTCCTCTGCATCTCTCTCTTCACCTTCTGCCAAGGAATCGACTGCTGACCGCGCTGGAAGCCTGCAAAACTGCAACACAGTAGCAAAGACGACTACTGCAACTCTGTAACGCTGATCCTGGCGCCTTCTCGACTGCTTTCCTGGTGGTGCATGCTGTGGGGGTAGTCTGCCTCCTCTCTGCACTAGAAGCTCCGAAGAAATTCCCATGGGTCGATGGAATCGTCCCCCTGCAACCGCAGGCACCAAAGAACTGCATCACCAGTACCCTGGGTCTCCTCTCAGCACGACGAGCAAGGTCCCTTGAATCCAGCAACTCTGTCCAAGTGACTCCCACAGTCCAGTGACTCTTCAGTCCAAGTTTGGTGGAGGTAAGTCCTTGCCTCCCCACGCCAGACTGCATTGCTGGGAACCGCGACTTTTGCAGCCACTCCGGCCTCCGTGCACTTCTGGTGGAAATCCTTTGTGCACAGTCCAGCCTGGGTCCACGGCACTCTAACCTGCATTGCACGACCTCCTAAGTTGTCCTCCGGCGGCGTGGGACTCCTTTGTGCAACTTCGGGTGAGCACCGTTTCACTCCACTTCGTAGTGCCTGTTCCGGCACTTCTGCGGGTGCTGCCTGCTTCTGAGAGGGCTCCTCGTCCTGCTGGGCGCCCCCTCTGTCCCCTGACGCAATTGACGACATCCTGGTCCCTCCTGGGCCACAGCAGCATCCAAAAACCCTAACTGCACGACTTGCAGCTAGCAAGGCTTGTTTGCGGTCTTTCGTCAGGAAAACACTTCTGCACGACTCTCCACGGCGTGGGGCATCCATCCTCCAAAGGGGAAGTCTCTAGCCCTTGTTGTTCAAGCAGAATCTTCAGCTTCTACTGTCCAGTAGCAGCTTCTTTGCACCCACAGCTGGCATTTCCTGGGCATCTGCCCATCTCCGACTTGCTTGTGACTTTTGGACTTGGTCCCCTTGTTCCACAGGTACCCTCGTTTGGAAATCCATCATTGTTGCATTGCTGATTTGTGTCTTTCCTGCAGAATTCCCCTATCACGACTTCTGTGCTCTTTGGGGAACTTTAGTGCACTTTGCACTCACTTTTCAGGGTCTTGGGGTGGGCTATTTTTCTAACCCTAACTGTTTTCTTACAGTCCCAGCGACCCTCTACAAGGTCACATAGGTGTGGGGTCCATTTGTGGTTCGCATTCCACTTTTGGAGTATATGATTTGTGTTGACCCTATCCCTATGTGTCCCCATTGCATCCTATTGTAACTATACATTGTTTGCACTGTTTTCTAATACTATACTGCATATTTTTGTTATTGTGTACATACATCTTGTGTATATTTGCTATCCTCATACTGAGGGTACTCACTGAAATACTTTTGGCATATTGTCATAAAAATAAAGTACCTTTATTTTTAGTATATCTGTGTATTGTGTTTTCTTATGATATTGTGCATATGACACTAGTGGTACTGTAGGAGCTTCGCTCGTCTCCTAGTTCAGCCTAAGCTGCTCTGCTAAGCTACCATTATCTATCAGCCTAAGCTGCTAGACACCCTATACACTAATAAGGGATAACTGGGCCTGGTGCAAGGTGTAAGTACCCCTTGGTACTCACTACAAGCCAGTCCAGCCTCCTACAGGGGGTTGCTACAGTGCCCAGAATTCTCAGGTCCCAGGAGGCGGCTCGAGCACCGGAGCCATTTGGCTCTATAAAGTGCGTCACCCCTCTCTGATCCACGGGACACATGCAGGCTGCACCCGGGCCAAGGGTGGGCACATCCTGCACCTATTAACGATAGGAAAAGCCAGGGCAAGGCCGCCCTCCCTTGCCTGTTTTCTTTGACTTTGGTCCGACTGTTCTTTTATTGACTGAGTGAAGCATTTGGAGCTCCCTGTAACTTGATTACTGTGTTGTTGAGTGTTCTATTGTGAACTTTAACATGATAAGCGTTGTCTCATCGAAGAATTATATTAACTTGTTTTGAGCTCAGCGACTAGACTGTTTCACTGAAGGATTTTACTGGCGCGCTGTGTGCTTACTGGCTTTTTGTGATCATTCCGTAAATCCTGAGCAGAATTGCTACATTGTTGTGGCATTTCCGCATTTAGATCATATTATCGGATGCTGAAATAGCAGGGTGACATCAGTTTAGAATCTAAAAGGGCTACTGTGGATCTGAAGCTCTGCACAATCTGCTACTGGATTGATCAGTAGTTTGTTGTGTTTAATTATCTGTGGGGCCATTTATGTGGATTTATTGCATCCTGAAGTAAAGCAGCTGTGTCGCATTAATAAAAAGGGTTGCAACATGGTGAAACTAAAAGCTCTGGACAGGTCTTTGGGGTCAGGGTGAGTAAAGAAAATCCCTAGAGACTCAACAGAGAACTGCACACTGGGTCAAATTGATGAGTTAATTGAGAAGGTAGAAGGGTTACTCGATCATAAGGTTAAAGATTCTGGGAAGATGGATAAGGGGCCTATCCCTAAGGGTAAGGGTAATGCCCAAAAGGGCATTATGTTGTTTTTTAAGCCATCTAAGGGGGGGGGGGAATTCTAAAAAGAAAGCCCATTCAACCAGTAATTCGTCCTTTTTATTCACCTCAGGACTCCTCAGAATGACTATCCTCTGACCCGTTACTAGAGCCACCAACATTCCCAACATTCATAAGTAGTGATGTGTAATGCTCTAATAGATATCCAGCTTTAGATAATTTGGGGACAGATGATGATGATACTGTTGCACCTAGGCCACTCCCCAATGAAGAAAGCACTGCCTTCACTGAACAGGTTGCATCTAGGTCACTTCCCAATGTAGAAAGTATTGCTTTCACTGAATAGCTACAATCTCTAAAGGGAGAAATTATGCATTTAGGACAACATATAGGCAGACTAGCCAACAACCTTAATGGTAAATTGGATACATTACTTACATTGGTGGGGAAAATGAATAGCACTATGGAAGTCCCTAAAGAGAGGTCAGGGCCAGCACATTTAAATCAGTCTGCGCCCTTTAGAACATATCATCAAGAGAATGTTATTACCCGTCCTGACATTGATAGCCAAAAGAATTGTTCTTCTAGAAAGCAGGACAGCAGGTGGAATTATCATGAGGGGGCAGGGCAATATGCAAGGGGTAGGAACCCAAAGCAAAGTTTGACATGCTCAGAGGGACACATATTTGAACAATGCTGCTACTCCAACAGAAGAATGGGATGGTGAGCCAAACATGATGAACAGCTTGATATTTAAATGGTCAACGTTCCTATACTGTCACACGATAGCAGGAAATCACAAGTTACGATTATAAATAAAGCAGTATACTAGATAAGGTTCACAAGAGGCTTAAGGTCAGTTATAAGAGAAGGTATCCTCTATGCAAAGTGATGAGTAACCCCAACAGATATTATGATACAATAGGGCTGAAACATAGATTTCATTCACTACCAGAAGGTTTAAGAGCTAGGATCCCAGCCTTCTTTAACAACACAAATAAGATTACAGCTCTGCAACCCTAACCAGATCTGGCCCCAAAATGTTATTAGGAACCCTGATTCTCTTGCTTCCCCAGCTCCTTTGCATGGGGTCGATATGCAGGCCATTGATTGACATGGATGAGGATAAGTAATCTAGGGATTTCTTCTCTAGACTTTGGAAGAAGACTACATATAACGTTAGGGACATGTACCCAAAGTGAAACCTTTTAGAGGGTTACTTGAAACCTCCAACCAGTTAAGACCAGTCAAGTAAGACTGGCGAACCAGTCTAAAGCTGGTAGCACTGATATACGGGAGAAGGCATTGGAGGCAGAGGATTGTGTGAGACGTTTGTCATGGAATATTGCTGGAATAAGGGCTAAGCTCTCAGGTCCAGAAAGAGGAGCTTTATTGATTCTTATCACATTATACTTCTGCAGGAGACTTGGGTGATTGAGCCAGTTTTCAGGTCAGGATTTCTGTCTTACACTAAAAGTGCTATCAACTCGGTTGTAGGAAGGACCTCAGGTGGCTTACTGATCTGGTTACGATTGGATCTCTTCCCTATAGGGAAGCGCAAGGAGGTCACTGGAGGCGTGTCGAGGGCAGGAGCCCTTTAAATTTCTAATCGCGCTCCCGCCATCGCGGGAAGCGCAAGGAGGTCACTGGAGGCGTGTCGAGGGCAGGAGCCCTTTAAATTTCTAATCGCGCTCCCGCAGGGAGCGCAGTGGAGCCTTTGTATGGTAGGAAAAATTTAACAACTCACCCGAGCCATACTCTCAATGCCACAAGCCTAAACGGAAGGGGTCCTATCACCATGATTTCATGGAATGTAGCTGGCTTAAAAAACAAGCTTATAGACCCCGAATGGCAGGACTATATTGATCGACACCATGTCTGTCTCTTCCAGGAGACGTGGCTTAAAGATCCACCGTATAAAGTAGGATATAAAACCTACTTTATCAGTGCAACTTCAGCTGCCAGAGGGAGACCGTCTGGGGGGTTGGTTGTATGGGCGAAGATCTCATTAAATGTTGAGATACGCATGCAAGCCACTGAGTCGGAGGACATTCTATGGTTGACAATGGGAAAAAAAAATAAGATAATAACCCACTTGTTTAATGTATATATAAGACCTAGAAAGTCAAACGTGGAGTCTCCTGAAATAACTCTACTAGACGAGCTGCTCAAAAAAATTCCAATAGGTGAGACAATTATGATAGGGGGTGACCTTAATTGTAACTATGAACCTATAATTGGATTCGAACATTTAGCAGAAGAGGAAGACCGAATGAGAACAATTCCTTACCTAACAATAGAAAAAACTGTCCCAGGCACAGTGGCCGCACTGCAAATCATGAGCCTTACATTAAACCATGGACTGAGGGCATGCAATGGCAGAGTGGGTGAAGTCCGCCTTAATCTGGTTACTTTCCAGAGAGGCAACTCAACTTCAAAAATAGATTACATTCTGCATAGTATAAGCACATGGGAAAGACTAGCGACCTTTAAAATTGATAAAAGAAGGGATAGCGATCACTTCCCGCTAATAATTGAATTCAAGGCACACTTCTTAGATTTGGACTCGAAATATATAGAACATGATAAAGTGAAGTTACAACCCACCCTCAGTAACAACAGAAGGGTTGTAAAATGGCCAGTAATACTTGGCAATCAGGTCACTTTGATAAACATTTACAACATATTTTCTGATCTCTTGGAGCCTTATGCAGAAAATAAACCTAGTGACATTCCTATTACGGCCACTATGTTAAGACCTGTCCTGACTAAACAGTTACAGAATAAGCACATAAAGGAGAAGGCCCAAACCACCCCTAACAGTCCATGGTATACTATCAAATGTAGAGAGAGGAAAAGAGTACTGGTAGAGGCACTAAAGCAAAAAAATCAATTAGCCATACAGTAGGCAAGGGCCAGTTATAAGAAAACGCTGGCTATTGCCCAACGCAACTGGGAGGACCAAAAATGGCAAGACCTGCTGGTAGCAGCAAAAAGCAATGATGCAAGAACCTTTTGGAAAATAGTTACCCATGGTAGCAAAGAGGGGATATTTACTACAGACCATCACATAGACCCCGAAACATGGGTTAACTATTTTACATATCTTTACTCTGACCCTCCCACCTTCGATCTCTATCCCTCAAGACACAAAACCCCAGTGGCTTGGGGTATTTTACCCGAGTTACAGTTTAGTCTGGAGGAGACGGTGATTGCCATTGAAGCAATCAAGCCAGGAAAAGCCCCCGGTTTGGATAAGATCCCGGGGGATCTATTCAAACATAGCATAGAAATCTGGGCACCTTATCTAAACCTTTTAAGTAATGCTATAGCAAGGGGAGGCCCAATGCCCGAGACATGGACAGGGGCAGAAATAATCCCAATCCACAAAAAAGGATCCAGGGAAGACCCAGGGAACTATAGACCAATTAGCCTCATAGACGTCACACAAAAAATTTATGCTAGACAGATCCTGAATAGAATCAATATCTGGATAGAAGAGAACAGCATAATGTCTATATACCAAGCAGGCTTTAGACAACAGACCAGTACAGTTGACCAGGCCTTTAGGCTATTGACAATAATGTGGAAATACACTAGACTAAAGAAAGGCCACCTGTATATCGCGTTTCTGGACCTGCGCGCAGTCTTTGATCTGGTGCCGAGAGACTCCTTATGGGCAGCATTAGGAAAACAGGGCATGCCGGGGAACCTCCTGGGCCAGCTGGAGAGGCTACATGAAAATACATTTGCAAAGGTCCGGTGGGGGCCAAAAGGAGAGTTGACAGACCCAATACCTATCAAGAGGGGGGTGAGACAGGGCTGTGTGCTCGCCCCAACTCTTTTCTCTTTATACATCAATGATCTGGTTCATCATCTGAAACAAAGTAACCACGACTCACCAAGATTGAATGATGATCCAGTCCCCGCCCTCCTTTTTGCAGATGACACCATCCTATTGTCTCAAACTCCAATGGGCCTGCAAACTCTACTAGATAAATTCAGTGAGTATTGCAGCTTGAAGGGGTTAGAAATAAATGCAAACAAGACTAAATACTTAACTGTTAACCCTCACAAAGCACTCAAGAGAAACATTTGTATAAGAGGGCAGGCACTGGAACGAGTTAAAAATTTCAACTACCTAGGGATACTGCTTGATGCCAAATTGTCATGGGCGCCGCACATCAACAAAGCTGCTATCTCCTTAACTCATAGCTCTATGGCAATCAGTAAAAATTACAAATGTTCAAGGTCGAGTACTGTGTCACCAGTATTCGAGATCTACAGGTGCAAAGCACAGGCCGCTGCTCTGTATGGCGCAGAACTCTGGGGATTCACAAAACTAACTCCATCGGCCACTCAGGAAAATAATTTCATGAGGGGGATATTGGACCTCCCTCCATCGACTCCGCTGATTCCCTTAGCCCATGACACTAATATGAAACAAATAGGCAAATTGGCAGCCCTGAGGCCCCTGCTCTACTGGTGTAGACTTTGGACAACCCCTGAACTGATCCAATACAGGCAAGCCTTAATTGAGATCATGGGCTTGGACAAGACTATTTCCCTCCCGTGGCTTTATTATATCAGGCAAAGCTTTTACAATTTAGGGCTGAAAATCTACTGGGATGAACCGCATATACTCACAACCCAATCAAAGATCCGACTAAAGCAAGTATTTTGGGACTTCATCTTTAATAGCCCTCTTCATAGCAAGGATTCAGGTTGACTAACCTTAAGTTTTCTGGATTTTAAACCACTACCGAGCGCTGAGGAATGGATTGATACCATTCAACCTAGACAAGCAAAAGCTTTATTTATGAAGTATCGATATGGGATTCTCCAGGTCAAGGCTTTTACCTTCAAATGGGGTCTCCTGAATGGGAGTAATCATGAGGCGACCTGCGAGCTATGTAATATGGAGACTCCAGAAACGACGGATCATGTCCTTTTAAATTGCATTGCCTACGATAAACTAAGGAAGAAATGGATCCGACCCATCTGCAGGAACGTTGGAATCAGGAACTACAATGAAGCTGCCAGAGTTTTGAGATCCAGCTCGATACCATATGTTGTTTTTGGTGTAAGCCGGTTCTTAATAGCAATTTCATTCATCAGAGACAAGGCGGGCCTGAGGTTGTAGGCGCTCTAATTCAGGCAAAACTCCCAAAGTCAACCTATGGGTCCTGAAATCGATAACTGGGAGTCACCCTCTGCAATTCAATGGCCTTGGGACCTATAGTCGGCCAAGGATATATCTAGCTCAGGGGACACTGTCTATGCCCGGGAGGACCGTAGCTACTTGGAGGTTGATTAAGTTACCTAGAATGGTCATTGTCACCTATGAAACTTGTTCCTGGATTCTGATATTTATTTATTTTTTATCCCAAAAAATCTCCTCCTAGTTAGGCAAACAAGTGCCTGATGGCACGGGAGGTAAATTTTATGGGTTTTACAAATGAAATACTGTAATCGATTTTTACCTACTGTTTTTAAGATCAATATCAGATAACTTGTTTCTAGTAGATAAGTGAATATTTGCTGCTGCTAGAACAATGTGCCTTTTTGCATCACTCGATCGTATATGACCTCTAAGCAATATAGGCACGTAAGAAAGAAAGGAATCGTTGGGCCCTAGGGATTGTTAATCACTTTCTAAAAATTAGTCAAATAACCCCTCACGTGATGATGGTATCTATATTGCTAAGATTGTAGAGGCAACTTGAACCTACTGGAGGCAAATAGTCATTCAAAAGCATATATCCTACTTTCATAATGGTTACTTTTTGAGCTAGTCTATAGTTAATGATACTACTAGCAAGTTAGCAATTTTAACTGTTTTTGTATTAAGGCTTATACTTTAGGGGTATTTTATAAAATTTTATAATATTTATATGGCGATCTGCATGATGATGTGTACTGTATATTTTATAGTGTTTTAGTGATTAATTGTTGATTTTTTAATAACATTTATACCCATAACTCGCCTATTTGTATTGTATGGCCCTGAGGGAGCTTTGGTCTCGATCAGTTTTTAGTGTTTCTTTGTCTTTTTTCTTTTAAAAAAGTGTCTTTGTTTCTTCTAGAAATGTAAGAATTTTGTCAGTATGCTTTTATGGTATTGTTTTACCGAAATAAAGCTGTAAAGATTCTTCCCTATAGTAAAGGTTGTTCCCTCAGAGAGTAGCGATTTATTGGGACTAGAAATTAGTATTCATACACAACAAGGAATTAAGTGTAGTGCTATAGCGAATATATACAAGCTCTGTCCCCTTAAATAGCTTTTCCACCACGGTGGATCAACTGCCCGATATGATAGATAAAATGCATAAGGGAGCACTAAAAATTATAGCAGGGATTGTAACACACAACTAGCCCCGAGGATGGGCGAGATTGATTTGTTTGCTCCAGTGCATGGATCTGGTCCCTCAGCTGGAATCAGAGAAAAAAACATCTAATATTGCACTGCAGCTGTCCGATTTGGTCATGGCACAAGGTATAAAAATAATTAACGGAAACACAAAATCAGATTCTCCTCCTGCTTTACTTTGAAAAGGGGATTCATAACTAGCAATATAGATTGTGGCCTTCATCACGACCCTAGCAGTCCGAAGACCGCCAGTGCTGCTGTGGTGGTGTCACCGCCAACGGGCCGGCAGTGAATACCGCCATATCAGGAGTTTGGCCGAAGCCAAACCGCTGAGCCTTCACCTGTCCCGCCACATTACTGTGTTCCGCTGGGCTGGAGGTGAGCACCTCCAGCACTGCGGATGGCATGATATTGTTAGTGGTATCATGAGGCGGCAGCCCACCAGCATTTTCTGGCGGTCGCACCACCAGAAAAAGCTGGTGGTCTTGCACCCTGGCAACAGAAATAAGCATTCCTGTCCCCAGCATATACTCACACACATGTTCACATACCCACACACATGCACTCACACACCTCTACACACAAACACATCCCCACTCAACCACACAAACGTGACATACACACCCATTGACACTGACAAATAAACACAAACACTGCATACATGCACGCATTCACTCCCCCTACCCCATGCGCATACATACATTGACATACACACACACCCACTGCACCGCATACACGCATGCATTCACTCCTTCCTACCCATGTGCATACATTCATTCACACACACACCACCCGCACCGCAGACACGCACTCACCCGCTCTCCCCATCCACTCACACAAATACTCACCCCCTCCCGTCCACACACAATCATTCACACATGCAGAGATGCACCCACAAATGCTCCCCCTCCCCCACATTCATGACACTTACACATGCACTCACACACACACACACACACACACCCTCCCCTGTTGGATGATTCACTTACCTCATTTATAGAGGAGGTCGTCCGGGAGGAGACGGGTCCTGGTGCTTCCACCGCCAGCAGTGCCTTGCCATCTGGACACCGCCACACTGTATTACGGGTTGTGATACAGTGTGCGGTCTCTTTTTGGCGGAGCGGTACTGGTGGCGGTACTGCCTCTGCACTGCCGACCACCAGCGCGACTGGTCTTGGAATTCCACCCGATTTAGAGTGGAAGACAGAGATCAGTCATATTAGCGCGGTCTTCAGAATCCTGATGAGGGCCTATATCATTTTGGATCAACTGCTATGGCCACACTTAATAGATATGGAAATTATCCCAAAAGCGGATAGTGGCCATCAAGGATTGAGTTCTACGTCAGCTCTGTGTCTTAAGTCCTTAAATCAGAAGTCAAGTATTAGTATTTATAGGTTTCAGACATCTACCGATAGACGGATAGAAGGAGTCTCAAGTGGCCAGCAGTCATGAATGATTTTGAGATACTGATGTAAATTTATAGTCATTTTAAGAATACGCTCTCCCCCTTAACAAATGCCGAAGAGGGTAAGATTCATTTTTCCAATCTCCATACTCAATTAATGAACCAAATAAGCAAACTTTTTATAAAAAACGTGAAAAGAGGAGTTCAACAAAAAACCTTACCTAGTTGGTATACTAAAACATGCAGGGATGCTAAGAATAATCTCCTAGTATCTGTTAAAATGGGGTTACAGGCACAAATAGGTGTAGCAAGGACGATTTACAAAGCCTCTATGATGGAAACAAAAAACAATGGGAAATTGCTAAGTGGGGGGAACTAGCAGAGGCCCACCAGCTCGGAGATGAGAAAACATTCTGGAAACTCATTACGGAAGGAACACATACTATTGATGATCATTTAGAGTCAGTTGTCCTTCCAGAAAAACGGATGATTCATTTTGAAAGTCTATAAAAGGAGTGGGCCAACAAAAGGGACAACTCAAAGATGCCTGGCAGCAAATATATATACCAACCGAGGTGACATAACAAGTTTAGTTTCTACTTTAGGTGCTAGACTACAGGGGATAATGAGGTTTTACATTCTTGAAACTCCTCATGCTTTAAAACAGATGAAAAAAGAGAAGGCCCCTGGATTAAATGGAATCTCTGGGGATTTAGACCTCTCTGAGCCTGAAGTATGGGCTCCCTATCTTAATGTCCTTTGTAATGCCATCTCAAGGGGCGAGGGTATCCCTCCTTCTTGGCAAGGAGCAGTTATAATTCCTCTCTATAAAAAGGGGAATAGAGACAAGCGGGCCAATTCTAGACCTATAAGTCTAATAGATATTAGCCAGAAAATCTTTTGCAGACAGGTATTGGCTAGACTCCAATCTTGGCTTGATGAAAACTCAATACTTGATGCACAGGCAGGCTTCAGGGCCAAGATCAGTACCACTGACCAGGTCTTCCTCTTTATAACTGTCTGTTGAGAGTATATGTCACAGAAGCAGGATCACTTATATGTTGCCTTTATAGATCTTCGAGGGGCTTTTGACCTAGTGCCAAGAGAGGGGTTTAGAGGATTATGGGAGGGTTTTAGAGGATTATGGCAGTTCAGGAGACCTTTTATCGATTTTGAGAACTTTACATAAAGACACCTATGCTAAAGTAAGATAAAATAGAGGCGTGGACCTTACTATTAGGATTCCTATAAACAGAGGAATGAGACAAGGGTGTGTGCTAGTGCCAACACTGTTTAGTATATATATATATATATATATAAATGGTGCAGTGAAAAGGTTATAGCAGTGTAGGCATGATCCACTAAAAATTGCTGGAACATTTGCCCCACTCCTTATGTTTGTTGACAACACACTTTTAACCCCTTCGCTGCCAGGCTTTTTTGTGGCTATTTTGAGCAGTTCACTTAGGCCCTCATAACTTTTTGCCCACATAAGCTACCTACGCCAAATTTGTGTCCTTTTTTTCCAACATATTAGGGATTCTAGAGGTACCCGGGCTTTGTGGATTCCCCTGGGGGACACCAAGAATTATTTTTTTAAATGGGAAAAAAGGGCTGCAGAAGAAGGCTTGTGGTTTTTCCCTGAAAATGGCACCAACAAAGTGTTTGTGGTGTTAAAATCACCATCTTCCCAGCTTTCAGGAACAGGCAGACGTGAATCAGAAAACCACATTTTTCAGCACAATTTTGGCATATTACTGGGACGTACCCCATTTTTACTATATTTTGTGCTTTTAGTCTCCTTCCAGTTAGTGACAGAAATTGGTGTGAAACCAATGCTGGATCCCAGAAAGCAAACCATTTCCGAAAAGTAGACACAATTCTGAATTCAGCAAGGGGTAATTTGTGTAGATCCTACAAGGTTTTCCTACAAAACATAACAGCTGAAATAAAAAAACATATTGAAGTTGAGGTTAAAAAACAGCCATTTTTCTCCACATTTTACTCTGTAACTTTTTCCTGCGATGTCAGATTTTTTGAAGCAATATACCGTTACGTCTGCTGAACTATTCTGGTTGCGGGGATATATAGGGCCTGTAGGTTCATCAAGATCCCTAGGTACCCAGAGCCCATAAATGAGCTGCACCTTGCAATGGGTTTTCATCGTCTACCGGGTATACAGCAATTAATTTGCTGAAATATAAAGAGTGAAAAATAGGTATCAAGGAAACCTTTGTATTTCCAAAATGGGCACAAGATAAGGAGTTGAGAAGCAGTGGTTAGTTGCACATCTCTGAGGTGCGGGTGCCCATACTAGCATATGAATTACAGGGCATTTCTCAAATAGACGTCTTTTTTACATACTGTCTTACATTTGGAAGGAAAAAATATAGAGAAAGACAAGGGCCGATAATACTTGTTTTGCTATTCTGTGTTCCCCCAAGTCTCCCTATAAAAATGGTACCTCACTTCTGTGGGTAGGCCTAAAGCCTGCGAGAGAAAACGCAACATGGACACATCAGATTTTTACATTGAAAACAGACATGTTTTTTGGAAAGTGCCTAGCTGTGGATTTTGATCTCTAGCGCAGCCGGCCTAAGGAAAGTCTAACAAACCTGTGCATTGATGAAAACTAGACACCTAGGGGAGTCCAGGATGGGATGATTGTGGGGTCTCACCAGGTTCTGTTACCCAGAATCCTTTGCAAACCTCAAAATTTGGGCAAAAAAAACACTTTTTCCTCATGTTTCGGTGACAGAAAGTTCTGGAATCTGTGAGGAGCTACAAATTTCCTTCCACCTAGCATTCCTCCAAGCCTCCTGATACAAATGGTACCTCACTTGTGTGGGTAGGCCTAGTGCCCATGACAGGAAATGGCCCAAAACACAATGTGAACACATCACATTTTCCCAAAGAAAACAGAGCTGTTTTTTGCAAAGTGCCTAGCTGTGGATTTTGGCCTCAAGCTCAGCAGGCACATAAGGAAACCTACCAAACCTGTGCATTTTTTTAAAACTAGACACCTGGGGAATCCGGGACAGGATGACTTGTGGGGCTCTCACAAGGTTTTGTTACCCAGAATCCTTTGCAAACCTCAAAATTTGGCCAAAAAACACTGTTTCCTCATGTTTCAGTGACAGAAAGTTCTGGAATCTGAGAGGAGCCACAAGTTTCCTTCCACCAGGCGTTCCTCCAAGTTTCCCGATAAAAATGGTACCTCACTTGTTTGGGTAGGCCTAGTGCCCATGACAGGAAATGTCCAAAAACACAACATGGATAAATCACATTTTCCCAAAGAAAACAGAGCTGTTTTTTGCAAAGTGCCTAGCTGTGGATTTTGAGCTCTAGCTCAGCAGGCACATAAGGAAACCTACCAAACCTGTGCATTTTTTAAAACTAGATAAGTAGGGGAATCCAAGATGGGGTGACTTGTGGGGCTCTCACAAGGTTCTGTTACCCAGAATCCTCTGCAAACAACAACATTTGGTCAAAAAAACACTTTTTCCTCACATTTCGGTGACAGAAAGTTCTGGAAACTGAGAGGAGCCACAAATTTCCTTCCACCCAGCATTCCCCCAAGTCTCCCGATAAAAATGGTACCTCACTTTTGTGGGTAGGCCTAGTGCCCGCGACAGGAAATGCCCCAAAACACAACATGGACACATCACATTTTCCCAAAGAAAACAGAGCTGTTTTTTGCAAAGTGCCTGGATGTGGATTTTGGCCTCTAGTTCAGCCGGCGCCTAAGAAACCTACTAAACCTGTGCATTTTATAAAACTAGACACCAAGAGGAATCCAAGAAGGGGTGACTCGTGGGGCTCTAACAAGGTTCTGTTACCCAGAACCCTTTGCAAACCTCAAAATGTGGCAAAAAAACACTTTTTCCTCACATTTCGGTGACAGAAAGTTCTGGAATCATAGAGGAGCCACAAATTTCTTGCCACCCATCGTTCCCCCAAGTCTCCCGATAAAAATGGTACCTCACTTGTGTGGGTAGGCCTAGTGTCCGTGAAAGGAAATGCCCCAAAACACTATCTGGACACATCAAAATTATCAAATACAAAATGACCTGTTTTGCGGGGGTGCACCTGTATTTTTGGTCCTAGGCTCAGCAACCATATAGGGAAACTTATTAAACCCAAACATTTCTGAAAAATAGACACCTGAGGGAGGCCAGGGGGTGTGACGTGTGGATCCCCCAGTGTTTTCTTACCCAGAATCTTCAGCAAAACTCAAATTTAGCAAAAAAATCAAACTTTTCCCACATTTCTATGTGGGATCACTGCACCCGGACAAATTTCCTACTACCCAACGTTCCCCTCAGTCTCCTGGTAAAAATGATACCTCACTTGTATAGGTGGGCCAAGTGCCTGTGACAGGGAAGAGCCAAAAACATGTCAAAATTAAGGGGGAACCAAAGCGGATCCAAAAGGGAAAAAAATATTTTTAGGCTGACAAGTGGGGCAGAATTTTTATCGGTATAGATGGGTGGTAGGAATTTTGTGGATTCGTGCAGAGTCCAGAAGGTTCCATCAGAAAAATGTGGGAAAAATTTGTGATTTCCAGCAAAATGTGAGGTTTGCAGGTCATTGTGGGTAAGACATTGGTCTGGGGTGCATGTGAAGGACACCACCCTGGACTCACTAAGGGGCATATTTATACTCCGTTTGCGCCGGAATTGCGTTGTTTTTTTTGACGCAATTCCGACTCAAAACTAACTCCATATTTATACTTTGGCGTTAGACGCGTCTAGCGCCAAAGTCCATGGAGTTTGCGTCATTTTTTAGCGTGGACTCCTACTTTGCGTTAATGAGATGCAAGGTAGGCGTTCACGTCTAAAAAATCGACTCCGAGGCATGTGCGTCGTATTTATACTCCCGGGCAAAATTCACGCCCGGGAGTGGGCGGGTCAAAAAAAATGACGTACGGCCGCTTTTGCGCCGTTTTTTAGCGCCTGCAAAAGGCAGGCGTTAAGGGACCTGTGGGCTCTGAAGGAGCCCAGAGGTGCCCTCCCATGCCCCCAGGGACACCCCCTGTCACCCTTGCCCACCCCAGGAGGACACCCAAGGCTGGAGGGACCCATCCCAGGGACATTAAGGTAAGTTCAGGTAAGTGTTTTTTTTTTTTTTTTGTGGCATAGGGGGGCCTGATTTGTGCCCCCCTACATGCCACTATGCCCAATGACCATGCCCAGGGGACAATAGTCCCCTGGGCATGGCCATTGGGCAAGGGGGCATGACTCCTGTCTTTGCTAAGACAGGAGTCATTTCTATGGGGGTTGGGAGTCGAAAAAAATGGCGCAAATCGGGTTGAGGCGAAAAAATTGCCTCAACCTGACTTGCCCCATTTCTTGACGCCCAAGCCCCATATCCCCCTACGCCGGCGCTGCCTGGTGTACGTCGTTTTTTTCCACGCACACCAGGCAGCGCCGGCGGCTAACGCCGGCACACGTCATTGATTAAATACGGCGCCCGCATGGCGCTTCAGAATGGCGTTAGCTGGCGCTCATTTTTTTGACGCAAAACTGCGTTAGCGCAGTTTTGCGTCAAAAAGTATAAATATGGCCCCAAGATGTTTAGTTTTCGGATGTGTCTAGGTCTTGTGGATTTTTCTACATGGCAGTGTCCTAAAGTCCAAAAAGTGTAGCCCTCACCATTCCAAGTGGGACGACTTTGAGAGTTAGACATGCTCTCATGGGTCAAATGTAAAACCAAAACCCCAAATAATCAAATATCCTTTTGCTTTCTGTGGGATAACATGTTTTAGTGTGCAGGAGAGAGCTGAAAGACTGTTACCCCCTTCAGCTGTGGTGGGAGCATAACCATGCCCATACTGGTTGGTAGCCACCAGCCTAAGGGGTCGCTCCCCTAGCGTGACATTGGCATAAAAAAAATCCCTGGCGTCTGTTGGTTTCTGCCCCCCTTGTGGGCAGATTGGCCTAAGACAAATAGGCAGATATGCCCCCAAGGTGGGCAGAAATGGCCTAAAATAAATTTGCCTCCCAGGGGAATGACCCTTTTCTAAGAGGTCGCTCCCCATCTTTAAACAAAACAGAAAATATTCCCCTGGTGCCTAGTGGTTTCTGCCCCCTTTAGGGGTGGATCAGCCTAATGAAAATAGGCCGATCTGCCTCCAAGGGGGGCAGAAATGACCTAAAATAAATTCCCCCCAGGGGATCGACCCTTGCCTAAGGGGTCGCTCCCCTTGCATGAAGAAACTGACTTAAAAAAAAGATCCCTGGTGTCTAGTGGTTACTGTCCCCCTTGGGGGAAGACTGGTCTAAAAACTTAGGCAATCTGCCCCCAAGAGGGGCAGAAATGGCCTAAAAACAATCCCCCCTGCCCTCCCAGTGGAGCAACTCTTGGCTAAGGGGTTGCTCCCCTTATCAATGTAAACAATTAAAAAAAATCCCTGGTGTCTAGTGGCTTCTGCCCCCCCCCCGGGGTCCGCTCCCCTTATGTCCAAAAAAAAACTCCAGAGGTGTCTAGTGGGCATTTCTGCAGCCCGATCGCATGCAGAAATTCTTCCAGGGACATGAAAGGAAAGGTCTTTCCTTTCCTTTCCTTTCATGCCTCTGCCTGCCCCCTCCTCCCGAGCGGAAGAGACATGCTTAACATTTCTCTTCCACATTGTGCTGCAAGCATGCCTCCAGCGCGATGGGAGGTGACCTCTGATGAGGTCAGCATGCGATCGCATGCTGACGTCATCAGATGTCACTAGGGGGACCAGGGGGGTCAGGGTGGAAGGGGAAGCAATTCATCTTCCATCCCTGATGGGGGTGTGTGGGCCAGGTGCAGGACGAGCTGGGCTCGTCCTCGGCACACGACAACCATGGCCGAGGGCAAGCCCAGCTCGTCCCAGGCACCAAAGCGTTAATATCTAGAACACCTCTGGGGCTACAATGTGAGCTGGAAACTTTTGCTGTTTTCTGTATTGAAAGGGGATTAGAGATAAACCTGCCTAAATCCATGTTCATGGCCATTAGTCCACATCAGTCCTTAAGGAGCAAAGCGTCAACTAGTGGTGTTCCTCTTAAACAAGTAAAAAATGTTGACTACTTAGGGACGAGGCTGGCCGATAATATGCACTGGTGCCCACAAACAGAAAAAAGTAAGACTATTCTCTACTAAAGGGCGATGGCCATAGTGAGGAAGTATAAGACAGCGGGGTGGAGGTGCTATGTCACCTGTTTTAAAAGTATACAAATTCACGGCCGTGACAGCAGCTACATGCGGGGCTGAGATTTGGGGTTACGCTAATGCGAAGGTGCTAACACAGATGGAAAATAAGTTTGTTCGGGCTTTGTTGAATTTTCCAAAGAGCATACCCCTTCTACCACAGATGTATAATTTATCTTTAAATAATATTCATCACTTGATACCCCTAAAGCCCCTTTTGTTCTGGGTAAGGGTACGGACATCAGAGAAATTTTGCCCTTATAGGAAATCACTAGAAGAACTGGTCTCTTTAAACCCACAAGGATGAACAGCTTGGCTAAATCATATAAAATCTGAGCAATCTGATAAAACATCTAAGAATTCTGGAGTGAACCGGGGAAATGGGGAAAGACGTCATATAAAAATTTAAAAATGAGTACTGGAACTATGTTGCACTGAGGGCTTTGAATGTTCATAAAGAAGGGAGTCTGTCAGCTCCATTTTGATGCATAAATGTATTCCTTAATTTAAATCTTACGTTAGAAGAATCTTTCAGTTTCAGATGAAATGCCTCTATGTACTGTTTAGGTGTGGGGTTCTACCATTACGGACTTTGACGGCAAAATGGAACAAAACAGCTTGTACATCTAACTATTGTGCATATTGCCTCCTACACAGAGAGACCAAGGCCTATTTTTTCTTTTTCTGTCCTCTGTAAATCCAAGCTCAGAAGATATGGATTATGCAGCTATGCAAATTAATGGGCATGAGACATTGTTGGGAAGCGTTGCACATTTTAAAGAGTAGGATGCAGGAAGAATTTGTGTTCATCATCCTGCGGTACCTGCAGTGGGCATGGAGGCTCAGTCTGAGAATGAGTACTTCTAAGGATTTGTAATTGGATGGGATAAGCTTGCTTTGATATATCGGAAGGGGCTTGGTCTAGTGTACTGCAGAGATGGTACAATACTCTGTTTATCAATGCTGCTATTTGAAAAGTTTTTATGTATTATTTTATTGTGAGAATTTAAAGCTTGTATGTGATTTTATGCGGTTTTATTTGCTGTTATGCACTTTTATGGCTTTTAGTAGAAATAAAGTATATATGATGAGGTGTGTTTTAGAGATAAATTGTGAGTTTAAAATAATTTTTTGTCTCCATGTGCAATATTCCTGAAAATTTGTGAATAATTCAAATTACTTTACGTTAAAAAAAACATGGAAATTAATTGAAAAAAATCAAAGGTTACAGGGACATTATAGTTAGATTCTGAATTTACTTGTACAAAACCACTGAAATTCAGCAGTTACAGTTAGAGTTCTTTCAAGTAACTATAACTCGCGCCATAAGGTAACTATAAGTCGCGCCTTCCCCATCTACAGCTAATCATTCCACATATTATATCAGTGATGAGATCTTGTATAGCATCTTTGATATTATCACTGCAAGATTTGCAATAAAATTATTGATAAGAAAACTGCGCATGACAAAGGCACGAGTCATAGTTACCTTAGGGCGCAAGTTATAGTTTCTTGAAAGAACTCTAACTATAACTGCTGAATTTCTATGGTTTTGTACGAGAAAATTCAGAACCTAACTATAACTATAGCACCCTACAGCCAGGCAGAAGCCAATGTTCTGCCCACCATATTATGATACAGGAAACCGCCACCTTTTCCGGGGCGGTACCAATGACATCAAAAGCCTGGCGGAAACTGAGCTCAGAAGGAAAAGGACTCACCTTTGGAGACACAGGGAACAACCACGCCGCCATGGAGCCCGAGCTGCAAATATTTCCAATGATATGCTACATCCTGCTCCACCACGAACACCAACGACGGCGAAGACGCCCATGGTGAGTAGAGACGCCTAGCACACAGGGGAGGGGGGAGGAAAAAGAGAGTGACACACACACGCACCACACACACACCCCCACTCCTAACACCATACACACATACAACTGCAGTAATAAAACATATTTATCCCGGACCCCTGAGGAATCATGCAAGGACAACAGGAATGTGCTAAAGTGAGTGTAATAATATCAACACAGTAGAAAAACGAAAATGCAATGTAAATGTTATATACATATGTACAGTTCAAGGGACACTGTCCAGTCCTGATTGCGCGTGGGCCACAGGGCCACAGGCCAATGACCAAGGCCCCACCTGTCACCTGCAGCAACACGGAGAGAACACTGCAGGGGCATCAGTTGGAAAATAGGCAGGCACCTCAGGGGGACAGGGAACGGGGGGCACCTCTGCCGGCAGATGGAACAAGACCAGGGGTTAGTGGGTGACTTGCCCACTGGTTCTTAAAGGGGCCTCATGCCCTGTACTCTTGATCCTGGGGAGGCTGGGGTTGGTGCGTGTCATACCCACTGGTTCTTGAGGGTGCATCGTGCCATGTGCTCTTGATCCTGGGGAGGCTGGGGTTGGTGGGTGTCATACCCTCTGGTTCTAGAGGGAGCATTGTTCCCTGTGCTTTTGATCCTGGAAAGGCTGGGGTTAGTGGGTGACTTGCCCAATGGGTGTCATACCCACTGGTTCTGGAGGGGGCATCGTGCCCTGTGCTCTTGATCCTGGGGAGGCTGGGGTTGGTGGGTGTCATACCCACTGATTCTAGAGGGGGCATTGTTCCCTCTGCTCTTGATCCTGGGGAGGCTGCGGTTAGTGGGTGACTTGCCCACTGGTTCTGGAGGGGGCATCGTGCCCTGTGTTCTTGATCCTGGGGAGGCTGGGGTTAGTGGGTGTCATACCCACTGGTTCTGGAGGGGACATCGTGCCCTGTGCTCTTGATCCTGGGGATGCTGGGGTTAGTGGGTGTCATACCCACTGGTTCTGGAGGGGGCATCATGCCCTGTGCTCATGATCCTGGGGAGGCTGGGGTTAGTGGGTGACTTGCCCACTGGTTCTGGAGGGGGCATCGTGCCCTGTGCTCTTGATTCTAGGGAGGCTGGGGTTGGTGGGTGTTATACCCACTGGTTCTGTAGGGGGCATCGTGCCCTGTGCTCTTGATCCTGGGGAGCCCGGGGTTAGTGGTTGTCATACCCACTGGTTCTGGAGGGGGCATCGTGCCCTGTGTTCTTGATCTTGGGAGGCTGGGGTTGGTGGGTGTCATACCCACTGGTTCTGGAGGGGGCATCATGCCCTGTGCTCATGATCCTGGGGAGGCAGGGGTTAGTGGGTGACTTGCCCACTGGTTCTGGAGGGGGCATCGTGCCCTGTGCTCTTGATTCTGGGGAGGCTGGGGTTGGTGGGTGTTATACCCACTGGTTCTATAGGGGGCATCATGCCCTGTGCTCTTGATCCTGGGGAGCCCGGGGTTAGTGGTTGTCATACCCACTGGTTCTGGAGGGGGCATCGTGCCCTGTGTTCTTGATCTTGGGAGGCTGGGGTTGGTGGGTGTCATACCCATTGGTTCTGAAGGGGGCAGCGTGCCGTGTGTTCTTGATCCTGGGGAGTGCAAGGTCACAGTCTCTCAGGTGGGTGTCATACCCACTGGATTTGCAGAGGGCAGGCCGCACAGTAACCCATGGACGCAGGACTACATACTGTCTGCTGGTGGTGACGGCTGCCCCCTGGTGGTGGGGGTGCTGTTGATGCTTGTGGGGGAGGCTCCAGCCCATCCCCTGCAGCCTCGGATGGCTGCCCACTGGTGGTGCTGCTGATGCTGTTGCGCGTAGGGGGTGGAGGGAAGCTCCAGCCCATCCCCAGCAGCCTCGGACGGCTGCACAACCATGGTTGGTGGTGGGGCCTCGGTCTGCCTGCTGGTGCTGGCTTCTTGCCCTTCCTGGCAGCAGCTGGGGCTGCCTTCTTGCCCTTCCTGGCAGCAGCTGGGGCTGGCTCCTTGCCCTTCCTGGCAGCAGCTGGGGCTGGCTCCTTGCCCGAGCTGGGGCTGACTCCTTGCCCTTCCTGGCAGCAGCTGGGGCTGGCTCCTTTCCCTTACTGGTAGCAGCCGGGGCTGGCTCCTTGCCCGAGCTGGGGCTGACTCCTTGCCCTTCCTGGCAGCAGCTGGGGCTGGCTCCTTGCCCTTACTGGTAGCAGCTGGGGCTGGCTGTTTGCCCTTCCTGGCAGCAGCTGGGGCTGGCTCCTTGCCCATACTGGTAGCAGCTGGGGCTGGCTCCTTGCCCTTCCGGGAAGCAGCTGGGGCTGGCTCCTTGCCCTTCCAGGCAGCAGCTGGGGATGTTCCTTGTCCTTCCTGGCAGCAGCTGGTGCAGGCTCCTTCACCCTCTGCACAAGTGCCCTGGATCATTTCCCACCAAAAGTGGGTGTGGAGACTACTGGGCCCGTGGACTGGTTGGCTGAGGTGCTTACCTAGGTTTTTGCCACTCTGGCAAGACATGAAGGTCGGGGGGAGGGGTAGGGAAGAGGTCAATGGTGGAGAAGAAAAGCTTCTTAGGGACATTGGGGCGGGAAGAGGGAGAAGGTTTGCGAGTGGAGGAAGAGGGAGTAGTTGTAGGAGGTGTTTGTCTGCTGTGTTTGGGTGCAGGTGCATGGGCTGGATGCTGTTGTGAGGTGGATGGCTGTTGGGTGTCTGAGTGCTTGCGTTTGTGTCCCTTGGGAGAGGGGGTGACAGACACAGTGGGAGAGGACACAGGGGATGTGTGCATGGCTGTTGTGGAGGTGTCTGCCAGTGAGGTGTGTGTTCTGCTAGGTGTGGTGGTGATGCTGGTAGTGGATGAGGATGTAGTGCATACAGGTGTGAGTGTAGACAGAACTGGGAGGGAGGTGGAGGAGTTGGAGGAGGTGGCGACAGTGGAAATTGTGGATGTTGGTATGTCTGCATCTGGTGGTGTTTGTGTGAGTGCCTGTGGGATGAAGTGAGGTGTTTGTGTTTGCCTGTGACACTCTTGTGTGTTGTCTTGTGTGCATGCTGGTCTGCCTGTGTGCTTGGGATAGGTTGGGGTTGAGGGGATTGGGATTGGGAAGAGGAAGTTGGAGGGTGGAGGGTGGAAACAGGGACAATGGTTGCCATCAGAGATGAGGCCAGAGCCTGGATTGATCTCTGTTGGGCCGCCAAGCCAGTGTGAATGCCCTCCAGGAATGCATTAGTCGGTTGTATCTGGGCTGCCAGCCCCTGGATAGCATTCACAATGGTTGACTGCCCTACAGAGATGGATCTCAGGAGGTCAATAGCCTCCTCACTCAGGGCAAAAGGGCTCACTGGGGCAGGGCCTGAGGTGGCTGGGGCGAAGGAGATGCCCACCCTCCTGGGTGAGCGGGCGCGGGGCAACTCGATGAGGGGCTGCTGGGAGGGCAGTGCTGGTATGGGGGTGGCGGCTGTACCCGTAACTGGGGTGGGCACAGAGGTGTCCGCCACCATCAGGGAGCTTCCATCGGAGGAGGTATCTGTGTCCGAATTGTCCCCTCCAGTCTCTGCCGTGGTGCTCCCCTCACCCTCCGTCCCACTGGTGCCCTCACCGTTGGTAGACTCTGCCTCCTCGGTCCTGTGTGATGCAGCTCCCTCCGTCGCCGGTACCTCTGATCCTCCGCCAGATGATGCTAATGCACATATGGACAGGGTGGCAAAACAAAAAGGGGGGGGAGAGACAAAGGATACACTGGGTCAGTGGCTGCACCAACACCACCGTTGGTGTACACAGCACCCTCACACACACGGAACAGCCCTACACACAATGCATTGCACTACCAGTTATGATGCTAGCCACCAATGCATGGGGAAGGGTCACACACCGCCAAATGCAGCACACCTAGGACCCGCCCAGCCCTGACCAGTTGTGGATGGCTATGAGCTAGGTAGCAGGATTATCACTTCAGAACCCTGGCCAACATGGGACCTACTCTGCAATCTCAGGCCTGGCCTAGGGGCACCCACTGACACACATCCCCCACCTGTATAGCACCCTACCATGCGTAAGTTGTAATGATGGGCACTGTACTCACCACATTGGTGCTGCTGGGATGCCCCCCAGCGCCCAACCAGCTCCGAATAGGCCACTGCCAGTATGCCTGCCATCGGGGGGTCAGGCTTCGACGGGCACCCCTTCCTCGTTGGGAGGCCATCCCCAGCTGGGCCTCTGCCGTCTTCCATGCCCAGCGCCTCAGGTCCTTCCACTGTTTGCGACAGTGGGTGCTCTGCCTGCCATAGACCCCCAGGGTCCGCGCGTCCTTGGTGATGGCAGGCCATATAACCTTCTTTTGATGGGCGCTGACCTGCAGAGGAAATACACACAGGAAATAGTATCAGTCAGACCTTCCTGCCTGTTACACTTATGGCCCACCATACCCCTTCACATCACCATTTACACACACATGGCTAAGCACAAAAACTTTACGCCACCCAGGGGACATTCCACCCACCCCCCTACACGAGGCCTCCACACACACCACAACATGCATTCAAGCCACATGCATCGTGCCCACATTGTACTCACCTGTTGGTCTGGAGGCCCATACAGCAGTCTGTACTGGGGTAGGACCCCATTCACAAATCTCTCCAACTCTGCCTTGTTGAAGGCAGAGGCCCTTTCCCCAGTCACACGGGCCATGGTAGGTTCCAGACACAGGTCACAGCAACACATGCAATGTAGGTCCTCTGCTGTTGAAGGTCAGGTAGCAAGTGAGTGATCAGATAGAAATTGGCGGTCACATCCGCGGCGGTGCATACCGTCACCGCCAGCGTACATCACCATTGGCCACTGCTCCCCATAGGGCCCAATGTTAACCAATGACCGCCTACCGCAACGGCGCACAACGTCAGCAGAATTACCTTACTTTCACCTGTCCCTCCACGCAGGACAGGCGGACGGTATTTGAGGGGGATGAGGGGGGCAGGTCCTGGATAATAACTGTCACAGTTAAAAATTGGGCATACAGGACAAATCCCACTCAACCATTACAAATTAACATCATGCATTGTACTCTTGTGGCTTCAATGTTCCATTTGTGACCGCCTCCTCACTCTTTTGTCCCTTACACTGCAACCGCTGTGGATGAATAGGAGATGGAGACATACCCCCGTGTACAGAAACCAGGTGGACTTGACAACACGGGAGGACAGGCACATTATCCTCACCTATAGACTTGACTGGGCCATAATCACAGAACTGTGTGCTCAATTGGAGCCTGACCTGATATCTGCTATCCGTCACCCCACTGGGATCCCCCCTCTTGTGCAAGTCCTATCTATGCTCCATTTCCTGGCAACTGGTTCTTTCCAAGTGACAGTGGGCTTGGCAGCAGGAATGTCACAGCCAATGTTCTCAATAGTGCTGACCAGAGTGTTGTCTACCCTGATTAAACATGTGCAGCTACATTGTTTTCCCCCAAGTGGAGGATTTGGCCACAGTGAAGGCTGACTTCTATGCAATGGGACATATCCCCAACATAATTGGGGCGATTGATGGAACTCATATTTCATTTGTCCCCACCCCCGTCAGAATGAACAGGTGTTCAGAAATCGTAAGAGTTTCCACTCCATTAAAGTACAGATCGTGTGCTTGGCGGACCAGTACATCTCCCATGTCAATGCTAAGTATGCTGGGTCTGTGCATGATGCCTTTATCCTGAGAAATAGCAGCATCCCAAATGTGATGGCCCAACTATAGAGGCACAGGGTGTGACTAATAGGTGAGCCCTGGTTCCTACCCAGTATATGTTGGTGTATAGGTATGGTGTGGGCCATATAGGATAGTGTGTGGCTAAATGTTGTTCCTCGATATTTGCAGGTGACTCAGGTTACCCCAACCTATCATGGCTACTGACCCCTGTGAGGAATGCCAGGACAAGGGCAGAAGTACATTACAATGAGGAACATGGGCGAATAAGAAGGATAATCGAAAGGACCTTTGGCCTCCTGAAGGCCAGGTTCAGGTGCCTTCATCTAACTTGTGGATCCCTTTGCTACTCACCCAAGAAGGTCTGCCAAATAATAGTGGAATGCTGCATGCTGCACAAACTTGCCCTGAGACGCCATGTGCCTTTTCTGCAGGAGGAGGAGGTTGGAGATGGCCGGCAGCAGTGGACCCTGTGAACAGGGAGGATGAGGAGGCACAGGATGAGGACAACAGAACATCAGTGATACGACAATACTTCGAATGACACACAGATAAGACAGTGTTACTTCATATTTCATTGTCATTATTTAGTTTACCTTTGGTACTGGCATGCTGTTATTTCCCACTTCTATGTCCACACACTGTACCCTGTGGCAATTAATTTTGCAGATGTTGGTGCACCACTATTGCACATGGTGTGATCAATGCAAGAAACTACAGGTCTTTCCTATGTGAACATTACTGTACAGTTGAATTGCAATGTTTGAACCTGGTTAAACAAATACATACTTAAAACAATTTTACATACTCCATACTTGTATTTTTTCCAAGGGTGTTTAATGAAGTGCTAGGAAGAAGAGGGGCAAGTGCATTGGGATGGGGTGATGATGGAGGAAAGTCTAGGGTATTGTTCCAGTCTATTTGTAGCACAGATGCATTGACCAAGGGGACATAGGAAGGGGAGCAATGGCAGTTCAAGGTGGACTGGGTGACAGGGTGGGGCACAAGGGTGACAATCTGGAGAGTCGCATTTCTTGGTGGGGGTTTTGGCAATGGTCTCTGTGTTCTGCCGGGATCGCAGGGAACGTTTGCGGGGTGGTTCACCTTCTGCGGGGGGTGCTGGTGGCCTGTGAGTCCTCTGGCGGGGCCTCCTGTCTACTAGCAACAGCGGAGGCGGAAGGCAGTTCAGACTAGTGACAGGGGCCTACTGTTGTGAGACTGCCTAACTCATAACGTAGGTCATGTCTGCCAGCACCCCTACAATGGAGACCACAGTGGTGTTGGTGGCCTGCAAGTCCTCCCTGATCCCCTGGTACTGTCCTTCCTGCAGCCCCCTGTTCTCCTGCACGTTGTCCATAATCTGGCCCATCGTGTCCTGGGAATGTTTGTAGGCTCACAGGATCTCAGTGAGTGCCTCCTGAAGAGTCGATTCCCTGGGCCTGTCCTCCTCCTGGCGCACAGCAATCCTCCCAGCTTCCCTGTTGTCCTGTACCTCTGTCCCCTGAACCGTGTGCCCACTGCCACTGACCCCAGGTCCCTGATTGTCTTGGGTGTGAGGTGTGCCCTGGGGTCCCTGTAGTGGTGGACATACTGCTGATTGAAGTGTCCTGAGGACAGAGGTACGGGAACGCTGGGTGGGTGCTGTGGTGGTGTTTCCTGATGGGGGAGGCTCTGTGATGGTGTGTGACTGGGCATGGGTAACTGACTGTCCAGAGGTTGCTGATTGGCCAGGTTGGTCATCCAGATCCAGGTAACCAGAGTTGCTGTCATCACTGTGGGCCTCTTCAGTTGGGGGACTGGACAGTGCTGGCACCTCCTCTCCGCTGACATTGGCTGGGATACCTGTGGGGATGTAAACACTGTGTTATAGTTTCTGCGTGTAACATATTGTGCATCAGTGGGTTGCCCTATATGTTTGTATTTGGCCTGGCAGCTTTAACTTGTGTAGGTTGGTATGTTGTGGGCTAGCTGATTCTCTCTAGTGTGCATCCTTTGGTGATAGGTTTCCATGCAGGGCTGTAAGTGATGTCCATGCACTGGTGGTGCATGCAGGGCTTGCCATAAGGATGGGTGGGATGTGATGGTAGGGTGTGTGGGAGATGGTTGGGTGTGTGGGAGGTGGTGGAGTGTTAGGAGTGAGGGTAAGGGTGGAGGTATGTGATGGCATGCAGGTACGGGGGGGTAGTAGTAGTAACAAGTTGACTTACCAGAGTCCAGTCCTCCTCCTAATCCAGCCAGGCCCTCAGGATGCATGATTGCAAGACTTGCTCCTCCCATATTGTTAGTTGTAGGGGAGGAGGTGGGGATCCACCGCCAGTCCTCTGTACAGCGAGCTGGTGTCTTGCTGCCGTGGAACGCACCTTCCCCCGTAGGTCATTCCACCTCTTCCTGATGTCATCCCTGGTTCTTGGGTGTTGTCCCACGGCGTTGACCCTGTTCACGATTCTTCACCATAGCTCCATCTTCCTAGCTATCAATATCTGCTGCACCTGTGTTCCAAATAGCTGAGGCTCTACCCTGATGATTTCCTCCACCATGACCCTTAGCTCCTCCTCTGAGAATCTGGGGTGTCTTCGTGGTGCCATGGGTGTTGTGTGAGGTGTGTAGGTGAGGGCGTGTAGGCTGATGTGTTGGGGTGTGTGATGTGGGGTGTGTGGGTGGTGTTTAGGTGTAGGTGGTGTGTGGCTCTGGTTTTGTCTGTAGTTGTGGTGTCTGTCTTGTGCCAATGGTTTGTATTCGTAAGGGGTTGTGGGTACTGTAGGTGTGTGCGTCATAGTGGTGTGGGTATGGTGTGTGTATGGGTGTCAGGTGTGTGTTATTCAAATTTACCAATGTAGTGTTGTTTTGTATGTGTATGTGTATTTTGAGCGCAGCAGTATGTACTGCCGATGGTTTACCGCCATTGAATGTCCGTCATGGTGATTCGTGGGTCATAATGTGATGGGCGTAGTTCTGTTGGCATAACGGTGTGGGTTTTCATACCGCCAGTTTATCACTGACCTTTGGTGTGGTGGACTTGTGTCTGTGGCTGAATAGTGATGGATTGGTGTGAATGTGTCATAATATGGTGAATGGATATCCGCCGCCGCAGTATGTTGGTGCCAGTCAGTGTGGCGGTAAGTGGGATTTACCGCCAGGGTCATAATAAGGGGCCAATGTATTTTACCTATGTGTTTTAGTTTGGAGTGTATTGGATGTATGCCAGGTGCTACAGCAACCCTCCCAGGTCTGTTGCTGCAGGAGAGAGGAAACAACAGGGCCGCCATCTTGGGAATGTTTTTGCCTCATTCCTACAGACTGGCTCTGGTATTAAACACAGGAGTCCAGAAGGTGCAGAAGGTGATGGAGAAGCGCTCTGTGCCTGTGACTTTGACTATGGGGGAGTATTTGAGGGGGGTCTTTTCAAACAGGGAGCAGTGCTATTCGATTGCTGTTTTAGACAGCGCTTCCGAAAGTGGCATCTGCAAGGTCACAGTAGCTGTGAGGGGACAGTCAAAGCCATGACACCAGTGAATGCTGAGAGGAGAAAGTGATGGAGTTTGCTCCACTTTTGTGTCCCATGATACGCTGCTCCTCTCACTGTGGCACCCTTTTGTTAACTTACACTACACTACAAGGTTACGAAAATGGCTGCCTCTAGTAACTGAACTCTTTTTGACGAGGCCCAATTTACATCCAAAGGCTAGATTTGTTTTACTATCAAGCTTTAGTCCGTGAAGTGCTTGGGTCTGTAGGCACGACTCCTTTTGCACCATTTTGGAGACAACATCTTTTGCCATCTTCTTGCATAGAACTAACCTATGTGCTTGGTTTTTGACACTCCAGAGGTTATCAAGAGTATGTGCTATCACCTAGTGTTAAGCTCTACTCAAGTCAGTTGGTTAATGCACTCACTGCAAAGGTTTGGACAGAATGAGAATGTCACAGATTACAACTGTGATATAGCTTTTTCACCTCTTCATCACCTCGCAAGTTTGATGCAAATGAATTTTAGCAATTTTGTTAAGAATGGCACCTGCTTGTAGCGCTCAGAAAGGGCAGAACCTATATTACCAAGTGCTATATAAAAAGAACAAGTTATTCCCAGACTGCCCCAACACACATCAGGCAGAGAACCCCAGGAGGGGAGGATGTAGCATAAGGGCCAGACCTGATGACTTTGGAACTGGGAAACATGGTTTGAGTCTCAGTGCCAGCTCAACATCTTGTGATTAATCTCCCCTTGCTACCAAATAATGAATGCGTTCTTGTATAATGTAACCTGTGCTCATGTAAAAAACTGTAATACCTTTGTATCAAGTTCACTCTATATAAAAAGGCAAAAAAAAGCGCTCCAATACCTTTGTGTCGAGTTCGCACCACATAAAACTGCAAGCAAGCATAAATAAAAAAGACCCCGCAGACATTGCAAAGAAACAGCAACATGCCCGAAAACAAAGAAGAGGAAGAAACAACATACGACAACGCAGCGTTAAGCGGCAAGGCAAAAGAGAAAAATAGTATGCCACACTAAGTTACATGGCCGATAATGCAATAATCCATGAATCATGGCCAGTCTCCAAGGTGGTAACAAACTAACCTCAAGGGGGGGTAAACGTAAAGCATTTACCAACAACATCAAGGAATTTTTTTAAGGCAGGCCAAAGAACCAATGAAAGTGATGGGAATGAGATGGGTGTGGTTAAAGCCCACAGAATAGATTACAACATGTCGAGAAGAGCAGCGCTTGCTCACTGCTATGCTCGACCTGAAAACAGTATGTGATTAACCTTTTCTGTGTAGCCTAAAGGACACTAAGGGGCATATTTCTACTTTTTTATGGAAAACTGTGCTAACGCAGTTTTGCGTGAAAATGTATACCGCCGGTTAGCACCATTCCAAGACGCCGGACGAGCGTCATATTTAAGGAATTACAGTAGCCGGCCTTGAGGCCCGGCTAGCGCCATAAAAAAGGACACCAGCCGGGTGGGGGAGGTGTAGGGGAAACAGGAGGTTGCGTCAAAGGATGACGCTAGTATGGGCAGAGGCATAAAAATTCCTCTAACCAGACTAGCATCATTTTTGGACATAAAACACCATGGCCATGACTCCTGTCTTAGTAAATACAGGAGTCATGCCCACCACCCCAATGGCCATGCCCAGGGGACATATGTCTCCTGGGCATGGCCAGTGGGCCCAGTGCCATGTAGGGGGGCCCAAGTTAGGCCCCCATGGCATTTAAAAAAACAAAAAACAAAAAAACAATCCTTACCAGTACTTACCTTACTTGCCAGAGGATGGGGTCCCTCATCCTCTGGCTTCCCTCTGGTGTGGGTGGGGGTGTCCCTCGGACTAGGGAAGGGCACCTGTGGGCCCATTCCATGGTCTCTGACTATGGAAATAGGCTCACAGGTCCCCTAACGCCTGCCCTGACCCTGACCCAGACGTTAAACAATGGCACCATTTAGAAATAAGCTTAGCATCATTATTTAAGGCCCCCTTACCCCGTGCTTGATTTTAGCACAGGGGGACAGATATGGCGCTAAGGCCATATTGCCGTTTTTTCCCAGGAACGCCAACCTTGCATCTCATTGACGCAAGGCAGTTTCACGCTACCAAAAAATTACTTTAATTCCAAAACGTTGGTGCTAGACGGGTCTAGCACCAAAGTATATATTTGGAGTTAGGTTTGCGCCGAATTTGCATGAAAAAAGTGAAGCAAAATCTGAGCCTAAGTGCTTGTACACTTCTTTAAATAAATGCTCTTGCAGGTGAAGTATACACTTTTTAATACATGGGAGTAGTTGGATGCAGAACCTTGGAACAGCAGAAACAATGGTTTGTGATAAGTTCATAGATCAAAGCAATTTCTGTGCAGGTGTATGTGAAAGTCCGAAAGCCACATGCAATAGAAATAAAAGGAGACCATAGCTGAGAATATCACTGCATGATTTCACAGAGCACTCGACTTGAGTAGGTCACTGGAGTCCACTGTTGGCTCGTTTGTTGCTACAGGATGATGCTCCAAACCTTGTGGGTCTCTTCAACATTTCCTTCATCGATATTGGAGTCATATTTTTTAGATGTTTTGAAGTTATTTGCTTGAGTGCCTTCTCTGGGGCTGGAGTGTATGTTCTAGGTTTCATTTTGTTTATTGCTGAAGATCTCCATGCTGGCAAAATGATTTGCCTTTCCACACCCAGAACAGGTTTTGCCTATAGCTAGGCAGTTTTATCGGTCTTGTGAAGGGTTGCTGTAGTAGCCACAGGTTTGGTTAGGCTTTCTGAAATAAAGTTTGGGGACCTGCTGGCTAGGCCTCAAAGAAGTACATATAAAGTGTTGATATGTGACTGGGATCTTGGTTTGCCTACTGTAGATTAATGGTTGTTCAACTGTCATTATTATCATTGTCATAGCCGGTGTTTAGTAGAGTCAGAGATAGTACATGCACTTCCTCACCTGCAAGATGTTGCAGTATAGACTGCACTGTTGCTGGTTCTGTCCCTTTCGTCACTGAGAGATAAATTTCATGGCAAATGATCCATTTGTTCAACGTGATGCAACTGACAATTATCACAGAATATTTTTTTTACTCTGCATGACATGATAAGTTCATAAAGAGACTTCTTGTAGCTGAAATTCCACTCCCATCTACATCATTTAGGCCACAGTTCACTCTCAAAAGAGTTCACACCTGCACCACCACCTGTCAGTCTCTCATAACTTTCTCTCCAGTCCTTACAGTTCTCCACCACCTTCTCATCCATTCAGATATTTTCATACAAATTTCCTGAGCGAATATCCAATTAGTCAAGTCTTTGCACCACCTGTCAAACGATGGGCCCTAGTTTGTTACCTAGTGTTTGGCTGTGTTTCTTTTATTTGTTTTTTTACAAGGACATGGCTACCATCTCATGCCTCATCCACTCCTTCCGCTGCCTTGGTTCTCCTGTCCGGGTTTTCCCACTCACTGTACTTCCCACCAACAGAAGCCCCATCCACACTTAGGAACTACTTAATGCAGGCCACAGCTTGACTGCAATAGTAAGCACCTGACACCAAGACTGCCACTTGCCTGTGGCCTCTAGTTCCTGCTTGTTCGAGCCTGGCCCAGTTGCTGCCGTTTGACCAAGTGACACTACTGCTGCCCAGGTTGTCCCACCTGGGCTTTCCCACTCACTGCACCCCAGGAGCTACTTAATACAGGCCATAGTGCAACTATGCTGCTAGTGCGGCAAAGATGAGCCTGTCTGTGTCTGGACTGCACTCAGTTCAACAACCCATGGTCCTTTCGCCAATACGCCATTCTTGAGCTCTACAACCTCTACCCCAGAAGCTGCAGCAAACACTGCCAATGCACCAACCCACACTCCATGATAAGACGCTTCACCTGCACTCACTGCAACTTCACCTGCCACAGCACACACACACCAACCCACCAACCAGCCCCAACACCGAACACACCACAGACATCACCTGAACGAAAACACAAACTTGCATGCACCCTTCTCAACACAACCTCACCATACAAACACACCACTGATATTTGGGACCTCATCTCCACCCTCACACTTGACATCCTCTTCCTCACTGAGACCTGGCTCAACCCCACTTTCACGCCCAATATTGCCACCACAATACTCTATGGATACAAGATCACCCACTGCAACCGCATCAACAAGCCTGGCAGAGGAATTGCCATCATACACAAGGAATCCATCCAATGCACCACCACAGATGCCAACCTCATCCCAGCCATTGAACACTTCAACTTCCAACTCCAAACAGACGGTAAAATCTTAATCAGGAGCTACCTTGTCTACCATCCTCCAGGACCCCGTCCAGCCTTCTGCAACTTTATCACCACCCTTGCCATAGACTCCAACAACTATATTTTCCTTGGGGTCCTCAAGTTCCATCTTGACAACCACAATGAAATCAACACTACCAACCTCCTTGACAGCATGAAGATTAGACTCACCCACCTAACCTATGGCCCCATGCACACCGCAGGCCACATGCTTGACCCGATCTTCACCTGCAGCGACAGCATCAGGTACAGCCACTTACCTGGACCAACCACTCCATCATTCACTTCAACATTACCAGCTCACCAACATCCACCCCCACTCTGCCCAACACTCCCCTCACCCACAGCAGCTGGAGAAAAGTCTCAAAGGATGCATGGCTCAACACCCTCAACCCCAATTACCTCATCTCCTCTAACATCCTATACCAGAGTGTCAGAAACCTCAATAATTGGATCACCCACTGCACCAACAGCATTGCTCCCATCAGCAGCAACACCCACAGAAGGTCCATCAAGTAGGCCAGCTGGTACACTGAAGACATCAGAACAGCTAAACAACACTGTAAACAACTGGAAAGGAGATAGCGCACCAGCAAGGACATGACTGACAAGACTGCTGTCAAGACAGCCCTCAACCTCTACTGCAGACAATTGAGAGAATCATTTTAAAAGGCCTTGGCCTCAAGCATCAAATCAAGCACCAGCAAAAACTCTCCAACATAGTCAAAGAATTCATCAACCCCCCTCACCCGCAACAAACAACACTACCCCCCTCACAGGAACTGAGACAACCTTGAGAACTGCTTCCACTACAAGATCGCCAACATCTACAGAAACTTCACATCCTAGCCGAATGCCACCAACTTCTTCAAGCAACACAGTGATCCTGCTACCATCACAGACATCTGACTAACCAAAAGGTGCTAGCTCGCCCCACAGGACACCGCCTCCATCATGAACTTGGTTCACTCAAGGCACCCAAATGACCCATGCCCTCACCACATCTTCAGCTTAGGTGAAGCTAGAATCAGCCACATACTCACTGCCTTGTTCAACACCTCAATTACCACGGCTACCGTCCCGGAGGACTAAAAACATGCAGAAGTAAACATCCTACTGAAGAAAGCAACAGCAGACCCCTGCAACCTCACCAACTACCGCCTGATCTTCCTGCTCCTTCTCCTAATCCTGGCCAAAGTATTAGAAAAAGCCATCAACCAACAATTCTCCTCACATCTGGAATGGAACCTCCTACTTGACTCCTCCCAGTCTGGACTATGCAGCAACCCCAGCACTGACACAGCCCTCATCAGGGCCACAACGACATCCAAGCTTTACTTGACCAAGGAGAGATTGCGGCTCTGATCCTCCTAGACCTCTTGGCAGCCTTCAATATGGGTCCCCACAACACACTCATCACGAGGCTACACAACATAGGCATCCAAGGAGCCACTCTCAGATGGATCGCCTCTTTCCTCACCAGAAGAACACAAAAACTCCACCTTCCCCCCTTCACCTCCTAACCCGAGGAAATGATATGTTGAGTACCCCAAGGATCCTCGCTCAGCTCCACCCTCTTCAACACTTATGTGATACCTCTGGCTAGAATCATCAAAACCTATGGACTCAACATCATATCCTACGCTGACGACACACAACTCATCCTCTCCGTCTCAAAATACCCCACCAACACCAAGACCAACTTCCACAACTGCATAACAAACGTCCTAAACAGGATGAAAGACAACTGCCTGAAGCTCAACCTGGACAAGACAGAGGTACTAATCTTCAGAAACAAAAGCCCCCCATAAGACGCATCCAATGGCCCTCAGAACTCAGACCAACTACTGCCCCCACTGACCACGCTAGGATCCTAAGCGTCATTGTAGACAACAACCATGGCAACTCAGGTCAACTCCAACTCCTCCTCCTGCTTCTTCATTCTCTGCATGCTTTATAGGAAATTCAAGTAGCTACCACAAAGCTCAAGATGCACCTTCAGCCAGGCCCTCATCTCCAGCAGACTGGACAATAGCAACACTCTCTACACAGGGATCACTGCTCACCTCCTCTGATGACTACAGACCGTACAAAACACCACAGCTAGACTTGTCCTCGATCACCCTAGATGAACCTGCATCACTCCCTCCCTCCAGGAAATTCACTGGCTCTTTGTACAGAAAAGATGCCAGTTTGACCCAAGCATACAAGACCCTACACTATGGACCCGCTTACTTGAACCACTGCCTGAACTTCCATCACCCCACCAGACACCTCAGATTCACTTCCCATTCTCTAACCCTCATCCCCCACATCCGACGTAGCAGAGGTGAAGGTCGCTTCTTCTCCTACCTGGCAGCGAAGACATGGAACAAGCTACCCTTTCATCTCCGACCTCCCCGTTTCTTCCAGCGTGCCGAAAGTCCCTGAAGACCTGACCTTTCGGCTAATCAGCCAGACCCTGCCAGACCCTGGATACCCTCCTGGCTGACAAGAAGCGCTCTACAAATCTACTGATTGGTTGATTGATCCCTTTCTTTTGTCTTGTTTGTAACCACAACACTCAGATGTTTTATCGAAAAAGTCACCACTCCCAACAATCTGCTGTATACATCATATAACCTTGTTCCAGTAATCGTCCACTATCCTATACTTCCATACCGTTGTTTATATAATATTCTTTTCCTATGGCACACCTAAGGCAGCAATCTGGCCTATTCTGCTGTGGCGGTTGGTGTCAAATAACATTGGAGGGGTGCGAAAAACACACAAAAAACTACATGTAAACATAATATATACAAAAATATATATACAACTAATATAAAAAATAAAAAAATCACTTACCTCACTTGATTTCTGCAGCACGTCAACATTCTGCAGCACATCTGCGAGCTCAAAGCCCACAGCCAACTCTCTCATTCAATCAGCTGCTGTTTTCATGCTGTTAAGCAGCATGAAAAAAGCATCTTGATTGCCTGGAGCGGGCCGGCTCCATGCTCTAAAAGGCACTGTAGACCTGTGCTTGCTCTTCCAACCCAGCTGTCCAAGACAGCCAGGTTTGAATTGTGCATGTCAGTTTGGCCTTATAAAGGTAGCCGGCCAAACAAACATGACCACTTCAATCTTAAGTGGCTTCTCCTCACTACTGCCTGATTGCTGCCAATCATTGGCAGCAGTGATGCACTGGCCTTGCCCTGACCTCTCACTCCGCTTTCGGCACAGCAGTGTTGGGGGGTGGTGGGGGCGAAGCTCCTCCGCTCACACGGAGGAACCGCTGATGTTTAAAAAACTGCTGAAAATATACCTTTTCTCCTAACAGGTTCACTTGCCCATTCTCATTTCAACAAACTTGCATTCATTCTTACTCCAGTGCCCAGAATCTATTTAGTGCAGGTCACTCATACCATAAAATCACAGATGAATGATTTCTGCATAACGGAGTTACGTGTACAACCTACATCTTAATCATCCACATATACTGCTTTCCCCTCATGTTCATGAATCTTGTCCACAGACCTGTCTTCAAAATTCTAAAGCCGATCATCACTACTCCACTCTGTAATATCTGGGGAGTTAGACCAACTTTTACCTTTGGCTATAGTGACCAATAAGTCAATTGTACAAGTACTACCCTCATCATTGGAAAATAGAAAGTACATGCCACATATACCATAACTCTTTATTGTTGGAAGTAGACCAATGGCGCATCCACACTGTGTGCTTATTAAACAGCATTTGGTAGCACAATAGTACAAATCTCAGTATGTTCCTCCCTGCGCTTTGAGGCAGCACAATTTCAACGACATAAAATGTAGAACTTTAAAAAAAAATATTTACAGCAACCAATATCAACTTAACAATAAAAAAAGAACTGCTGATTCTGAGATTCTGTTGGCTGTCTTGGTCTGTGGATGCCCCCACAAGGGTATCTGTTTCATATTAAGGAGCAAGCCTCATTTTCATTGTCCTCCAACCCAAACACATCAATGGTGATGGGGAAAGTGCTTCCATATGCAGTGGCGGTTGGCATCTACGGAAGACGGGGGTGGTCAAATGGGTGGATGTGCGTGCACAAATAATTTTTTAAAAACTAAATTAAAACACTTACTGAATCCAGACAGCATGTCATCCTCGCGCCTGACCTTTTCTGCTGAGATTAAAGTTTGGGCCAAAATAAACTCCCTTGACCAATCCTGACGCTGCTACCATGCTGTTAACCAGCATAAGAGCAGCACCCTTATTGGAGAGAGCAGCCTCTCTTGGCACTCCCCAGAGCACTGGAGACCTGCACTTACTGAGGTTTAAAGTGCTCATGTCTGACTGGCCATCGCAGAACGGCTGGCCAAAGAGACGTGCACAGGCAGCCCTCTGCCCACCACTCCTCCCTGCTGCCACTCAGCAGGTCCGGCCCCGTCCTGACATTTGGTTCAGGACGGGATTATGCAAAATAAAAGGGTAATAAATTAGCTTTTATTTTTCATCTCTGGGGCTTTGGGGGGGCATGTAAGTGGGGCAACGCTCCTCAGCTCCAATGGAGGAGCCGTGGCTGTTATTCTGGTAAATCTTACTCAATATGGCGAGGGTGAAGTACTTTCTATGGAAGAATTTGTAGAGTAACTATTAAACATGCATTGAATGTCACCTCATTCCTCTATGCAAGAATACTTTACCTTTCCACATCTACCACATATTCACAAAAGTGCATATAAAGTACACTCCTCCAGGAACATAGAATATAACTGTATATTTTTATGGGATTAGGCTCCTCCCTCACCTGAATTCATGCAAAATCTGTAGCAAATAATGCTTTCAAACCCTGATGATCCAGTAATGTTGGACAAACCGGTATGTGATTTAAATACATATTTAAGTATCATTTCATGGCCATCTCACAACAGTGTAATCACCAAACCTCATAGGAAAATTCTAAACCTGAAAAAAGGAAAAATATCAAAACAAAATTCTACTGCTATGATTCAAGCTTATGTAACTTTTAAATCCAGTCTTGTGGCTAAATCGACTTCCTGAGTGCACTCGGACTTTCGTTATTCTGCTGGCAATAAAATAAATCACACTGAGGTGGAAATAAGGAAAACGTTAGTTATGCTGTAAGCATTTGTTCATAGCATGTAGTGCTGGAGATTCACATGCTTAGAATAATCCTGCCATCTAGCAAGGGCTTCGACCTTTGAAATTAGTTTTTGTTCAAAGAAGTCTCTCAAGTCATGGGATATGGTGTGGCTCCTTCTCTTGTTGTGCATTGCCCTTGTGCAACAACCTCATATTAGATTTTCACAGAGGAGGTGAGAGTATGTATGGAGTGTAGTGATAAACGTGTAAAATGCGCAATGTGTACTAACAAATCAAAAATAAGATATCTGCAACTGATGAAGCTGAAATGAAGGTTTTACATTTATTTGACGCTTAAACGCAGTGCTGCAATAATCATGTGTGACTTTAACCGAACTAATAAAGATTGTACGGGGACAAAATGTGCCCTCAGAGTAGTTTGCCAACATTTATAAGCGTGCTTTACATAACGTGATGTATTAGAATTGCACTAATCCGACATAATCGTAAACGTGTGCTATGATTTGCTTGTTTGAAATGTTTTAGCTTAGCATTACTTTAGTGCAGGCTTCGGCCTAGTTGCCTTGTCTCACGGTTTAGATGCTCGTATTTTTCCAATGTGCTAATAAACGTGTATTCTTGCTTGAAGCTGTACTTTTCCACTAAGATCGTTCACATGCTTATCTTAAGGTTTCGAGCCAGCCCAGCATTTTTCTCTTTACTCCAAGGTTAATCTGCAGGAGCGGACAATGGAAGCTCTGAAAATGAGTTAATTGGTATAAAATGTTGCAACTTGCGTACCCGTCTCCAAGGATAATGTATGCTTAAGTAAAAGCTTGAGAACTGTTGTTTTTGATTGGATAATTTGAAGCCAACCTATGAACCCTCCAATGGAAGACCCTACTGGATTTGAACTGTTGTCTATTTAAACCAGGTGCACGAGAGGAAAGCAGCCATTACAGCCACTATTGCCGTTACCCGCCATTTTGCAGCTATTATGGCCCACCTTGCTGCGACGCCATTTTGAGAGACTTTGATGCTTTCTCTAATCGAGAGAAAAAGACTTAAATGATTCTTACCCTAGAGACTTTAACTTTGATTTGTCCCTTTGCATGAAGTATTAGTTTTATCTTGCCGCCGTGAGGCAACTGCCCCGTCCACCCCTGCCCCTTTGCCCCGTCCCATGCTGATCGAGAAACGGTACCTGTGAGACGAAGACTTCCTTGAATGCTGATTGTAATTGGTAAATATGAAAGGAAATTGTACAATTGCATTGTGTTTCCTTTAGGTAACCAACTGCTGATTTTGATAAGAGCCCTAGTTAGGAGTTTTCTAAATTAATGTTGCTAAATTGTTTTTGCATGAAGTCCCACATGCCGATGCTGATTTGAGGTTAGATGAGGATTCCTTTTGTCGCACGATGCAATTTGAGACCTTGTTATGCTGACTAAATGTATGCAATTAGCCCATTACAGATTATAGTTTTGGTGATTTGCATTGCTATCATCGAATGTCTTGTTATTCAAATGCTACATAGATTGCATCTTTTCCGCCGTTATGGACAGCTATTAATGTTCATTTATGTTTATCATTTGGTGTTGAGACACATCTATATTGTGCTAGCTTTGTTAATATAGGGAAATAAATTCACTAACTTTGAATAAACTGGTGTGGTTATTCCTGACTGAAAGGTCAGGGTTCGCCGAAAATGTATTCTGGATTAATTGTTAAGTGTTATGTTGATCAAGGCATTGCTTATGTTCGTTATTGATTATTGGTTTGATTAAATTGACTGACTAAGGGTGGAGAGGGTCCCACTTAGCCAAAAGATTCATCGGCCTAAAGAGCGTCCAAAGTACAGGTAAATTAGTAGTACGGAACGCTCTATCAGTAGATGGTAGCAGAGGATGGTTCCGCCTTTTGGGACCCCGTACTCTTAAAGTACATGGTGTTGAATTAAAGGTTACGCCCTTTGAGACCCCACTCGAGAAGTTGAATTAGATTTTCTTGGATAAAACAGATTGAGAGAATGATGATGGGCTAAGTCCACCGCGACTTTCCCGGGATCTCGGAGCTTGCGAATGGAAAGAATGGAGGTGTGAGATCAGCGTTGGCGGTACTAGTGATGGTATGAGTGAAGTTAGGATTTTGCGCTTGCACAGCTTATTGCCGCAGATTGTGTGAAAAGGTTGCGAGGATTTTCTTTTTTTAGAGAATAGCGGAGGTGCGACTCCGAGTGTAGAAGTAGGAAAGTCGTCGAACTTCATAGAAATAGCGGAGGTGCGACTCCGAGTGTGAGAGTAGGGAAGTCGTCGAACTTCATGTGCATGTGGCGCTTCGTGCATAAAAAGGTCCACGTGGTTGTTTTTGTTGAGACGGGCCCTGCGAGTTCAAGAGACTCCGGAGTATGTTGAAAAGTGTATGAGACACTTGTTTTATGTTGTGGTCTGGTCGGTTTAGTAGGTTGATTGGGCGTGGTCAACAAGTCGGTACGTGTGTTAAGGGAGTGAAAGAAACTTCGACTTCGGGCTTTGACAAAATTCTAAGTGCACTAGAATAGATCACTGACAAGTTGAGAGCAGTCTGCGGGTCAGATTTGCTTGCGAACGTGGGGACCGAGAAAGATGGAATAACTGCCGAGGCTAGTGAAAAATCCCTAAGGTCCTGAAGCGATTGTGTTACCCCTCCTGTAGTAAACCGACAGATCTGTTTTATTATTATTTTTTTGGTAGCTCGCGATACATGCAAGAAGTTGTTACGAGAGGAGCTGAGTGAAGGAGGACTAGCCGCGAGGCTTTGTCAGCCGCAGTGTGTGAGTGTGACGTCACTAGGAGCCGCGCTGGGATAGGTTGGCTGCAGAGAAGGGTCGCGCACGGATTGGACGCAGTCCGTGGGGCCCGATTGGAAGGGGAAAGGCAAGCGAAGAGTATTCCGGGAATTAAAGTCACCTATTGATTACATAATTTTGTGAAACAAAAGACGAGAAAAATGAAATTTTGTAAAGCATTAAGGAGTGCGATGAAGGGGGAGTCTTACATTAAAGCGAGCGTAGGAGAGGAGACGCCGCCCGAAGGTACACCAGCTTACATTGTAATGGAGGAAAAGGGGGTAGCTCCGTGTCTTTGGCTAAAGCAATGGCACAAGCTGACAGAGAAACATGGGAGCGTAGCGTTCCCGGTCCATGGAACATTCAATATAAGGATCCTAGAGAATTTGAGATTCGCGATGTACGACATGAAGGTACCTCCAAGGCCAGCACAGTTTGAGGCTCTAGCGATTTGGGAACTAATGGCTAGACAGCAGCAGCAAAATAAGTTCGAGACTAGGATAAGGAAGGTAGAAAAGACACTAGCGGACGCTAGGTGGGATAATGCACAGAAGGTGTGGAGGTCAGATGTATTGCAGGGAATAAAATTGTTTCCTGCAATTACTAAGGAAGAAGAGGAGACAGGTAAGAAAGCTACCTGTAAGACAAACAGGAGGTGTTCCAAGGATAGAGAGTACGAGGAAAAGTTGAGAAGAGAAGAGGAGTTAGAGGATGAGGAGTTAATCATGCAATTGCTGAACGACCGTCCACCACCTTATGCAGAGAATGGACAAGGTTCAAGTACCAGTTCTGCCCCTCCGGCACCGGTACAGAACAGTGAAACCCAGAGTTCAGCAGCATCATCGGGACCTAAGGACCCGAGTTACCTGTTCACCCCGCAGATACCGCAGGTTAGGAGGATATATCCAGATGTGCCCATGTTGAAACCAGCAGAAAATTATCAGCCGCAGGCCCCAAGGTACTACAGCAGTGACAATAGTACGGGAATGATTCTAGACCCAGCCGCAATGGGAGGACAGAATGGTCACAACCCAACACTGGCACAAGCTGAATCAACCCAGTTTTTGATGCCTCAAAAGCAGATGCAGGGGGGAAACGCACATGCTCAAATGACGGGGAGTCAGATGGGCATGCCGGCAATGATGACCCATAGTGTGGGAATGAACATGTCTCAGAACATGGGGAATGCGCAGAACCCAGATGCGATATCACTACCCATTACTGTAGGTCCACCGGTACCTTTGTACAGTCAGCCTAACTTAGGCATGAGCGGTCAGGGATCAATGCTGCAGAGTGGGACAGAAAGGAGGTGCATAGAAAACACTCCAGGGATAACTCCGATAGCGGCTCAACCAACTGAATCTGGGTCCTTGATGGAGTTTAGTCCCATATGTGCTCAGTCGACAGTGGTAAGGTCGAGTCCCCCACTGATAATACCTCTAACATCGAACACTGAAAAGTTGCCGCAACCATCAATGGCAGTCGATGTGAATGCTACACTGATGGGGTTGAATGCGCAACAGCTGACACAGTGGTTCAACAGTCTGAATTCCACACAAAGCTCAGCCAGTGGGAAGGGAGAAGATTATCTGAATAGGGTCAGGTTGAACATGGAAGCACAAGAATTGGTGGAAGGGACTATGGGTGTGAATAGGTTAGAGTCCTACTCGGAAGAAGAGCTGAGATATTTATGTCCCAGGATTACGAGAGAAGTGAACAAGGTACATAAAAGCTTGCAGGAAATAGCTGACAAAAACGGGGTTGACATAGACAAGACAAAACATTTGAGCAGGAGCTACAGGTTGGATTTCGGGACCACAGATTTTGAACACATGAGGTCAGCAGGCATGAAGGCGCACCTTAGAGAATTGTTGCAGAGTGCACAAGTATGGAGGTGCTTAGACAAATGGGAAAGCAGATGGGTAAGGAGAAAGGAAAAGAGGAAAGACAGTGTCCCAGAGCTAAATGAGAAAAGACCACAGAGTAGTGATGCAGTAACCATGTTACCAATGAGGGAGACAGCAGGGGGAAAGTTAATACATGTACCATGTCACAGAAGCGACATTCAGTCTTTTACGGATGATTTTCCTAAACTGAGAGAGAAACCGATTGAATGGTATCAACAGACTGACAGGTTTGTGAAGCTTGCAAAATGTCTCTGGGAAGACCTGAACACTCTCTTTGAGATTGTGGTTCCGGCAGATTTGTGGGAGGATTGCAAAAGAGCTGTAGGTTGGCCGACAAGTGAACCAGAGAGAGACAGGGATACGGGTGCACCATCACCTATGGTGATGAGCCTGTACTATAGGGTAATTGAGCATTTGAAGACGAAGGTTGCCGCGAAAAATGTGGATTGGCAGAAGATCGATCGAACTGCCCAAGAAGTTAAAGAGTCGATTCATAGTTACTATGAGAGGTTGTTGAAGGCGTTTAAGAACTACAGTGGCACGGAGACAATAGAGGCGAAGGACATGCTTCATTTTGTGTTCAGATTTGTGTAAGGGCTGAGACCAGAGATAAGTCAGATGATAAAGTCGCATTTGATTTGTTGGCAGTCGAAACCTATTGACGAAGTATTGAATTATGCGAAATACTGTAGCGACGAAATTGAAGTGAAACAGAAAAAGTTGAAAGAGAAAGTGATGATGATGCAGCTTAAGGCAGCTCAGACAGGTTTGCAAGGTTTGCAAGGGTTGCAAGGGTTCCAACAGCAGGTACCGCAACCGCAGCCGCAGTTGCAGGGAAACATGGCGTTTCAGCCACAGGCGAGAGGCAGAGGCAGAGGAGGTTTTGTGAATAATGGTCCGGATTTGAACACTGTTGTGAATGGTGTGCAGGCAATGAAGAAGGTGATGCCGTGTCACGTGTGCGGAATTGTCGGACATTGGAAACGCGAGTGCCCAATGGTGGTGCAGGAAGGTGCAGGTGTTGGTCAGCAAAACAATGATGTCAATGCATTTCAGACAATGAGGGGACCGAAAATGAGAGGTCCAAACCCAAATTTTCAGACCATAAATCAGCTGCAGGGATTACAGCCCATGCAGCCGCAGCAGATGCAGATGCCCCGTATGCAGATGACGCAAATGCAGCCAATGCAACAGCAGTTTCCCATGGTACCTAATCAGCAAATGCAAATACCTTTGGCCCCAATGAGTCAGCAGCAAGTGATGGTTCCTCCGCAGGTCTCGGGTCAGGTAATGAATACAAATGGCACCGTACAACAGTTCCCATTACACAGTGAGAGTGGAATAAACAATGTATGGGAGAGTGAAAGTTCAGGGGAGGAAGGAGATTGTGTGCTTGCAGCATCCTTGGAAGTTGATCAAAAGGGTCCGTACGTGGAGGGAAGAGTAATGGGTCATTGTGTCTCATTCTTGGTTGACACAGGAGCCACACGTTCAACTGTTAAGAGCATTGAAGTACCAAATTTGCCACTCTCAGGAAGGACAGTTCAAGTGGTGGGAGTAGCAAACAGGCACCTGACAAACCCAATTACAGATCCGGTACCAGTCAGCATTGGTAACTATCAAGGGTTACACAAATTCGTGGTATGCGACTCAAGCCCGATAGCACTGTTAGGGAGAGACCTATTGTGCAAATTGGGTTGTTCGATTATGTGTTCGAACGAGGGAATTAAAATACAGACGAGCAGTGATGGGGAAGAAGAGGACAGTGCAGAGGGGGATGAGATGGAAACTGTTGATGAAGAGTATCCTCTGATTTGTCTGTTACCGATGATAACTGAAGAAGATATTCCAGCTGAATTACGGGAAACAGTCGGAAAGGAAGTGTGGGATATGACAGGGAAAGAGGTGGGATTGATGAAAGGAGTGGAACCAGTGAAAGTGACTGTAAAGCCCAATGCAACCTTTCCCCAGACCCCACAATACCACATGGCACAAGACACCCTCATGAAAGTTGCCCAACTCATTGACGAATTTGTAAAACAGGGAGTACTGAAAGAAGTGTTAAGCAGTCCATGTAATTCACCAATCATGGGGCTAATAAAGCCGAGTGGAAAGGTCCGACTCGTGCAGGACTTGAGGAAAATAAATGACATCATAGTCAAATGCTGCCCTGTAGTACCGAATCCAGCTGTGATAATGTTCCAGGTCCCTTGCGATGCCGAGTTGTTCTCAGTCATCGACTTGTCACAAGCATTCTTTTCGGTGCCTCTTCATGAGGACAGTCAATTTCTCTTTGGTTTCAAATTCTTAGACAGAGTGTACAGTTGGTGTCGAATTCCTCAAGGGTTTTCTGAGTCACCGTCGATATTCAATCAGATTCTAAAGAAAGACTTGGAAGCATTAGAATTGCCATTCGAGTCAACCCTAGTACAGTACATCGATGACTTATTGATTGCATCAAAGACAGAAAGTGGCTGCACAGCCGATACCATTGCTCTGTTGAACCATTTGGGAAGGAATGGACACAAGGTGTCTCCTTCCAAATTGCAGTTCTGTCAGAAGAAAGTGAAATACTTGGGTCACCAGATAGAGAAAGGGTCAAGGAGAATAATGAAGGAAAGGATAACGAGTGTACTTCAAATGAGTCCACCAAAGACAAGGAGGGAGGTGAGGAAGTTTTTGGGAATGGTGGGTTACTGTCGTCAGTGGATTCCCAACTTCTCGACTCTAGCAAAGCCTTTACTGAAGCTGACCCAGAAGGATGCCTTGGATCAAATTGAGCTGAAAGGAGATGAGATGGATGCTTTTGTTGAATTGAAAGAATGCATGTGCAGGGCTCCAGCTTTAGGTATGCCTGATTACACAAAGCCTTTCACATTGTTTTGTCATGAATGTGATGCATGTTCTTTGTCTGTCTTGACTCAAGCCCACGGTGGCATAAACAGACCAGTAGCGTATTTTTCAGCTACTTTGGATCCGGTCGCAGCAGCACTTCCAGGGTGTTTGCGCGCCGTAGCAGCAGTTGGTATCAGCCTCACTCAGAGTGAAGGAATAGTGATGGGACACCCAGTAACAGTCATGGTCCCTCACTCAGTTGAGATACTTTTGACCCGCTCCCGAACGGAACACATGACTGGAGCAAGACTCACAAGGTAGGAAACGATAATTCTGGGCTCACCGAATGTGCAGCTGAAAAGGTGCACTACGTTGAATCCAGCAACCTTGCTTCCCGGTGAAAATGCTGAAATTGAGAACGCTGAAGACGTCGAGCATGACTGCCTTCAGGTGACTGAATTTTGCACAAAACCTCGACCTGACATTAAGGATACTAAGCTTGATGAAAATGACCAAATTGTTTTCGTTGATGGTTCATGTCTAAGAGATGGGATGGGAATTTTGAAAGCAGGATATGCTGTATGTACTGTAACAAGTGTCTTAGAAGCGTCCTGGCTTCAAGGAGTCTATTCTGCACAAGTAGCAGAACTTGTAGCCCTCACAAGAGCATGTCAACTGTCTGCATTGATGAAAGTCACCATTTACACTGATAGTCAGTACGGGTTTGGGATTGTGCACGACTTTGGACAACTATGGTCACAGACAGGTTTCCTGACTTCTTCAGGATCCCCAGTGAAAAACGGGGAGAGGATAAGGGAATTGTTACACGCCATTCAGATGCCAGCCGAAGTTGCAGTGGTAAAGTGTAGTGCTCATACAAAAGGACAGGACTATGTTTCTCTGGGAAATGCATATGCGGATCAAGTCGCAAGATTTTCTGCCTTGAACTGTATATTACTCAGAGATGAATGGAATTAAATAAGTGAACCAGAACTCGAACCAGCTGAAGCATTTGCCTTGAAGGTCGTAGATACAATAGATGAACTAAAAGCATTACAGAATAGCGTCAGGGAGGATGAAAGAGACTCCTGGATTAAATCACAATGTATAAAGAGACCAGACGAGTTATGGGTTTCAAATGAGGGAAAATTTGTTTTGCCAAATGGTCTCTTATCACAGCTTGCGCGGTTCTATCATGGGCAAGCTCACCTAGGGAGAAATGCCATGATAAGATTGTTCAAAACTGATTGGTTTAACCCCAGATTTCGTCAAGCTGCAGAAGCAGTTTGCCATCGATGTGTCACTTGCCAGCAGATGAACCAAGGAAAAGGAACAGTTGTGAACGCGAGCCACATTGGCAGGGCCTGTGGCCCATTTAGTAGAATGCAGATGGACTTCATTGAGATGCCTGTGCATGGAGGTCTAAAGTATGTGTTGGTGATTGTGTGCATTTTTAGTCACTGGATTGCGGCATACCCCACACATAGAAATGACAGCCTTACAGTCGCAAAACTATTCTTGAGGGAGTTAATACCACGTTTCGGATTCCCGTTCTCTTTAGAATCAGATAGGGGAAGTCACTTCAATAACGAGGTGATAAAGTTACTTTGCGAAGCGCTGAACATTGAGCAAAAACTGCATTGTAGCTATCGCCCTGAAGGACTGGTGGAGCAAATGAATGGTACACTGAAATCAAGAATGGCGAAAATATGTGCATCAACAAATTTGAAATGGCCTGACGCATTGCCCTTGGTGCTAATGTCAATGAGAAACACCCCTGATAGAAAGACTGGATTGTCTCTGCACGAAATTCTCATGGGCAGGGCTATGAGACTTCCTGCAGTTCCCGCAAACGCGCTTTTGAATATTACAGATGATATGGTGTTAGACTACTGCAAGGGTCTGGCTGACGTGGTTCGCTCTTTCTCTCACCAGGTGGAAGCAACCACCTTGCCACCGATCCAAGGTCCAGGACACACACTGAAAGCAGGTGACTGGGTCGTGTTAAAGAAGCACGTGAGAAAGTCGTGTCTGGAACCCCGTTGGAAAGGCCCTTTCCAAGTGATCCTGACGACAACTACCGCTGTGAAGTGTGCGGGGGTTCCCAACTGGATTCACGCCAGTCACACAAAGAAAGTGTTGTGTCCTACAGATGAGGAAGTTGAAGCGCTGAAACTGCCAGTGCCTGATAAAACAGTGCTGAGCGCTGAAACAGAGCAAAACAGAACTGAAAGCGAACAAGCAGGAACAGAAGAGAGAGAAATATTCTCTGAGGACGAAACAACCGACTCACTTGGGGAAGACCAAGGAGAAACCTCAGACAGCGACAAAGAAGCTGAAGGTGACAAAGAACCTGAAGCAGCTGAGGGTAGCAAAGAGCCTGAAGCAGCTGAAGGTGACAAAGAACCTGAAGCAGCTGAAAGTGATAAAGAGCCTGACGAAAGTAACGGTGACGAAGGGCTCGAAAAGGGTGAAAAAGCAGGAGAGCCTGATCAGAGGAGGGCTTTCCCAGAAGCAGACGATACAGAAAAAGAAAAGGAGAACGTGATTGATTCCCCAGAAGGAGGGGACAAGGTAGAACGGAACGAAACAGTTCAAGCTTCCACAGAAAAGATCGCAGGTCCATCAAATGGACATGGTGCAAAGAGAAGACTAAGTATATCACCAATAAAACAAAGGACTAAAGAAAGTTTGAACGACGGAGAAAGGCCGAAAGTGAAAGAGAAAAGAAAGGAAGTGACTGTCGTGGTACCATCCTCAAGTGAAGGAAAAGACTTGGCAAAGAGGAAAGCACCAGTGAGGCAGAATCGAAAAGAGAAGCAAAATTGAAAAGGAAAAGGATACCGAATAGGAGATATTCCGGTCCAGAATGGGCATATGTAGTCAATGACGATTGGACTGACGAATTTGTATCTCTAAGTCTCGAGAACGAAGAAGAAGATATACCAATAGAAAAGAAAAGTTTTATGGACTCTGTTGATTGAAAGGGTGATAAATGATATTGCTTGCTACAATCCAACGTGATACAAACAACCAGCTGAGACATTGCTAAACCGGATGCGACATTTGCTAACCTGATAAGACTTTTGAAAACCTGATTGACTCTTAGAATAACGTTGGCAACTGAAAAAAAAAAAAAAAAAAAAAAAAGAGTGAGTTATTGAACTTTGAAAAAAAAAAAAAAAAATTTTTTTTTGTTCAGTTATTGACGAATTGAGACTGAGTTATTGCCGAATTGAGACAAATGCTGCTAACCGATAAGTGACTGGCCTCTTGAAGAAAACTGTGTGAACATTGCGCTCGTTCAGCTTTGTAACTGAATTGCTAAATAGTTTCTTTATAGGTGCTTCTAGCTCTCTGATTCTATACAGGGAGTGCAGAATTATTAGGCAAGTTGTATTTTTGAGGATTAATTTTATTATTGAACAACAACCATGTTCTCAATGAACCCAAAAAACTCATTAATATCAAAGCTGAATATTTTTGGAAGTAGTTTTTAGTTTGTTTTTAGTTTTAGCTATGTTAGGGGGATATCTGTGTGTGCAGGTGACTATTACTGTGCATAATTATTAGGCAACTCAACAAAAAAATATATATACCCATTTCAATTATTTATTATTACCAGTGAAACCAATATAACATCTCAACATTCACAAATATACATTTCTGACATTCAAAAACAAAACAAAATAAAATCAGTGACCAATATAGCCACCTTTCTTTGCAAGGACACTCAAAAGCCTGCCATCCATGGATTCTGTCAGTGTTTTGATCTGTTCACCATCAACATTGCGTGCAGCAGCAACCACAGCCTCCCAGACACTGTTCAGAGAGGTGTACTGTTTTCCCTCCTTGTAAATCTCACATTTGATGATGGACCACAGGTTCTCAATGGGGTTCAGATCAGGTGAACAAGGAGGCCATGTCATTAGATTTCCTTCTTTTATACCCTTTCTTGCCAGCCACGCTGTGGAGTACTTGGACGCGTGTGATGGAGCATTGTCCTGCATGAAAATCATGTTTTTCTTGAAGGATGCAGACTTCTTCCTGTACCACTGCTTGAAGAAGGTGTCTTCCAGGAACTGGCAGTAGGACTGGGAGTTGAGCTTGACTCCATCCTCAACCCCAAAAGGCCCCACAAGCTCATCTTTGATGATACCAGCCCAAACCAGTACTCCACCTTGCTGGCGTCTGAGTCGGACTGGAGCTCTCTGCCCTTTACCAATCCAGCCACGGGCCCATCCATCTGGCCCATCAAGACTCACTCTCATTTCATCAGTCCATAAAACCTTAGAAAAATCAGTCTTGAGATATTTCTTGGCCCAGTCTTGACGTTTCAGCTTGTGTGTCTTGTTCAGTGGTGGTCGTCTTTCAGCCTTTCTTACCTTGGCCATGTCTCTGAGTATTGCACACCTTGTGCTTTTGGGCACTCCAGTGATGTTGCAGCTCTGAAATATGGCCAAACTGGTGGCAAGTGGCATCGTGGCAGCTGCACGCTTGACTTTTCTCAGTTCATGGGCAGTTATTTTGCGCCTTGGTTTTTCCACACGCTTCTTGCGACCCTGTTGACTATTTTGAATGAAACGCTTGATTGTTCGATGATCACGCTTCAGAAGCTTTGCAATTTTAAGAGTGCTGCATCCCTCTGCAAGATATCTCACTATTTTTGACTTTTCTGAGCCTGTCAAGTCCTTCTTTTGACCCATTTTGCCAAAGGAAAGGAAGTTGCCTAATAATTATGCACACCTGATATAGGGTGTTGATGTCATTAGACCACACCCCTTCTCATTACAGAGATGCACATCACCTAATATGCTTAATTGGTAGTAGGCTTTCGAGCCTATACAGCTTGGAGTAAGACAACATGCATAAAGAGGATGATGTGGTCAAAATACTCATTTGCCTAATAATTCTGCACTACCTGTACAGATCATGACACAAAACAGTAGAAAGAAATATTGTAAATATGTGTGTATAGGCTTGGTAATTGCATGTGTACTAATAATAATGGCAATAGTGCTTGGAATGCATGGTAAGGGTGAGAATGAGAAAATTGATGCTTCTACTTTTGCTCCTGTTACTGTCACTGAACTAACCGCACTGAAAAGACTAGAATTAGATGAGAGACACTTGCATGATAAAAAGGAGCTTTCGTATAATGTTTTCTATCGCTTGCTAACAGAATATGTTGAGACTATGGATGCGAAAGATTGTTATGTGTGTACACAGATACCGACATCAGTAAAGGAAGGGGTGACTTATCACCACATGCCTCTTACATATGGGATTACATGTAGTATAGTAATGTCTAGGTTTTATGGTCAAACTAACATACAGTATTTTTACTCAAATTATGATGTTACCTTTGCATATGTTCCTATAATAGCGCAGCTAAGCCAGATTGCTAAAGATTGGGATGCTAAAATAATGAGGGAATTTTTCGAGCCAATGCAACCTTTCGAAACGGCTCACGCTCATAGGGAAAACCTTACCTGCTCGCTCTCTGCAGTAGAAATAAGCTTTTTAGATCGCACAGATGATAGAAGGGCACAAATGAATGCGAAATTAGAAAAGGAGCTACATAAGAGGACTTCAGTAGATAATTATGATTTTGCCGCAATAAAGACACAAGGGAGAATTGCTTTAGATGCTTGGCATGTAGGGAAATTTTGTATATATCGAGGTGAATCTTATTATGATAACATTTTCGTAGGAGCGAGTGAGTGTAAACATACGTTTATCTTTAAGGCCAAATGGACATTCATGATGAACGGACTTGACCCTGTCATTCCAGGTGTATATTACATTTGTGGGTATAATGCCTATTATCGTCTTCCGAAGGGATGGTGGGGAAGATGTTATTTGGGTATAGTGTTCCCAAAGGTTTATCAACTGGATGACCTATCGATGATTCCAAAGACATCTGGATCCCATCGTATCCAGAAAAGAGAAACCGCAGCTGCTGTGGTAGGAGATATATTTGGAGCCATGATTCCTTCATTGGGAGTTGTGTTGAATTCCATCAAAATAAGAAAGTTGTCTACTATAGTGGATAACATGTTGACAAAGTTTTCAGGTGCTATAATCCTGATAGATGCTGAACTTGCAGCGGAAAGAGCTATGACTCTTCAAAATAGGCTTGCCTTAGACATTCTTTTAGCAAAGGATGGCGGCGTTTGCAAAATGCTTGGTGCACGACACTGTTGCACGTATATTCCCGATAACAGTGTGAAAATTAAAACTATGCTTGCTAATCTAACAAAGGAGAGTGCAGATTTGAAGGAACTGAAAGAACCAGGAGTGTGGGAGAAGGTTGGAAAAGGACTCGCTTCAGTGGGAAATTGGATTGGGGGAATTTGGAATGGAATATTACTAAAAATAATACAGGGAATATTAATAGTACTAATTTGCATATTTGGAATTTGGGGAATAAAAAGGGGAATAATAATGATCATGGAAAGAATTAGAAGAAGGAAGGAAGAGAAAATGATGAAAAGAATGGCAGAAGAATATAAAGCGAAAACTAGGGGAATTAAAAGGAAAAGAGAACTGACAGAATTTTAATGGAATAAAATTTGTGGGCATGATTTGGTGTGATGACAAGTAGTCATCAGAGGAGGGATTGATGAAGCTGAAATGAAGGTTTTACATTTATTTGACGCTTAAACGTAGTGCTGCAATAATCATGTGTGACTTTAACCGAACTAATAAAGATTGTACGGGGACAAAATGTGCCCTCAGAGTAGTTTGCCAACATTTATAAGCGTGCTTTACATAACGTGATGTATTAGAATTGCACTAATCCGACATAATCGTAAACGTGTGCTATGATTTGCTTGTTTGAAATGTTTTAGCTTAGCATTACTTTAGTGCAGGCTTCGGCCTAGTTGCCTTGTCTCACGGTTTAGATGCTCGTATTTTTCCAATGTGCTATTAAACGTGTATTCTTGCTTGAAGCTGTACTTTTCCACTAAGATCGTTCACATGCTTATCTTAAGGTTTTGTGCCAGCCCGGCATTTTTCTCTTTACTCCAAGGTTAATCTGCAGGTGCGGACAATGGAAGCTCTGAAAATGAGTTAATTGGTATAAAATGTTGCAACTTGCGTACCCGTCTCCAAGGATAATGTATGCTTAAGTAAAAGCTTGAGAACTGTTGTTTTTGATTGGATAATTTGAAGCCAACCTATGAACCCTCCAATGGAAGACCCTACTGGATTTGAACTGTTGTCTATTTAAACCAGGTGCACGAGAGGAAAGCAGCCATTACAGCCACTATTGCCGTTACCCGCCATTTTGCAGCTATTATGGCCCACCTTGCTGCGATGCCATTTTGAGAGACTTTGATGCTTTCTCTAATCGAGAGAAAGAGACTTAAATGATTCTTACCCTAGAGACTTTAACTTTGATTTGTCCCTTTTCATGAAGTATTAGTTTTATCTTGCCGCCGTGAGGCAACTGCCCCGTCCACCCCTGCCCCTTTGCCCCGTCCCATGCTGATCGAGAAACGGTACCTGTGAGACGAAGACTTCCTTGAATGCTGATTGTAATTGGTAAATATGAAAGGAAATTGTACAATTGCATTGTGTTTCCTTTAGGTAACCAACTGCTGATTTTGATAAGAGCCCTAGTTAGGAGTTTTCTAAATTAATGTTGCTAAATTGTTTTTGCATGAAGTCCCACATGCCGATGCTGATTTGAGGTTAGATGAGGATTCCTTTTGTCGCACAATGCAATTTGAGACCTTGTTATGCTGACTAAATGTATGCAATTAGCCCATTACAGATTATAGTTTTGGTGATTTGCATTGCTATCATCGAATGTCTTGTTATTCAAATGCTACATAGATTGCATCTTTTCCGCCGTTATGGACAGCTATTAATGTTCATTTATGTTTATCATTTGGTGTTGAGACACATCTATATTGTGCTAGCTTTGTTAATATAGGGAAATAAATTCACTAACTTTGAATAAACTGGTGTGGTTATTCCTGACTGAAAGGTCAGGGTTCGCCGAAAATGTATTCTGGATTAATTGTTAAGTGTTATGTTGATCAAGGCATTGCTTATGTTCGTTACTGATTATTGGTTTGATTAAATTGACTGACTAAGGGTGGAGAGGGTCCCACTTAGCCAAAAGATTCATCGGCCTAAAGAGCGTCAAAAGTACAGGTAAATTAGTAGTACGGAACGCTCTATCACAGCAAACACACCCTTCCCAGGGAGGGTGGGCGCATGTGAATCTATAGCACTACATGCTATAAACATATTTACAAGGTAAATATAATTTTCCATTCGTAGCAAGTGTGGTGGTAGATACACGTTTAGTATAGACTGCAAAACAGTACCTTTTGAAGCCGTGGCGAGCGTGTGGATAATGCAGATTCTTGAACTAAGGTTCTAAATAACGCATCACTTACCATGCCTTATTGATGGACTAAAATATCCACGCAGTAGAGCTTAGTAAAAGTGTGTGGAGATGATCATGTGGCTGCCTTACAAATGTCCAATAATTGGACGTCCTTTAAAAATCCATGGTTGCTCAATTCTTACGAACAGAGGCTCATATTTATACTCCTTTTGCGCATAATTTGCGTCTTTCTTTTGTTATGCAAATTTGGTGCAAACTCAACTCCATATTTATATTTTGAAGTTAGACACGTGTAACTTCAAAATATAGGAGTTTGCACCATTTTTTGGATGAGTGAACCTACCTTGCGTCAATGAGATGCAAGGTAGCCGTTCCCATTCAAAAAATGATGTTAGCCCCATAGTTATCACCCGTGGTAAAATGATGCACAGGTGGGAGGAGGGGTTAAATAATGGTACTAAGCTTGCTTAGCACCATAATTTACCGCCTGGGTCAGACCAGGCGTTAGGGGGCGTGTGGACCCATTTCCATGCTTAAACACCATGGAATGGGTTCATAGGTGCCCTCCCCAAGCCCCAGGAACACCCCCATCAGAGGGACACCGGAGGATGGGGGACCCCATTCTAGGGTAGTCCAGGTAAGTATTATTATTTTTTGCCATCGTGGGCCCTAACTTGGCACTGGGTGCAATGGCAATGCCCAGGGGATACTTGTCCCCTGTGCTGGCCACTGGGGTGGTGGGCATGACTCCTGTATTTCCTAAGACTGGAGTCATGTTTTTGGTGGTTGTGCGTCTGGAAATGGTGCTAGTCTGGTCAGATCCATTTTTTTGCCTTTAACCAGGCTAGCATCATTTTTGGATGCACAACCCCCTCATTCCCTACTGCCACTCCCACCTGGCTAGCGTCTTTTTTTAAGATGCTAGCCCAGGTTTAGCGCTGGCGTGCACCATTCTATTAATATGGATCTCTGCTAGCATTGAATAATGGCGAAAGCCGTCAGTATTATTTTTTGGTGAAAAACTACGTTCAATCAGTTTTCCAGCAAAAAGTATAAATTCGGGCCAGATTGTGCCATAGTTGGAGCAGGTATAACATATAACCGTTATAACACATGTGCCGGACTTTGATATAGGCTGCCTTTTTGCCGCTTTGCGAAGGGGACAAACAGCTGATTTGATTTTCAAAATGTCTTCACCCTGTCTATATAATACATAAGAGCTCTGTTAAAAGCCAGGCCCATATTTACACTTTTTTTGCGCCTCATTTGCGTCACTTTTAGACACAAAAGCGACACAAATGTCCAAAATGGAATGGTATTTTAGAAGTTTGCACCGCTTTTGCATCAAACAATGACGCAAATGCAGCGCAAAAAAAGTATAAATATGGGCCCTAGTATGTGAAGTGCCCTCTCCGCCATGGATTCTGGTTGTGGACAGAAAAATTGAGCTTATATGGTATGGTTAAAGTGAAAAGATGACACCACCTTAGGGAGGAACTTGATGTAGGTTCTAAGAACCACCCTGTCTTTGTGGGCCTGTATGAAAGATTCTTGGAGAGTTAGCACTTGCAATTCACTAAATCTTCTAAGAGAGGTAATAGTCAATAGGAAGCCCCACTTCGATGACAGGAACTGAAGGGAACATAAATGAAGTGTCTCAAAAGCCAGTACCCAATGCCAAATCTCCTGGACTAACTGAGCGAGCTTAAGAAAATGTGTTCCACCATGCTTCTGTAAGTTGTACATGGTCATCTGCCCTGATAAAGAACATTTTCTGACCAATTTTAACTTGGCTCTAAAAACTATCTTTCAGGTCATAATATAGCTTCAGCTCGTTGATATGGTAATCCTGGTCCTGGTATTGAGATAGCCACATTCCCTGGACAGTCAAGTTGACGAAATGCATGCCCCACCTTATGAGAGTAGCAATACAAAAGGATGATGGACGGAGTGCTGAACAACGCAAACACTCATCTGCAGTCACAGATCTGGGTTTAATCCATCATTCTTTTGCTCACCATGCTAGTCCAGTTTGGATCGAGCCAAATGCAAATCATTCTTGATCCTGTTCCTCATGAGAACAGTCCAGAACAAACTGCCAGTACAGGTCCTCCCTGGACCAGCAACAAGTATCCTGGGAACAGTTTCAGATTATCACATTTCATCAGCCAGGCTAGCTTGAATCCAGTGGCACAGTGAGCACAGGAGCCACGTTTGGGCTTATCATTCCCACTTGGGGCAATTTTATCAACACAAAAGGATGATGGACGGAGTGCTGAACGATGCAAACACACATCCCAAATCACAAATCTGGGTTTAATTCATAATTCTTTTGCTCACCATGTCACCCCAGTTTGGACCCAGCCATATCCAAATCAGTCTTGACCCTGTTTCTCATGGAAGCAGTCCAGCACAAACTGCCAGGCTAGGTCCTCCCTGGACCAGAAACAAGCATCCTAGGACCGCTTTCAGGGTATCACCCTTCATCAGCCAGGCTAGCTTGAATCCAGTGGCATAGTGAGGACAGGACCCACGTCTGGACATACCTTTCCCACTTAGGGGTCCTTCAGCAACACAAAAAGGATGATGGATGGAAGGTTAAACAATGCAAACACTCACCCCCAGTCACAGATCTGGGTTTAAACCATCGTTCTTTTGCTCACCATGCCACCCCAGTTTGGACCCAGCCATATACAAATCAGCCTTGACCCTGTTCCTCATGGGAACCGTTCAGCCTGAACTGCCAGACCAGGTCCTCCCTAGACCAGAAACAAGCATCCTGTGAACAGTTTCAAGGTATCACCCTTCATTAGCCAGGTTAGCTTGAATACAGTGAGCATGGGACCCACATCTGGGCATGATTGATTTGTTCTGCATTTCGTCCATCATCTGTTGTATTTGCATTTGTCATTCCAAATGGGAAGGGTATGCCCAGACGTGGCTCCCGTGCTAGCTGTGCCACCAGATTCAAGCTAGCTGAAGGGTGATACCCTGAAACCAGTCCCAGGATGCTTGACTTTGGTCCAGGGTTCCCCCGTTAGGGGAGCCAGTAAATCTATGAGATTTCCTTGCGTCGTTTATTACAGCACTTTTAACGTCTGTTCAAGAGCAGATGTTAAAAGGGGGCTTCCATTCTTTAGAATGGCCCCCTATGTACTCTGCAGGAGTAGCGTCAATATTTTGTGAATCCTAGGTTCTGGAGCAGGGACATTGCCTGTTGGGAAAAACATAAACACTCTTCATTCGCAAATGAAAAACCACCACCGCTAAGGACTTCGTAAACACTCTTTGAGCCATGGTGACTCCGAAAGGAAGCACTTTTAGTTGAAATTGTTGGCCACTTACAACATAGCAAAGATACTTTGATGAGCAGGGTGGATGGATATGTGGGAATAGGCATGCTTGAGATCAAGTGCCATCATGTAATATTCCTGGTGGAGGAGAGGGGTCATGCGAAAATGTTCTGGTGAGAGGTAATTACTGAGGGACCTACGGTCAAAGATAGGCCTGAGGAAGCTATCCTTTTTGAGAATAAGAAAATAGAGGGAGTAGGTTCCACTTCCTTCTTGTTGTGGGGGCACCCACTCTAAGGCAATCTTCTGTAGGAGAGCGTGCACCTCCTCTTGAAGAAGTGAGAATTGGTATATGCTTAGAGCATGAGAATGAGGTGCGATGTTGGGACGGATTGTGTGTAGTTCTTGGAAACAAAAATGTTGGATAATGGCTAAGACCCATCTGCCCGACATGATCTCCCCCCAGCGAGACAGTAAATCACAAAATCTCCCCTCAATAGGCGACTTATGATAGTGCAGGAGAGGTGGCAAATCAGTGTTTGGTAGTGGCAGACCCGGCTTAGCACTACTTCTACCCCTACCCCTTTATTACCTCAGTAGGAGCCTCAGCTGTAGCCTCTTCCCACCTCCTGGTGAGTGTACTGCTGCTGCCTTTTATAAGAACGAGGTTGATCGAGCAAGCTTCTCTTTATTTCCCCCAAATATAGTGGCCTGAAGGGATTTATTTGGCTTGAGTGCGTTCATGTCCTTTTTGATCTTTTCAAGCATCCAATCAACCTGATGCCTGAAAAAGAGCTCCCACTCAATCAGTGCCTTGTGCAGACGTGCACTTGTGAGCTGTGTGGATGATTATAGTCAGGTGTAACCTGCCCTCTTATATATACCTAGGCCCAGATTTAAGAGGACCTGGCAGCTCCTTGCACCACATTAACTTCATTTTTTTTTTACGCTAATGTAGCCCACCAAGACCAAAATCTCTGCGCCATATTTACAAGGTGGCGAAATGCAAAAACGGTGCAGTGGAGATTCCACTGCGTCATTTTTTGTGGCTACTTTTAACACCTGCACAGAGCAGGCGATAAAAGGGGCCAAACTATTGCTTTCAGTGGTCCCCTATGCACTGTGCAGGATTAGCTCCAGAGTTTTCATGTTAACCCTACACAGTACATCAATAGGGTGAAAAATGTTGACGCTACTGCCCCTACCTTGTGCCATGGTGCGCCGTATATTAAATACGATGCACTCATGGTGGCGGTAGGGGGGTGCTAAGGGGCACAAGAAAAGTGGTGCTGCATTGGATGCAGTGCCAATTTTCTTAAATCATGCCCCTAGTCTTTGGGAGAGAGTTTGAATGTCTTCTCGACCCTCGGAGTTACAACTCTTATTCTGACAGACTTTTTACAATTTTCAGGGGCAGACCTTAACATACAGGCTACATTCAGTTTAAGAGACTGTTTTTTTAGCAGGAGATCCTCTTCTTCCTCTGTGATATGCATATTATCTTTGTGGTGTGCAGTCATCCTATGAATTATCTCGTGATATGCTTCTGTGTCATCTGGATTTGAAGCTCACTGGTAGTGTTCTACATCATAATTCCTGGGGATCGACCCAATAATTTTCTCAGGGCTCAACTGTGTGTCCTTGCTCTGAAGGATGATCACAGGGCTCCAAAGGACTATATGGGCTACCTGGGTCTGAGTAAGAGAATTGGGACCCCCCCACACTCACCCTCCTTGGTGACTCTGATGGAGGTGGTGTGTGTATTTAATAACTGAGCACTAAACTGTTAGCCCGTTAGGTTGTGCGGTCCAGTGTGAGAAAGGTGGGATCAAAGAAGACACTTCCCAGTTCGTCCAGACTGGATTAGCCCCCAAGGAGCAAGAGGAGTGGGATTTGAATGAGAGAGAGACATGCTATGACTCAACATGATCAGGCTCATTTTACATAGTCGTGCTCATGTAAGGTACGTTCTATGTAGCAGTTTGAACTGTATTAGTTTAAACTGAGAGACAATTCTTACTTCTCGCGGGGCTACCAAGGCCTCAGTCCAAGCTTCTCCCACCCCAACCATACAACGTGGCATGTTATGAACAACCATGCAGTAAATGTCTGACAGTTTATGTTCCTTATTGTTAGTCAGGAGCAATTTAGCCTCCAAGGGGGGGTACTCCGGGACATCCTCCTGTTGACGCAAGTAGGGCTGAAGTGGTGCAGAAGTTAAAGGCATCTGAAAAATTGGGATTGGTTAAGGTCATATTCAGCTTGCAAATCTAAGAAGGATTTCAATAGCCTCTCTTGTAGGATATTTCTTAATATGGAGATTTTAATTGTGTCCCAGGTAGAAAAGCCGCCAAGTGCTGTCCCCCGTGGGAGTGTGGTCTCCTTCCACAGTGGGGTCTCCAATGTGAGTTTGGAAGCCTACCCCATGGTTCTGAGTGCATCCGTCCATGCCTTCAACATGGCCTGGGTGGCAGTGGGTAGCCAGTCTGGAACTGCGTCTCCATACAGGTGGTGAGGTAAGTTAGAGAATCCAATTACCCATCCCTCTGATGCATAGGCCAGGTCGTCAAATCCAGTAAACCACCAGAAGATGGACCACCCGATATTAAAGAAGCAAATCCAGGGTGGCCAGACCACCATTGAACATGGGTCAACAGCACTTCCCTAGGGACACCTGTGGTCTACCCCCTTCCCACAACAGGGATCTCAACAGAGCATTATCTCTTCGTACAGAAGAGTCAATCAATCTGGTAGGAGAAATTATGGAGCTGGTACAAGAGTTTTGGCAGGGCCACCATTTAAAAAATGGCTGAGGTACCCATCTGGGACTGGGGACGGGTGGACCAAAATTTAATATCTTTTGCTAGCCCCTGAAAAATGGAGGTTAGGTTGCGTTTGCATGCAACAATCCTGTCCATTGTAATATACAAGGGTAAATACTTGAAACCATTTTGGAGTCAGGTGCCCAGGGTGCAGAACAGGGACACAAACCTATCGGGTATATAGTCGACTTGGCCTCATTTATATGGAGGTCAGAGTAGGTGCCAACTGTTTGCAATATTTGTATTGCACATGGCTCTGACTCCTCCAAGTTGCCTAAGAACAACAGGACGATGTCCACATAGAGGGATATCCTATTGCTCACCCCCACAGACCACTGAAATTCCTGAAATAGAGCATCTACCCACATCTATGCCACCAAGGGCTCGATAGCAAGCGCAAATACAATGAGGGACAAGGGGCAGCCTTGACGGGTCCCTTGTCCAATGTTGAACCAGAGTGAAGATAGTCCCTCCAACCAGTACTTGCGACCATCAAGTTGGTATTCAACAGACGGACATAGCTAATGAAGTGCGGACCAAACCCATGGCACTGGAACAGGGTGAAAAGATAGTCCCAACTAAATGTGTGAAAAGCTTTTTAGAAACTGACCATGAGGAGCGCTTGGTGGCCTGGTAAGTCTCTGCCCAGCTCTAAAGCATTGTATACCCTCCGAATGTTATGTTTTGGAGCTTGATGCGGCATAAATCCAGATTGTTCAGGGTGAATTAAATGTGGAACCACCCTGACAAGGCCATTAGCTGGCATCTTAGGCCAGAACTTTACTTCAGTATTCAGCAGAGATATTGGTCTATATTTTTCACATTTAGTGCCCGGGAGACCACGCTTCGGTATTATGACTCTCTCAGCCACCCTCAAGTATCGGAGTAGTTCCCCATGGTCCAGAGACTTGTTAAACATGCTCAGCAGCAGGGGACCCATGGTGGACTACAGCAGGTGCCAAAATTTGGGCTGGAATCCGTGGGGTCCTGGCGTCTGGCTGAGTGCCATCCCTAGCTTCTTGCAAGGGACCTTCGCATCTAGAGTATGCCGCTGTTCAAGTGCCAAGCGTGGGAGCGGCACATCAGTTACAAACTGCTCTGGGTCCTCGGGGCCACCCGGCTCCATCTCATTGAGGCTTAGATAATAGGTTTCAAATGCAGCCGCGATGCCTGTACTGCCAACAATGCAGGTACCGTCATCACTCTCAAGAAACGCCACCGGTGATCCTGCATGGCAGGATGTGCACAGCCAGTGCAGAGTTTTGCTCATTTTGTCACCCCACTGGTATATGCAGTTGCGGGTGGCCATCCATGCAACTCTGGTTCCTTGGGTGAGCATTTGTTTTAGAACAAGTTGGGTATGGAGAGAGTCTCAGAGGAGCTCTTCCTGCATTGTTATAATATATTGTCTCACCAGGCAGAGTACTTGTGTCTCAAGATCATCTACCCTTTGGCGGAGTTGAATCCGCTGCCCCTGAAGAAACGTATGTCTCCATGAAGTGTGGCTTTCTGAGCCTCCCATAGGATCCCTCTTCAATTGCTGCTGAAGATGGTCTCAAATGGTGCTTCGCAATGAGCCCTTTCTCCAGATCGCAAGCACCCACTGGGTGCACCGCAATCCACCAGGATTTACCAGGCGGGTGGGCCCCAGACATGAGCAGCAGCAGGGTGGCTTACCTCCCACCTCCGCATTCAGTATGGCCCAATCTTGCCAATCCTTCCCGCAGCTTGTGTCTTCTTAGCCCTCTGGGCCCCCATTTGGAGTGACTCAGCCCACAACCATGGAAGCCTGCCTCAGGGCCATCCCACAGCAGCCTCGAAAGCAGGCCCCATAACCCCCGGGGTGACAGAGGTGGCCCCCTGGTCCAAATGAGCCACAGACAGAAGCAGAGTCTAGGCAGGTGATTCCCGGACTCCACAAGCAGGCTGGTATGGGTCCGTTGCCTCCACCTCGCATCTGCCCTTGTGGCCTGGCAGGTCTGTATTCCCCATTACCCAGTCCACAGCCCCAGGAGCCCTCCACAAGGCCACTCCACTCCCGCTTGGGGCCTGCTCATGCATCTCTCAGTTTTCACTGCCTTTAAGCTCTTAACCTTGACAATCTGTCCCGGGAGGCAGGCAGACTTCTCCATATTTCGATGCCAGACGGTGGAGCTCGCTTAGAGAACATCTGCCATGCTAGGCTGCTTCGCTACGCCCCCAAATTATAAGTTTTACAAAGACCTGATTGGACTCCCAGTTTGCCAACAACTTCCCACAGGTTCCTCCTTGGAAACAGATCGAACGCAGCTCCAAGATCAACAAAGGCAACATAACGATTCCCACCGCCAATATCTACTGTTCTCCATTTGATCATAAGGAATCTAAACACCTGGTCAACAGTTCCTGTTTTCTTACTGAAGCCTGCTTGCAAGTGACTTAAGATAGTGTTTTCCTTAATCCAATTGGTTAACTTATCTCTTAATTGCTTAGCAAAGATGTTTCGGATTTTATCCAAGAGGTTGATAGGGCGATAATTTCTTGAAATATTTCTACAGCCTTATTTAAAAATGGGGACAGCTAACGCATTGGAAGGAAAATGTTATTTACTCAGTAAGCATGTAGTGATGTAGATTCACATGTTCTGCATACTTCTGCCATCTAGTATTGGGTATGGAAGGTTGTTTTTCTTCGAAAGGTCTTTTGAGTCACGAGTTATAGTCACCCCTCCTCTTGCAGGTAATGGGCATGGGCATGTACTCCATTGCTAAATTGTTTTCCTGCAGGTGGGTGAGAATGGAGTGTATTGTAAATGTAAATATAGAGATGTCCAAGCAAGTCGATGTAGAAATAAATGTGAAGAGATTGCACATACCACTGTTGTATAGCTATTTTAGCCATATTTTAGACACATTATTATAGCAAACTCGGCCTGCCGCTGTGCACTTTAGCCCAGTTACTTTTTATTCAGTATCACTTTATTTTTCTAGCAATAGCCAGATTAGTGGTGTTGTTTTATTTTCTCGATCTAATTGATCTTTCATCTAGGAAAGAATTATGGGCCAGATATAGGTAGAAAGCAAATTGCGAGTTGCAAATTGCGAGTCCTTCCGACTCGCAATTTGCAACTCGCAATTTGCTATGCAGAAAGGTGTCTCAGACACCTTCTGCGACTCGCTATGGGGTTGCAAAGATCCACCTCCTTAATATTCATGAGGTGGGTCACAGTTTGCGACCCCATAGCGAGTCTGGGCACTCACGGGGATGGTGGCCTGCTGGAGACAGCAGACCACCATGTCCGTGACTGCTTCTAAATAAAGCAGGTTTTTTTTTCTATCTGCAGCCCGTTTACCTTAAAGGAAAACGAGCTGCAAATAGAACAAATTACCGAAACCTTTTGTTTCGGTTTTTTTCAGAGTAGGCAGTGGTCCATAGGACCACTGCCTGCTCTGAAAAAATAATTTTGTGATCATTCACAAACGGGAAGGGGTCCCATGGGGACCCCTTCCCGTTTGCAAATGAGTTACCATCCACTTCAAGTGGATGGTAACTGCGAGTTGATTTGCGACCGCGACATCACGGTGCGAGTCGCAAATAGGAAGGGAACACCACTTCCTATATGCGAGTCGGAAACACATTTTGCGAGTCAGTTCCGACTCGCAAAATGTGTTTCTGCATCGCGTGCGGGCATTAGCGCCTCGCAAACGGCGTTTTTCGCCGTTTGCGAGGCGCTAATGCCTTGCTACATCTGGCCCTATATTCTTAGCAGGAAAACGAGCTGCAAATAGAAAAAATTACCGAAACCTTTTGTTTCGGTTTTTTTCAGAGTAGGCAGTGGTCCATAAGACCACTTTCCTGCTCTGAAAAAATAATTTTGTGATCATTCACAAAGGGGAAGGGGTCCCATGGGGACCCCTTACCGTTTGCGAATGAGTTACCATCCACTTCAAGTGGATGGTAACTGCGAGTTGATTTGCGACCGTCAACTTACATCGCGGTGAGAGTCGCAAATAGGAAGGGAACACCCCTTCCTATTTGCGAGTCGGAAACACATTTTGCGAGTCGGTTCCAACTCGCAAAATGTGTTTCTGCATCGCATGCGGGCATTAGCGCCTCGCAAACGGCGTTTTTCGCCGTTTGCGAGGCGCTAATGCCTTGCTACATCTGGCCCTAAATTCTTAGCAGGACATTCATTTCACTTTGTGCTTTCCTCAAGGCTGCATTCAGATAGTGTTGCTGGCAAAAGTGGTACGCTGTGTTTCCAACATTTCACAAAAACATCCACCTCTTTACGTGGGGACATTTTCTCATTTTATAAAACACTTATTTGTCCCATACTTGTTAGAAAAAAAGTTTTGGTACTCAGAGGGGGGAAAAAGGAAGTGCCGGTACTCAGTACCCAGTGAGTACCGGCCCATTTAAAGCACTGCCTATTACATATGTAATTGAAGCAAATTATCTTTGCAGGAGGGTATGGTTTGCGCATGTGCAGGCACTCTTATTAAAGCAGGGCCTTAACCATCCACATCTTACACCAACAAAAACATGAGCAATCAACACAATGAACAGATACTTCACCTGACATCAGCACCAATAATGGCTTGACAGCTCCACCCCAAGGCGCCCCTAAGGAGATGAAGCCATTAATATGCTGGTCCTTCCATTCCTGTGGTTGCTTAGTTAGAAAATAGAGGAGATACATGCCGCCAAGGCTATGGCCAATAAGGAAAACTGGCTTCTGGTAAGCTTCATACATCTCCTCAATCAAGTCCTTCATCTTGCGGAAGTATTCCTCTTGTACATCTGTAGGGGTCACAGAAGAAAGAGACCTTCATATTACAATTTGTGTAGTTCATTGTAGGCATAAACAGACATTGTTTGCCATAGACAATACTCTCTAGCATCAGTCCATTGGTTGTTTGCAGGCAGATAGAACATAAGCATTAATTAACATCAATTTTGAGGAACTTGTGATCGGTGTCACTCTTAAGATATAAAAAGAGCACTGGACTGGGAGAAAAGTGAAGAATTCTTTTAACCCCTTCACTGCCAGGCCTTTTCCCCTCCAGTGCTGAGCCTTTTTTTGGCTGTTTGGAGCAGTTCGCGCTTAGGCCCTCATAACTTTTTGTCCACACAAGCTACCCACGCCAGATTTGCGTCTTTTTTTCCAACATTCTAGGGATTCTAGAGGTACCCTGAGTTTGTGAGTTCCCATGAAGGAGAATAAGAAATTAGCCAAAATACAGCAAACATTTCTTTTACAAAAAAAAATGGGACAAAAAGGCTGCAGAAGAAGGTTTGTGGTTTTTCCCTGAAAATGGCATCAACAAAGGGTTTGCGGTGCTAAAGTCACCAGCTTCCCACCTTTCAGGAACAGGCAGACTTGAATCAGAAAACCCAATTTTGTAACACAATTTTGGCATTTTACTGGGACATTCCCCATTTTTACTATTTTTTGTGCTTTCAGCCTCCTTCCAGTTAGTGACAGAAATGGGTATGAAACCAATGATGGATCCCAGAAAGCTAAACATTTCTGCAAAGTAGACAAAATTCCGAATTCAACAAGGGGTAATTTGTGTAGATCCTACAAGGTTTTCCTACAAAAATAACAGCTGAAATAAAACAATATTGAAATTTAGGTGAAAAAAACTGACATTTTTCTCAAAGTTTTACTCTGTAACTTTTTCCTGCGATGTCAAATTTTTTAAAACAATATACCGTTATGTCTGCTGGACACTTCTGGTTGCAGGGATATATAGGGCTTGTAGGTTCATCAAGAACCATAGGTAAAGAGAGCCAATAAATCAGCTGCACCTTGCAATGGATTTTCATTCTATACTAGGTATACAGCAATTCATTTGCTGAAATATAAAGAGTGAAAAATAGGTATCAAGAAAACCTCTGTATTTCCAAAACGGGCACAAGATAAGGTGTTGAGAAGCAGTGGTTATTTGCACATCTCTGAATTCCGGGGTGCCCATACTAGCATGTGAATTACAGGGCATTTCTCAAATAGACGTCTTTTTTACACACTGTCTTACATTTGGAAGGAAAAAATGTAGAGAAAGACAAGGGGCAATAACACTTGTTTTTCTATTGTGTTCCCTCAAGTCTCCCAATACAAATGGTACCTCACTTGCATGGGTAGGTCTAATGCTTACGACAGGAGACGCAACATGGACTCATCACATTTTTACATTGAAATCTGACGTGTTTTTTGCAAAGTGCCAAGCTGTAGATTTTGGCCTCTAGCTCATCCGGCACATAGGGAAACCTACCAAACCTGTGCATTTTTTAAAACTAGACACCTAGGGGAATCCAGGATATGGTGACTTGTAGGACTCTCACCAGGTTCCGTTACCCAGAATCCTTTGCAAACCTCACAACTCGGCCAACAAAAACACTTTGGTGACAGAAAGTTCTGGAATCTGAGAGGAGCCACAAATTTCCTTCCACCCAGCGTTCCCCCAAGTCTCCTGATAAAAATTATACCTCACTTGTGTGGGTAGGCTTAGCACCTGCGACAGGAAATGCCCCAAAACACAACGTGGACACATCATATTTTCCCACAGAAAATAGAGCTGTTTTTTGGTCTAAACGCTCACGACAGGAGACGCAACATGGACTCATCACATTTTCACATTGAAGTCTGATGTATTTTTTGCAAAGTGACTAGCTGTGAATTTTGGCCTCTAGCTCAGCCGGCACATAAGGAACCCTACCAAACCTGCGCATTTTTAAAACTAGGCACCTAGGGGAATTCAAGATGGGATGACTTGTGGGGCTCTCAACAGGTTCTGTTACCCAGAATCCTTTGCAAACCTCAAACTTTGGCCAAAAAACACTTTTTGCTCACATTTCGGTGACAGAAAGTTCTGGATTCTGAGAGGAGCCACTAATTTCCTTCCACCCAGCATTCCCCCAAGTCTCTAGATAAAAACAGGACCTCACTTCTGTGGGTAGGTCTAGTGCTCGCGACAGGGAATGCCCCAAAACACAACATGGACACATCAAAATTATCAAATACAAAACTACCTGTTTTTGCTGGGGGTAGGGGAGGGTACCTGCGTTTTTGGTCCTGGCTCAGCAGCCATACAGGGAAACCTACCAAACCCAAACATTTCTGAAAACTAGACACCCCAGGGAGTCCCCGGAGTTGTGACTTGCGTGGATCCCCAGTGTTTTCTTACCCAGAATCCTCAGCAAAGCTCAAATTTAGCAAATAAATCACATTTTCTGCACATTTCTGTATGGGAGCACCACACCGGGACAAATTTCCTACCACCCAACGTTCCCCTCAATCTCCCGGTAAAAATGATACGTCATTTGTGTAGGTGGGCCAAGTGCCTGTGACAGGGAAGAGCCAAAAACAGGTTGAAATTGAGGGGGAACCAAAGCGGATCCAAAAGGGCAGTTTGAAAAAATATATTTTTAGGCTGACAAATGGGGCAGAATAGTTATCGGTATAGATGCAACAATGCTGGGTGGTAGGAATTTTGTGGATTCCTGCAGATTCTGGAAGGTTCCATCAGAAAAATGTGGGAAAAATGTGTGATTTCCAGCAAAATTGTAGGTTTGCAGGGCATTGCGGGTAAGAAAATGGTGCAGGGTGCTTGTGAACCACACCACCCTGAACTCACCCAGATGTTTAGTTTTCAGATGTGTCTAGGTCCTGTGGATTTTTCTACATGGCAGTGTCGCAAAGTCCAAAAGGTGCAGCCCTCACCATTCCAAGTGGGATGATTTTGAGAGTTAGCCTAGATCTCGTGGCCCAAATGTAAAACCCAAACCCCAAATAATCAAATGTCCTCTTGCTTGCCGTGGGATAAGATGCTTTAGTGTGCAGGGGAAAGCTGAACGACTGTTACCCCCTTCATTTGGGCTGGGGGCATAACCATGTCCATACTGGTTGGTAGCCACCAGCCCTTTCATTTGTACATTTTTTTAATTCCTTGGCATATAGTAGCCTTTCTGCCCCCCTGGGGCGTGGATCGGGGGTAATTGCCCCATCTGCCTACCAGTGGGCAGAACAACTTTGTCCCCATTTATTTGGTGTGGGTTTTTTTTTAAATCGTTCCTGGTGTCTAGTGGGGTTTCTGCCACCCTGTGGGCAGATGAGCATTACGAAAATAGGCCAGTCTGCCCCAAGGGGGGCAGAAATGGCCAAAAGTAAATTTGCCCCCTCAGAGGAGCGACCCTTGACTAAGGGGTCACTCCCCATCTGTAGGAAAAAAATAAATCCCTGGTGCCTAGTGGTTTTTGCCCCCTTTAAAATATGCAGGTCTGCCCCTAAAGGGGCAGAAATGGCCTAAAATAAATTTGTCCCCCCCAGGGGAGCGACCCTTGCCTAAGGGGTCGCTCCCCTTTTGTGAAACTGACCTAAAAAAAAAATCCCTGGTGTCTAGTGGTTTCTGCCCTTCCTGGGGGCAGATCAGCCTTATCAATATAGGCTGATTGCCCCCAGGGGTGACAGAATAGGCCTAATAAAATTATTGCCCCCTGGGGAGCGACCTTTGTCTAAGGGGGCGCTCCCCTTATGATACAACACACAATAAAAATTAAAAAAAAAAAAAAAACAATCCCTGGTGTCTAGTGGACTCTGCCCCCCTCGGGGGCAGATTGGCCCAATCAATATAGGCTGATCTGCCCCCAGGGGGCAGAAAAGGCCTAAAAATAATTTGCCCCCTGGGAAGCAGCCCTTGCCCAAGGGGCTGCTCCCCTTATACACAAACAACAAAAAAACAAAATCCCTGGTGCCTAGTGAACATTTCTGCAACCCGATCGCATCGCAGTCGGGCAGCAGAAATACTCAGAGTGACATCAAAAGAAAAGAAAAGCCTTTCCTTTCTTTTGATGCCTCTGCCTGCCCCCTCCCCCAAGGGGAAGAGAAATGCTTAGCATGCCTCCAGCGCGATGGGAGGTGACCTCTGAAGAGGTCAGCACACGGCTGCGTGCTGACAACATCAGACGTCACTGGGGGGGATGGGAGCTGGTCGGGGTGGAAGAGAAAGCGGTTCCCCTTCCAACCCTGACCTAGGCGGGTGGGGAGGTGGCCCTCGGAGGGAGCGCTAGGGCTTCCCCCGAGGGCCGGTCCCAGGACGTAATGGTTATGTCTGTGGCGCCTGAGCGCTGCAGCCACGGACGTAACCATTATGTCCTTGGCGGGGAAGGGGTTAAAGACCTAAGTGTCAGACCATACTGAGTTACCAAAATCACTTGCACCATGAAGTAGCTTGACTTGCACATACATGAAAATGTGGGGCAGATTTACAAAGATGTTGTGCAATGTAGCAAAGCAATCAAAGTTGCTGTGCTGCGTTGTTTAAGGGAGAGAGAGCAGAAAGTGATAAAATACACAGCCAGGACTGGTTCAGAGGAACACATGGCTACGTTGTCTGCATAAGCACTAATCTTGATCTCGGTTCCTTTCGAAGCTACAGAAGCTATCTATGGACTACAAATAAGACACTATAGATAAAAGTCAAAATAGAAGGCAAATAATAGGGGGTACAATGCACATCCCTGTCATGTGCCGCGAGATACTAAAAAAATGGAAGAACAGTGTACAGACATGAGCACATGGCGACTGGATATCAATACAGACACTTGATACGATCGATGTATCTAGCCCGAGGCCCAAAATTTGGAGGACTGCCCATTAAAAAGATCATGAAACCCTGTTGAATGCTTTCTCAGCATCTGTTAGAAATGGGGACTCTAGTTATGAAGTTGGTTTGCACCCTGTCCAAGTAGGGACCCTCACTCTAGTCAGGGTAAGGGAGATACCCAGCTCAGATAACTCCTGCTCTCCCCTTGGTAGCTTGGCACGAGAGCAGTCAGGCTTATCTCAGAAGCAATGTGTAAAGCATTTGCACATAACACACAGTAATATAGTGAATACACTACAAAAGGACACCACAGCAGTTTTAGAAAAATAGCCAATATTTATTTGAGTACAACAAGACCAAAACGAGAAAAATCCAACGTACAATAATAAAGATATGAATTTTGCAAGAGTTACTTAAAAATGCAGTTCCTTGAAGTTCATAGTTCCATCTGGGGCTATCACGGTGCCGTGAACAAAAAATCCAACAGTTCAGGCCAGGCGTGGTGTTGCGGACCAGCTACGCTGTCAGGAAGACCCGCAAACATTACCTTGCAAATGTAGGGTGTCATGATCCTCACTATGAGATCCGGAATACGGCATTGCTGGCATTGTAGTCGTCAGTTCCAGAGGTCGGTGCAGGGGTCGTCGGGCCCTTGAAGTCACACATGTTGCAGATCGAACTCCTGGCTGATGATGAAGTCAGGATCGCTAGTGTTGATGGGGTCGGGGCTGCAGTGCGAAGCGGGATGATGCGACGTGCGGTGCCCAAAGGTCACTTTGCAGGCAGTGGCTCAGTGAAGGCGTCCTGTGGCGTTGGTGAGACCAGGGCTGCGGTGTGAAGCAGGGCAGTGTGACATGCGGTGTCTCCAGGTCACGGTGCAGGCAGCGTCGTCGTTGTTGTTGCTGAAATGCTGTCGTCGGTAGGTCCAAGGTGGCGGCGCGGCCCAGGGCAGGTGCTGTGTGGTGCCCACGGGTCGCGTTACAGAAAGGGGTGTCTGTTATGGATACTGGAGTCGATGCCGCTGGCGTCGATGGACCGGGCTGAAGTGCAGGATGGGATGGTGCGTCATGTACGTCATGAGAGGTGTCCTCAGGCCATGGTGCAGGCAGCGGCATCGGTGTCAGCATGGGGCGTCATCGTCGGGGATGCCAAGGCTGCGGTGTGAGCAAGGCGATGCGGATTGCAGGACCCACGGGTCACAGTGCAAGCAGCGGCTTGGTGATGTCGTTGGGCTTCATCATCGATGAGACCAGGGTTGCGGTGCGATATGGGGCACTGCTCCATGCGGCGACGTCAGGACACAGTGCAGGCAGCAGCATCATTGATGGCATCACAGTGGCTTTTCTTCTGTTGCACCACAAAACATACAGTTCCCAGTGCTGTAGGCAGATAAAGCTGAAGTCTTTGATATACCTGAGCCTTCCAACAGGAGGCAAGCTCTATTCCTAGCCCTTGGAGAAACTTCACAAGCAGGATACACAGCAAAGTCCAGTCTTTGTCCTCTTTAAGGCTGAAGCAGCAACTGCAGGCAAACCCAGCAAATCACACACAGCAAAGGGGCAGTACTCCTCCTCCAGCTCTTCAGCGCTTCTCCTTGGCAGAGGTTCCTCTTGATCCAGACCTATTCTTAAATCTGGGGTTTTGGGTTCACTACTTTTACTCCTTTCTGCCTTTGAAGTAGGCGAACTTCAAAGGAAGGTCTCTGTGTGAGGATAGGCACAGCCCTTTCAGGTGTAAGTGTCAGCTCCTCTCTCCCACTGTAGTCCAGGAGACTCATTAGGATATGCGGGCTACACCTCAGCTCCCTTTGTGCCATTGTCTAGAGGGAATTCACAACAGCCCAACTGTCAATCTGACCCAGACGTGGAATATACATGCAGGCAGAGGCACAGAATGGTTTAAGCAAAAAAAATGACCATTTACTAAAAGTGGCATTTTCAAACTGACAATCCAAAAAACAACTTTATCAACAGATGCATTTTTAAATTGTGAGTTCAGAGACCCCAAACTCCACATCTTCATCTGCTCCCAATTGGAAAATGCACTTTAAGGATATTTAAAGGCAGTCCCCATGTTACCCTATGAGAGAGATAGGTCTTGCAACAGTGAAAACTGAATTTGGCAGTATTTCACTGTCAGGACATGTAAAACACATCAGTGCATGTCCCACCTTCAACATACCCTGCACCCTGCCCCAGGGGCTACCTAGGGCCTACCTTAGGGCTGCCTTACATGTAGTAAAAGGGAAGGTGTGGGCCTGGCAAGTGGGTACTCTTGCCAGGTTGAATAGGCAGTGCAAGACTGCACACACAGAAACTGCAGTGGCAGATCTGAGACATGTTTACAGGGCTACTAATGTGGGTGGCACAATTAGCAGCTTTTGATTTACAGGCCCAGGGTACCCGTGGTGCACATTACTAGGGACTTACCAGTAAATCAAATATTCCAATTTTGGATAATCCAAACACCAATACAATTCACACAGGGAACACTTGCACTTTAGCACTGATCAGCAGTGGTAAAGTGTGCAGAGACAACAAATCAGCAAAACAGATAAAAAATAATAGGAGACAGAAGGCAAAAAGTTTAGGGATAACCCTGCAAAAAGGGCCACTTCCAATAGTATCTAATAATATCATTCCAAAGCACCTTCTCATAGTATTAGCAGCATCAAACATTGCTATAGCTGTAATAAATATGATTGGTAGTATCCCTGCTTGAGATGAAGCTGTGGGAACATACCAAATCGTGAATACAAGAAGCCAGCCTTTTAGCCAGTAATTTTGCCTATATTTTGGCATCTGTCTTAATTAATGAAATAGTGAAAAATGACTTTTTCTCTTCTGCTGGCCCATTATTTAAAAATATGACCTCTTACCAGAGATGCCAGTATATCTAGAAAAGGCTTAATAAACTGTAATTGTATTTATATAGCACTTACTACCTCTGACGAGGCATTGAAGGGCACGCTACTCTGGAACCCAAAAGGATAAGTGGTGGATTAGTATAGGGAAATATGAGTACAGGTTTAGTATTAGCGTGGGGAGGTATGAGTTAATTTGAGCTGAGGACATGTGAGTCTGTTAGTTGACTTGAATAGAATGGAGGGATGGAGGAGGGAACAATCCTGAAGTGTTGATTGGGAGATTACAGTAGTAAGATGAGGTTTGGGATGAGTAAAGGAGAGGTGGAGAATGTAAGAATCTGTAGAAAGGAATTAGGGCGATCATAGTAGGTGAATGGGGTTTGGGATGAGTCAAAGGAAAAATAAATGAAGGAGAATGTAGTAGGTTTGTTTGAGAGCTCATAGACATAAACTGAGGTTTTGGGTAAGCCAGGAGGAATAGAGGAGAATACTTTGGGAAGGGTTATTTTGCACATCATAGTAGCAGAATGGGTTTGGGATGAGTCAGAGAGTGGAGAGAGAGGATAGATTGATAGAGGTATAGAGTGATGTTCAGAGAGAGAAAAGCTTTTGAGAGAGTAAAATGTATTTGAAGCTAATTTATTTGCGTACTTTTATAACAGTATTTTATCTTTCCTCAATATTTCAATAGTGAAATGCTTGTAGATAAATAGTTAAGATAATATTTACCTATTGTGATAGATGTAGCAAAAACAGAGACTCATAAGCATCTAATCAAGCAATTTATATAGAAACTATGCAATGACTCATGAACATGTTAATTGTAGAATAATATACCCACATATAAATATATATATATATATATATATATATATATATATATATAGACAACAAACAGGCTCCACTTCAGAGCCTCCCGGAGCACTCTTGGAATTTACAGCCACATTAATTTCATCTCCCCAACATGACGCGTTTCGGCAACCTGCCTTTCTCAAATGCCAGTAGTGAAAAGGACATTTAAACACAGGTGCTTAAATACGTTTTTTTCATTGCTCTTTAATCATGGTACTTGTAAGTGAAAAAGGACTTGCGTTCCCCATTGAAAATCTAGCTAAGAGCGCCGCCATCATATTATGTCTTAGAAGTTGTTTACATAGTCCCAGTCATGATTTTACTCCAGTGGATTATAATACCAAAGTGGTTTCTGGGCACATTCCTTCAACTTTTATATCCGGTGCACTCTCAGTTTAAACACTGTTGTTAAATATCGTGTCTTTCAAAGCATGTCAATGTCCCTTCATAAATAAATGTGCTATGCCTTTTCATCAAGCCGTATTTTTGCCCATAATTTTACTCCATGCTGAAAGCGTTTGTTAAGTAATTTACGCTAATCCATGTAGTCATGTCCTGAATTAACAGCAAGCATATATTTTCGAGTTGGCAGGGCTACGGTGGTTCTGGTAACAACAATTATTTCATTCCACAAAAGCTGCTAATGTTACCGAACACTTTCAGATGGGTGCCTCCTTCGTGCAAGCAGCAAGCACGTGAAATACAGACAACAAACAGGCTCCACTTCAGAGCCTCCCGGAGCACTCTTGGAATTTACAGCCACATTAATTTCATCTCCCCAGCATGACGCGTTTCGGCAACCTGCCTTTCTCAAATGCCAGTAGTGAAAAGGACATTTAAACACAGGTGCTTAAATACGTTTTTTTCATTGCTCTTTAATCATGGTACTTGTAAGTGAAAAAGGACTTGCGTTCCCCATTGAAAATCTAGCTAAGAGCGCCGCCATCATATTATGTCTTAGAAGTTGTTTACATAGTCCCAGTAATGATTTTACTCCATATTTTATAAATACATATTTATATACATTTAATTGAAGTGAAATATACATTTATTAAACAGGCTGAAAGAGTATGTATATATTTTAGGACTGTTGGAAAATGGGTTATTGGTAAGGGCAGGTAAGTACCTACACTTAGCAATAGGCCACCAACCTCCACTTAGATCCAGTTAGGTCTCAGTAAATTAAACCCACCTCAACCCTTGGTAGCTTGGAACCGAGCGACAAGGCTTAACTTAGGAGACAGAGTGTAAAGCATTCAAATATCACAAAACAGTAATTAAATAAAACACAGGAAACAGTTTAAAAATCCAAAACCAATTTATAAAACTAGATTATGTTTTTATCTTTAAAATGATACAAAAACGAATAAAACGGATAAGGGGAACCAGAGATATGAATTGTTGGAAAATGGGTTATTGGTAGGGCAGGTAGGTACCTACACCTAGCAACAAGCCACTAACCTCCACATAGGTACAGTTAGGTCTCAGTAAATTAATCCCAGCTCAACCCTTGGTAGCTTGGCAACGAGCGTCAAGGCTTAACTTAGGAGACAAAGTGTAAAGCATTCAAATATCACAAAACAGTAATTAAATAAAACACAGGAAACAGTTTAAAAATCCAAAACCAATTTATAAAAATAGTTTATATTTTTATCTTTAAAATGACACAAAAACGATTAAAATCGGTTCAGGGGAACCGGAGATATGAATTTTTAAAGAATTATTACTTTTCTAGCGCTTAGAAACAAAAAGCGCCAATCGGGTCATCTGGTTGCATCTTGGTCAAACTTTCAGGCCGACCGCGATGGAGCCCTGCTCGGCTACAGGTCGCGGGAGGCCTCGGTTAAAAAGTTACCTTCTGACTTAGTCTTTATTTTGAAGTTTTTCTTCACCGGGACGAACCTGCCAGTTGAATCCGACCTCCTGGAGCCCTTGTCCGGATACGCGATGTGGGTTTCCTCGGTGGAGACTTTTACCTTCGGACTTAGTCGTTTTTTCGAGATGAAAATCCTTCGACCGGGGTAAACCTGGATCTTGATCTGACGTCCATGGAGCCCTTCTCGGATACGATGGCTGGGAGGTCCCGGTCAACTTTTTACGTTCGGACTTAGTCTCTTTTTTGGATGTTTTTCTTTACCGGGACGAACCACGAAGTCAGGCCGGGTCGCGGTTGAGGCAAGCCGGCTAGAATTTCCGCGGCGGGTCGGTCCCTCTCTGGAGCTTTTTTCCAAAAATTCTCAAATCTTTTCCAAACTTCTGGGGCTTCACCCAGATGTTCTTTTAAGGTTCTTTTGGGGTCCACAGCTCACCCCAAGGGTCCAGAAGTTCTGTGATGGTCCTTGGGGGGTGCGGACTTCAACTCCCAGAATGCACCTGGCGCAAACTCCTTTTTGGCCACTGGACAGTGGTCAGCTGGTCGCTTTCTTCAGGAGTTGGTGCAGGGGACTCTGGTTTAGCAATTTTTCACCTGTAGCAAACAGGGAGTCCCTCCTTGAACCAGTTGAAGCCAGGCAAAGTCCTTCTTGTGGTGAAGCCCAAGTGTGCAGCTGGTGCAGTCCTTCTGAGTGCAGGGTCCAGGTGCAGGCCAGGGGTCCAGCAGGGCAGTCCTTCTTCTTCTTTAGTTCCTTTCTTGTTGAATTCTGGAGGGGATCTGAGGTGTGGATGCAGGTCTGCCAGTTTTATCCTTGCTCCTGGGTGAAAAGCAGGGGGGCCCTGGTTCTCCAATCAGGGACAGGGTCGTCCCCCTGTGATGACCACTTCCTGGGAAGTGTGGCAAAAATCCATCCCAGAAGGCAACAGTCTCTAAAAATCCAACATGGATGAATCTGATTTTTGGAGGTTACATCTGGCTGAGCCCACCCACTGGTGTGGCTAAAAATCATAAACACACCCCTCTCCTGCCCTCTCCTAATCTAATCAAGGGGGCACCTAATTGTCTGGGGTTGCAGGATGTGGGGGTGTTGCTGGGTGCTCCAAATGTCCTTCTCTGCCTTTGAAGACCAGTTTGGCAGCCCCCCCCTTCCTGCCTCACCATCTGCTGAGGGGAGATTCTCTCCCCCAAGCACATTCCTTTGTGTGAAGCCAGGCCACTTCACACCTAATCAAGGCAGCCTGGCAGAAGCTGCTGCAGGCTGGCCAATCAGAGCACAGCAGCAAAAACAATGCAGAGCTGAAATTGGCAACTTTTTAGGTAAAGTCTAAACTTTTTATCTGAACAAGTTATATTAAATCCAACAACTGGAAGTTGTGGGATTTATTACAACAATTAATTTGATACCAAATTCTTGGTATGTAACATTTAAGGAGACTTTAAAATTTAAAATAAAGTCTGCCCATTCTAGCCTATGAAGGCCATTTACTTCAATGAGGGAAAAACGAATTTGGCTGTTTTTACCTCACCAGGGCTTATAAATCTATTTTTATAAAGTCCCTGCTTATAGTTACATGGCACCCAGCCCTAGGGGCACATAGGGCACACCTTAGGGGTGACATATGTAAAAATAAGGTAGTTTAAGACTTTGGAAGTACCTTTAATTCCAAAGTCGAATTTGCATATAACTTTAATTTAAAAGCAGCCAGCAAGGCAGGCTTGCTTTTAAAATGACACTGGGCACCTCAGCAGTGCACCTAGGTGTGCACCACCTATGCTGTGGTCCCTAAACCTACATGCCCTACCATATACTAGGGACTTATTGGTAGGTTGACTTAGCCAATTATAATTAGCCTAATTTGCATATCCATTTTACACAGAGCACAGGCCCTGGGACTGGTTAGCAGTACCCAGGGCACCATCAGAGTCAGGAAAACACCAGCATAAAGTGGAAAATGGGGGCAAAAAGTTAGGGGGCCTCTGCAATCACCCCTTTTTTCCCACATGAATTTTTAAAGAATTATTGTTTTCTAGCGCCTAGAAGCAAAAAGTGCCAATCTGGTCATCTGGTCGCACCTCGACCGGGGCAAAGTCAAAGTTTAAGGCCGACCGCGATGGAGGCCCGCGGGACGCCTCGGTCAAAAGTTTACCTTCACACTTAGTCGTTTTTCTGAAGATTTTCTTCAGCGGGACGAACCTGCCAGTCCAATCTGACTTCCTGGAACTCTTCTCCGGATACGCGTTGTGGGAGCCCTCGGTGGAGATTTTTACCTTCGGACTTAGTAATTTTATCGAGGTGAAAATCCTTCGACCGGGGTAAACCTGGATCTTGATCCGATGTCCTTGGAGCCCTCCTCGGATATGCTGGCTGGGAGGTCCCGGTCAACTTTCTACGTTCGGACTCAGTCTCTTTTTTGGAGATTTTCTTCACTGGGACGAACCTGCAAATCAGGCCGGGTCGCAGTTGAGGCAAGCCAGCTAGAGTTGCGGCGGCGGGTCGGTCCCTCTATGGCGCTTTTCTCCAAAAGTTCTCCAAACTTCTCCAAACTTCTGGATGCTCTCCCAGATGTTCCTTTAAGGTTCTTTTGGGGTATCTGTCACTTAAGGGGACTTTTAAAATTAAAATAACGTCTCCCCATTCTAGCCTATGAAGGCCATTCATTACAATGAGGAAAAACTAATCTAGCTGTTTTTACCTCATCAGGGCTTATAAAACTTATAGTTACATGGCACCCAGCACAAGGGGCACATAGGGCACACCTTAGGGGTGACTTATATGTAAAAATAAGGTAGCTTAAGACTTTGGAACTACTTTTAATTCCAAAGTCGAATTTGCGTATAACTTGCGTATAACTTCAATTTAAAAGCAGCCAGCAAGACAGGCCTGCCTTTAAAATGACACTGGGCACCTCAGCAGTGCACCTATGGGTGCACTACGTATGCTGGGGTCCCTAAACCTGCCCTACCATATACTAGGGACTTATAGGTAGGTTGACTTAGCCAATTATAATTAGCCTAATTTGCATATCCATTTTACACAGAGCACTGGCCCTGGGACTGGTAAGCAGTACCCAGGGCACAGCCAAGAGTCAGTAACCACCAGTACCTGTCCAAAAAGTGTGGGGGTGACCAGGGCAAAAAGGAGGACTTTCCTACAAGGACAAAATAGTTCTTATATGTATTTGTACAAAGAAATACACATATCTAGATATATACACATGATCAAAATCAAATTATTAAATTCCACTGGCAGTTCATCTTTCCCTGTTTCCTTGCACGGTGGGAGTAAACCAATAGCTTCCAGTGACCACTTTTAGACAAACTCGGCTGTGTCCTGAAGAAGGTGGTGTTCATCATCGTAAACCACCGAAACGCATTGACAAGGAAATAACACTGAATGTGTCTTGTAGCATTTTGTTGTAGATTGACAAAGGTTTCTCCTAACACCGTGCCTGATTATTAGACTCATCTGTGGCAAAAAAACATATATTTGTTGTTTTTGTCTGCTGGCAAAGTTGTTTTTTATTATATTTAGTAATTTTTAATAAAGGGGGTGAGGGGTTTATCATTTCTTTTGTGTATGTGTAAGGAGTTTGTCTAAAAGAGGTGGGGTTGAAAACATGGTTTCAGTATGTATTACGGCAAGTGATATTCACCCTGATTATTTTTTAGTAAATACATTATTTTGTATATTTTTGTAACAGAACTGTGAGCCTTATATTATTGTGGTACTGTATGAAAGTTACTTTTATAGTACATGATTGGTGTGAAGTATGTGATTGAGTATGAGTGTAGATAAGGTTTGTTTAGGGGAATATTTTTCTCTTTCAAGTGGTGTGGGTGCCCCATTCCCCGTTTTAGTAAGGGGCCCTCTCTCTTCTTTCTTCTTGATCTGTATGTAAGTAAACCTAGTTGCCAGTTGCTTTTAAAGATTCTATCAATTTCTTTAGCCTCCACCTATGGTCCATTTTTAATTTTCAGAAATCACGTCACTCATAAAGACTGAGTCAGCCAGAATTGGGGCAGTTGGACAAGCTTTGAACTAAACAGCCTGCCACAGGAGAAAAATTCCCACAAAAATTAGAATAGGATGAGGTCTATTGCCGAGCCGGAGAGCCTGAATATTGGAAGTCTATGCACAAGTTGAATCGGGAAATCCCAATCTTAGTCCGCCAAGTCAGGGAAGGCCTTTTAAAATAAACCAACTATATAAGAGCCAGTATCGCAGCCTTCTATGCCTTCCGGTTAAGTTTAAGTTATTCCAACATTTGCGATTTTCAAAATCTCCTATTATTGCTTGAGCAGACAAGATCAAGGTCTCATGCTCAGTGACTGTGCTACAGATGCTGTAGCCTCCTCTGCCTTGATGACTCTCTGCACAAGGTAAGCATCTGAGAAGTAAGAGCAGTCAAATTCCAATCTATCTCAGTCATTGTTTTCTGCAACCGGGAATAGTCCTCTCTGACCTGATTATAGTGTTTAGTAGCCTCAGTTAAATAGATTCGAATCAGCTGAAAAATAGATGAGAGAGATGGTTTGGCGGTTTCTATTGTGGGGTCTGGCAAACCAGCACTTATCCCTCGCGAAAGTGTTTCTGTACCAGCTGATCTCAACTAAGCATGGTATATATATGCACTGGGGGGGGCCCTGGTGGCTTACTTGCCAAATTAATAAGATTACATCAGTGCAACTATGCCCAAGTCCAATGGGGTCCACAGGGGCACTGACAGAGCCTATTCCTACATGCAGAGCGGTGAGACAGGGATCTGTGTTAGCTCCCACATTCTTCTCCCTCTATGTTAACTATGTTAAAAGGGCTCTACTTGAAGTCAATATTGATGCTCCTAAACTATAAATCTGCACTTTTATTTGCAGATTACACCCTTCTAGTTCCACAGACTCCCATAGGCCTACAGCAGTAATTTGTAGAACCAAGGGTTTGGAGATGAATGTTTTCAAGACAAAATTTATGGTAACTAGGCACTGTAAGTGTTTTAGAGGATCTATATCTATAGAACAGCGGAAACTGGAGCGTGTTTTCAGATTTGAGCATCTGGGTATCATGTTGGCTAGCAGGGTATTGTGGTCCCCTCACATTCAAAGGGCACAGGGCAGTGCTTCGGTACCAAGCCACAACTATTTCTAACATGCATAAGGCAACATCATAAAGATCTCTACTCCCTGTCATAGATTTGTATAAGATAAAAACGCAATCTGAGGCCTGATATGGTGCTGAAATCTGGGGCCATGGAAACATTGAATCCTTTACCCTGAGTGAGGACAGGTAGGTCCGCTCATTGTTTCACTTTCTAAAGAGTACCTCCCTTGTTCCTATGTTCCTTGATGTAGCACTTAAAAGAGTGAGTCAAATTGCTCTGAATAATTGGCCCGTGATAAGAATACCTTCCCTTGGTTCAGGCATGTCCATTTATGGTTTCTAAGGCTGGGTCTTCTGAGCTTTAGGTCTGATCTCCACCGAAGTTCTACTCTGGGAAGATTTTCAGCCCAGTTCTTGACTTACAAGGACAGGGCCTATTTTGAAGACTTACTGGAAATCTCTCAATCCCAACTGGCTAAGTTCCTGTACCTAAAGTTCCAATATGGCGCACTTGAATTAGGGTCTTTTCCATCTCCATGGAATGTAGGCAGGTCTACTAACCATACTGTCATATGCCCAATGTGCCACTTGCTCACTAAAGAAAATATCAGCCATGTTCTGTTTTTTGTCCTGCTTATGCAAAGCCAAAAAGCAAATGGATCAGTTCTTTATGTAATCAATCAGGAATTTGTAAAGCGCACTACTCACCCGTGAGGGTCTCAAGACGCTGAGAAGGGTGGGAGGAGAAGGGGGAAGGTGCTGCTACTGCTCGAACAATCAATCAATCAGGAATTTGTAAAGCGCACTACTCACCCGTGAGTGTAACAGTCTAGGCTTTAGGCGACACCACAAAGCATTAAGGGCACTGAATGGAAATACAGCCACTTACACTGTCATTTCCATGAGAAAATATTTATTCACAATAGGGCTATTAAGAAAACAAAAAGATCAAAAGTTTTAGAGGCTTGACACGTCTCTTTCGTACTTGTCGCTGTGCCCCACGTGAAATCATACCCCTAAGTAGCAGATGTTACAAAGCGCTTTGAATAATATGATATGCACTAGCAGTTTAACATGTTTTTTATTGAGTTCAAAGCTGCTATAATTACATTTTTAAACTTCTTTTTACCTTAATTACTGTAATATGAATTATGTTATTTGCCCGCTATTGATACTGTAGTTTGATGTTTATCTCTTAGCTGTTTTTAACAATTTTTATTTTGTTTACACTGAAAATGCATTATTTTTTGTATGTTTTTCGGGAAAGTCATTTTCCAAAATAAACAATCACTACTACTATATGCCCTGTGTAACCATCTCTGCCACAGCCTCTCTACTTTAGCGGCCGGGGAGATGGTTTCTTTGTCTGTCGCCCTAGTTCCATAGGGGCAACGTGATAGTACCCGTTATCTTAGATAAACTCTGATCTCTTCCTGACAGTATCTGCTTTTTCTTTTTCGGGGTTTGAATCTGCCACAAATTACGCAATCATAATTTACGCGTTCCCCTTCCACTGTGTGAACGGGGGTGCAGGCATATTTTAAGAGCAGGCAGTGGTTCCAGGGACCACTGCCTACTCTTCAAAAATGCTAAGAAAACTTTTCAGTTTTCTTTTTGTTATGAGTCCTGTTTTCCTTTAAGGAAAATGGGCTGTATTACAAAAAAAAATACTTTATTAAAATAGCAAACACAGACATGGTGGCCTGCTGACTCCAGCAGGCAACCATGCTTGTGATTGTAGCCATTCACAATTGGTCGAAAATTGGTACCTGCCTCATGAATATTGATGAGGAAGGTCCATTTGGGACCTACTGCGAATCGCTAACAGTATAGAGGATATTGTTGTACATTTTGTATTGCGACGCACAAGAATTCGCAAATTACGAGTCACAATACAAAATGCTAGTACATCTTGCCCTTGGTTGCTTCAGTGTCTTAGTGGTAAGTAACTGCATACAGCTTAGAGCATCGGTGATGGATTCGGAATAAGCCAGATGTAAACAAGGGGAGCAGACCGCAGGGGAGGAGGGAGGAAGGAGTGAATTTCATGGCAGAATCATCCTGCCATCATCTTCTTTCCCCTGCTCACCATTTTAATTCCGACAGGAAAGTTGACAGTCCAATAAAGAAATGGCTGAACGGAGTTTCACCAAATATGACAGAAAGTTAGAACTTTACTCTGAAAGTGTGGTTTTCATAATTTGATGTAGTTTTCAAGAAATTAGCATTCAAAAAGATACACATGGTGGAACTGTTGGGGTTAACCATCAGAAATTGTTAGTGATATCTGGACCTTTGGGGCCATATTTAGAAGTGGGTTGACCATGCTTGCACCACACAACGTGGTAGATGGGTGATGCAAACCAATAAGTCATAGCTTTTAAGCCACGCAAAGCCACTTTGCGTGGCTTTAAATGGCTTAAAAAATGGGGAGTAAGGCAACGCAGCGCACATCGCTGCGTTGTCTTACTCTGCCTTGGATAGGCATTGCATGGGGATTGTGGTGGGTGTTCCCACACAACTTCCATGGATTTTGACGCATTCCCAAGATTTGTAATCCTGGGAGTAAACCAAAATCTTACCCCTACCTGGAAGAGGAGTAAAGAGGCAAAATATCTTTACTTCTCGTTTTTTCCTCGTCTGTGTGTGCTGCATCGTGCAGCAAACATAGAAAGAGGAAAAAAGCCTCTCAGAATTATTTTTATGCAGAAAGGTGTCCCTTCCCACACAAAAACAATCCTACATGCAATGTAGGCACCCTTGCACCAAGGTCCAAGGGTGCCTGCGTTGGCGCTAGGCTGCCAAAAGGGACCAGGGCAGAGGAAAATGACAGGAATGCACTGTATTGGATAAACATAGCACGTTACGGCGCTTTCCCTGTGAGGCAGAGCAGTGCAGCAAGGTGATCTGCTGCACGGCTCTGCACCACAAATGTCATAAATTTGCCCCTTGGTGTCCAGATGTGTTCTGATCAGCCAGTTTGAAGGAGATTGGTCAATAATCATTGGCTAGCAAAACATGAATAATATATTGCAGCAGCCATTACCAAACTCTGGGACATGGTTCCTACATCCTGAAAATCATGTAAGGGCCAGGGGTGAGCACACACGACCCCAGGGGCATGCTCATCATATGCTCATCTTGTTGAAGCAGACATTGCAGATCTGAGGGACAAAGTCTGTATTGAATTTCATTGTAGTTAAAGTCATTTTTTGAGGGTCACAAAAAAGAACATATTTGAAGGGTGGCAACCGATTTTAGACATGATATAAATCATTTGTTGGTGTTATACTAATTTTAGCAATTCTGGTGTATTCGTTGTTTTAATTTCAACTAATTTTATTGAGATTTTGAGCAAAACAATGGCATGCACAGTACATTTTAGACAAAGAGTTCATCATCAGGGTGGGGGTCAGGGGAACAGCATTAGCCCCGCGACATATAGACCTCATACATGTTAGAAAGGCTGTGGACTAGAGATATATGCAGACAAAAGTATTGCAGAGCAATATATCAGCATCAGCATTCTAACGCGGACAGGTAGATCTACCCCAAGGGGACAATTGGTCTGATATCCCTACTGAAATGTACCATGTCAAATTAAGAGAAAAAAGAAAGAGAGATTGTCATTGAGGTGCCATTGTTTGTGGGGTGGAGAGAAGTCTTTACACTTGAGGTCTCGGGATACACACTCATGATCCAGGATTATTATTGGTTCTATTTGGGGTCTTGGGACAACAGTAGTAGATCTAAAATCAGTCCTGGAGAAGGAGTGGTGAGGAGGGGAGTGAAATTTATAGATGCAGCCTGAGAGTTTGTATAACCTCCATACTTCAACCAGGTTGTTATTCTTGCAGCATATTTTCATTTGATTGTGTGATCTGCTACCCATAGTATATACAGTATATGGTATATATGTGTGGCACTTTGTGCTAAAGATTTGTCCACGTGGTTGTGGATGTACGGACCCTGAGTGGTCTAAGACTCCAGAGTATATTGAAAAGTGTATGAGTCCCTTGGCTTTATGGTGCAATCTGTCTGGTTTAGTAGGTTGATCAGGCGTGGTCGACAAGTCAGAGTGTGAGTCAAAGTGAGTAAAATAAAATTTCGACTGAGATTTGCAAGTCCTATGTGCACCAGGACAGACTCACTGATCAGTTGAGAGTAAAATTTGCGGGTCGAATTTTGCTTGCAAATCTGGGTGACCAAGAAAGAAGGAGTAGCTGTTAGAGCGAGAGCCATCAGTGAAAAATTCCTAAGGTTTCTGAAGCGGTTGTGTTACCTTTCCTATAGTAAACCAGCAGATTTGTTTTTGGGGTTTTTGATTTGTGCTCGCAAATTTTGCATTAGTTTGTGTGAACTGAAGTTTGGGAGGACAAGCCACAAGACTTTGTCAGTCGCAGTACGTGTGAGTGTGATGTCATTGGTGCTTCACTGGAATCGGTCAGTTAGTGAGAAGGGTCACGCACGGATTGGCAGCTGTCCGTGAGAGGCAATTGGTTGAGAAAGTAGGTGAATGGAATCTTGGGATTAAAAGTCACCTCCTGATTTGATTTTGAATAGCAAAAAGGTCTAAAAAATGAAATTGTTCAAAGCTTTAAAGAGTGCCTTAAGGGGAGATACGTATATTACAATGAGTATAGGCAAGGCTACTGTATACTGCCAGAAAATACACCAGCTTACATTGTAATGGAAGAGAAGGGAGTTGCGCCATCTCTTTGGCTAAAGCAATGGTGCAAATTGACAGAGAAGGATGGGAACTTAGCATTTCCTACAAATGGGATGTTCAATTTGAGGGTTTTGGAGCATTTAAGGATGGTGCTATATTAATCGAAGCCCCTTCCGAGACCAGCACAGTTTGAGGCATTAGCGATTTGGGAGCTAGTAGCCAGACAGCAACAGCAACAAAAATTAGAGAGGAGAATGAGAAAGGTAGAAAGGACTTTAACAGAGGCTAGGATGGACAGTGATCAGAAAGTTTGGTGGATGGAGACTTTGCACGGAATTAAGTTGTTTCCGGTAATTACACAGGACAATGAGAAGGAAGATAGTAAAGCTACTAGAAAGAATAACAGAAGTCAGTCCGAGAGTAGGGAGGCTAGAAAGTCTTCAACAGTGGAGGAGGAATCTGATGATGATAATCTTATTACACAGTTATTGAGAAATCGCCCACCACCACATACAGCACATGAGAGTAGTCCAAGTACCAGTGCTGATCCGACAGCCCCGACACAGGTTTATGGGACAATGAGTCTGATGCAGGTTAATGCTAACCTGACACAGAATGCGATGCAGAATGGTCTTAATGTGCCTTCTACTCCAGTAGTGTGAAATCAGGTGCAACCGCTACAGGTTCAGAGAATTTATCCTGATGTGCCCATTATGGAAATGACTTCGAACTTAATGGTGCCTACGGAACAGGTTTTCCTGAGACCGATGTTGGTTCAGACTGAACCAACTCCACATTTACTGGCCTAAGTGCAGCCACAGGTAATGCCAAGATTTACTTCAGTAACAGTGGCACAGTCCGATATGACTCCGATGATGAATCAGAATATGGGGGTTACTCTCCCACAGAGCGTAAGGGCCAGAACAGCCCCAGATGCTATATCGCTACCTATTACTGTTGGTCCAGCTGTACCCTTATTTGCACAGAAGAAACCTACTGTAGGTGAACTGGGAGCAATGTCCCAGAGTATGGCGAGGGGAGGACATGATAATAATGTTCAGGTAATCTTTCCTGTGAGACAGACTTTTAACTGATCAAAATCATTGTTACACCTCAGTCCATTTGTAGCACTTCCAGATACTATGGCAGGATCAAACGTTAGCCAGAGTTTGAAATTATTGACACCATAGACCCCGAATGCTGTTGCACAGCAGGTGCCACCAGTCCAAGCAAGTAACATTTAGCTGCAAGGATTGACAGCTCAGCAGTTGACTGAATGGTTAGACAAGCTGAATACCCTGCAGGGTGCTCCCAAAGGAGAGGAGTGTTTGACTTATGCTAGGCTAAGCGTGGAAGCAGGTGAACTCATTGAGGGAACTATGGGGGTGAATAGTTTAGAATCCTACACAAAGGCAGAATTGAGATATTTGTGCCCGAAGGTTACAAGGGAAGTGAGCAATGTGCATCAGGAACTAGAAGACTTGGCAGAGAAGTACGGCATAGAAATAGAGAAATGAAGCATTTAAGAAGGAGTTACAGATTAGATTTTGAGGCTAAAGATTTTAAACATATTAGATCTGCCAGGATGAAGGCACACCATAAGGAATTGCTTCAAAGTGCTCAGACCTGGGAAGCATTAGACAAATGGGAAGGCAGATGGGAGGACTTGAACACATTACTAAAGATAGAGGTTCCAGCTGATCTGTGGATCGAGTGTAAGAGAAGTGTAGATTGGCCAACAAGCGAACCAGAGAGAGACAAGAATAAAGGTGCACCATCTCCTGAGGTAATGAAATATTACTATAAGGTGATTGAATTTTTGAGAACAAGGATTTCGCCCAAGAATATTGATTGGCAGAGGATTGACAGGACAGCTCAGGAACCAAAGGAGTTGATACATGCTTATTAAGAGAGATTGTTTCAGGCGTTCAAGCATCACAGTGGTACAGAGACAATTGAGGCGAAAGACATGTTCCATTTTGTGTTCAGATTTGTGGAAGGGTTGAGACCTGAAACTAGCCAGATGATTAAAAGTCATTTGATTTGCTGGCAAGCAAAGCCGATCGATGAGGTGTTGCAGTATGCGAAATAGTGTAGAGATGAGATTGAGTTGAAGGAGAAAAAGCTGAAAGAGAAGGCAGTGGTGATGCAGATTAAAGCAGCTCAGATGGGAGTGCAAGGAAATTTTCCGCAGCAGTTACCACAGCAGCACCAGGGAAACATGATGTTTCAGCCCCAGATGAGAAGATGAGAGGTAGAGGTCATGGAGGAAATATGACTCGTAGTCCAGACTTTAGGGGTTCCGAATGATGTGCAGGGAATGAAGAAGGTATTGCCATGTCACGCTTGTGGAGCCGTGAAAATGGGAGTGTCCTATGATGGTGCAAGAAGGTGTTGTTCAGCAGAGTAATGATATCACTTAATTCTAGAATGTGAAAGGACTGAGAGTGAGGGGTGTAGGAGGCTGGACTGGCTTGTAGTGAGTACCAAGGGGTACTTGCACCTTGCACCAGGCCCAGTTATCCCTTATTAGTGTATAGGGTGTCTAGCAGCTTAGGCTGATAGATAATGGTAGCTTAGCAGAGCAGCTTAGGCTGAACTAGGAGCCGAGTGAAGCTCCTACAGTACCACAAGTGTCACTTGCACAATATCATAAGAAAACACAATACACAGTTATACTAAAAATAAAGGTACTTTATTTTTATGACAATATGCCAAAGTATCTTAGAGTGTACCCTCAGTGAGAGGATAGGAAATATACACAAGATATATATAAACAATAGCAAAAATATGCAGTATAGTCTTAGAAAACAGTGCAAACAATGTATAGTTACAATAGGATGCAATGGGGAAACATAGGGATAGGGGCAACACAAACCATATACTCCAAAAGTGGAATGCGAACCACGAATGGACCCCAAACCTATGTGACCTTGTAGAGGGTCGCTGGGACTATTAGAAAATAGTGAGAGTTAGAAAAATAACCCTCCCCAAGACCCTGAAAAGTGAGTGCAAAGTGCACTAAAGTTCCCCTAAGGACAAAGAAGTCGTGTTAGAGGAATAATGCAGGAAAGACACAAACCAACAATGCAACAACGCTGGATTTCCAATCTGGGGTACCTGTGGAACAAGGGGACCAAGTCCAAAAGTCACAAGCAAGTCGGAGATGGGCAGATGCCCGGGAAATGCCAGCTGCGGGTGCAAAGAAGCTTCTACTGGACAGAAGAAGCTGTGGTTTCTGCAGGAACGCAAAGGGCTAGAGACTTCCCCTTTGGAGGACGGATCCCTCTCGCCTTGTAGAGTCGTGCAGAAGTGTTTTCCCGCTGAAAGAACGCCAACAAGCCTTGCTAGCTGCAAATCATGCGGTTAGCGTTTTTGGACGCTGCTGTGGCCCAGGAGGGACCAGGAGGTCGCAAATTGGACCAGGAGGTAGAGGGGACGTCGAGCAAGACAAGGAGCTCTCTTAGCAGCAGGTAGCACCCGGAGAAGTGCCAGAAACAGGCACTACGAGGATGCATGAAACAGTGCTCACCCGAAGTCGCACAAAGAAGTCCCACGTCGCCGGAGAACAACTTAGGAGGTCGTGCAATGCAGGTTAGAGTGCCGTGGACCCAGGCTGGACTGTGCACAAAGGATTTCCGCCGGAAGTGCACGGAGGCCGGAGTAGCAGCAAAAGCCGCGGTTCCCAGCAATGCAGTCTAGCGAGGTGAGGCAAGGACTTACCTCCACCAAACTTGGACTGAAGAGTCACTGGACTGTGGGGGCCACTTGGACAGAGTTGCTGGATTCGAGGGACCTCGCTCGTCGTGCTGAGAGAAGACCCAAGGGACCGGTAATGCAGCTTTTTGGTGCCTGCGGTTGCAGGGGGAAGATTCAGTCGACCCACAGGAGATTTCTTCGGAGCTTCTTATGCAGAGAGGAGGCAGACTACCCCCACAGCTTGCACCACCAGGAAAACAGTCGAGAAGGCGGCAGGATCAGCGTTACAGAGTTGCAGTAGTCGTCTTTGCTACTTTGTTGCAGTGTTGCAGGCTTCCAGCGCGGTCAGGAGTCGATTCCTTGGCAGAAGGTGAAGAGAGAGATGCAGAGGAACTCAGATGAGCTCTTGCATTCGTTATCTAAAGTTTCCCCAGAGACAGAGACCCTAAATAGCCAGAAAAGAGGGTTTGGCTACTTAGGAGAGAGGATAGGCTAGCAACACCTGAAGGAGCCTATCACAAGGAGTCTCTGACGTCACCTGGTGGCACTGGCCACTCAGAGCAGTCCAGTGTGCCAGCAGCACCTCTGTTTCCAAGATGGCAGAGGTCTGGAGCACACTGGAGGAGCTCTGGACACCTCCAAGGGGAGGTGCAGGTCAGGGGAGTGGTCACTCCCCTTTCCTTTGTCCAGTTTCGCGCCAGAGCAGGGCTAAGGGGTCCCCTGAACCGGTGTAGACTGGCTTATGCAGAATTGGGCACATCTGTGCCCAAGAAAGCATTTCCAGAGGCTGGGGGAGGCTACTGGCCTTCACACCATTTTCCAAAGGGAGAGGGTGTCACACCCTCTCTCAGAGGAAGTTCTTTGTTCTGCCATCCTGGGCCAGGCCTGGCTGGACCCCAGGAGGGCAGATGCCTGTCTGAGGGGTTGGCAGCAGCAGCAGCTGCAGTGAAACCCCAGGAAGGGCAGTTTGGCAGTACCAGGGTCTGTGCTACAGACCACTGGGATCATGGGATTGTGCCAACTATGCCAGGATGGCATAGAGGGGGCAATTCCATGATCATAGACATGTTACATGGCCATATTCGGAGTTACCATTGTGAAGCTACATATAGGTAGTGACCTATATGTAGTGCACGCGTGTAATGGTGTCCCTGCACTCACAAAGTCAGGGAAATTGGCCCTGAACAATGTGGGGGCACCTTGGCTAGTGCCAGGGTGCCCTCACACTAAGTAACTTTGCATCTAACCTTTACCAGGTAAAGGTTAGACATATAGGTGACTTATAAGTTACTTAAGTGCAGTGTAAAATGGCTGTGAAATAACGTGGACGTTATTTCACTCAGGCTGCAGTGGCAGGTCTGTGTAAGAATTGTCAGAGCTCCCTATGGGTGGCAAAAGAAATGCTGCAGCCCATAGGGATCTCCTGGAACCCCAATACCCTGGGTACCTCAGTACCATATACTAGGGAATTATAAGGGTGTTCCAGTAAGCCAATGTAAATTGGTAAAAATGGTCACTGTTAGTGACAATTTGGAAAGAAATGAGAGAGCATAACCACTGAGGTTCTGATTAGCAGAGCCTCAGTGAGACAGTTAGTCACTACACAGGTAACACATTCAGGCACACTTATGAGCACTTTGGTCCAGGGTTACCAGGGTCCCAGTGACACATACAACTAAAACAACATATATACAGTGAAAAATGGGGGTAACATGCCAGGCAAGATGGTACTTTCCTACACAACCCCCCCCCCCCCCAAACGAAGGACAATAAGACTAGCCATGACCTGATGAGTATTCATTGTCTAAGTGGAAATATCTGGAGAATCCATCTGCATTGGAGTGGCTACTCCCAGGTCTATGTTCCACTGTATAGTCCATTCCCTGTAGGGATATTGACCACCTCAACAATTTAGGATTTTCACCTTTCATTTGTTTTAGCCAAAGTAGAGGTTTGTGGTCTGTCTGAACAATGAAGTGAGTGCCAAACAGGTATGGCCTCAACTTCTTCAGAGCCCAGACCACAGCAAAGGCCTCCCTCTCTATGGCAGACCAACGCTTTTCTCTAGGGGTCAACCTCCTACTAATAAAAGCAACAGGTTGATCCTGGCCCTCAGAATTAAGTTGTGATAGGACTGCCCCTACTCCTAATTCAGATGCATCAGTTTGGACATAGAATTTTTTAGAGTAACAAGGGCTTTTCAGGACAGGTGCAGAGCACATGGCCTGCTTCAGCTCCTCAAAAGCTTTCTGACAGTTTGCTGTCCATAATACCTTTTTAGGCATTTTTATTGGATGTGAGGTCATTAAGAGGGGCTGCAATGGAGCCATAGTTCTTAATGAACCTCCTGTAATACCCAGTGAGGCCTAGGAAGGCTCTCACCTGAGTCTGAGTGGTAGGGGGAACCCAATCAATAATTGTTGGGATTTTCCCCTGAAGTGGTGCAATCTGTTCTCCACCAACAAGGTGTCCCAGATAAACCACCTTACCCTGCCCTATCTGGCACTTTGAAGCCTTGATAGTGAGGCCTGCCTTTTGCAGGGCCTCTAAAACTTTCCATAGGTGGACCAGGTGATCATCCCAGCTGGAGCTAAAGACAGCTATATCGTCCAAATATGCTGCACTGAAAGCTTCCAGCCCTTGCAGGACTGTGTTCACCAACCTTTGAAAAGTGGCAGGTGCATTTTTCAAACCAAAAGGCATTACAGTAAACTGGTAATGTCCTCCAATGGTTGAAAATGCAGTTTTAGGTTTAGCATCTTCTGACAATTTGATCTGCCAATACCCTGCAGTCAAATCAAAAGTGCTTAGATACTTGGCAGATGCCAGTGTATCTATGAGCTCATCTGCCCTGGGTATAGGGTGAGCATCAGTTTTGGTTACCAAGTTGAGACCTCTATAGTCTACACAAAACCGCATTTCCTTCTTTCCATCTTTGGAATGGGGTTTTGGTACAAGTACCACAGGAGAAGCCCATGGACTTTCAGAGTGCTCAACCACTCCTAGTTCTAACATTTTCTGCACCTCTTGCTTTATGCAGTCCCTGACATGGTCAGGCTGCCTATAGATCTTACTTTTGACAGGTAAACTGTCTCCAGTATCTATAGTGTGCTCACACCAAGAAGTGGTACCTGGCACAGTAGAGAAGAGTTCAGAGAATTGATCTAGGAGATTTATGCAATGGTCTTTCTGCTCAGCAGTAAGACAATCAGCCAAAACTACACCTTCCACAAGAGCATCTTGTTCTGTGGAAGAGAAGAGATCAGGTAGAGGATCACTGTCTTCTTCCTGTCCCTCATCAGTTGCCATGAGCAGGGTGAGGTCAGCCCTGTCATAGTAGGGTTTCAGGCGGTTGACATGGAGCACCCTAAGGGGACTCCTGGCAGTGCCTAAGTCAACTAAATAGGTGACTTCTCCCTTCTTTTCAACAATTGTGTGGGGTCCACTCCATTTATCTTGGAGTGCTCTTGGGGCCACAGGCTCCAAGACCCACACTTTCTGCCCTGGTTGGTACTGAACCAAAACAGCCTTCTGATCATGCCATTGCTTCTGGAGCTCTTGGCTGGCCTGAAGGTTTTTGCTGGCCTTTTTCATGTACTCAGCCATCCTTGATCTGAGGCCAAGTACATAATCCATAATATCCTGCTTAGGAGCTTTTAAAGGTTGTTCCCAACCCTCCTTTACAAGTGTGAGTGGACCCCTAACAGGGTGTCCAAAAAGAAGTTCAAAGGGGCTGAAGCCCACTCCTTTCTGGGGTACCTCCCTGTAGGCAAAAAGGAGGCATGGTAGAAGGATATCCCATCTCCTGCGGAGTTTTTCAGGGAGACCCATAATCATGCCTTTGAGAGTTTTATTAAATCTCTCCACCAGTCCATTTGTTTGTGGATGATAGGGTGTTGTGAACTTGTAAGTTACACCACACTCCTTCCACATGGCCTTTAAGTATGCAGACATGAAATTGCTTCCCCTGTCTGATACTACTTCCTTTCGGAAGCCCACCCTAGAAAATATTCCCAGGAGGGCCTTTGCCACTGCAGGTGCTGTAGTGGTCCTTAAAGGAATTGCTTCAGGGTATCTTGTGGCATGGTCCACTACCACCAAGATAAACCTATTGCCTGAAGCAGTAGGAGGGTCAAGGGGGCCAACTATGTCAACCCCTACCTTTTCAAAGGGAACCCCAACCACAGGCAGTGGAATAAGGGGTGCCTTTGGGGTGCCACCTGTCTTGCCACTGGCTTGACAGGTTTCACAGGACTTACAAAAATCTTTTGTGTCCTCAGACATTCTAGGCCAATGAAACAAGGGAACAAGTCTGTCCCAAGTTTTCATTTGTCCCAGATGCTCAGCTAGGGGAATGTTGTGGGCAAGAGTTAGGAGGAACTTTCTGTACTCCTGAGGAATCACTAATCTCCTGGCAGCTCCAGGTTTAGGATCCCTATGCTCAGTGTACAAGAGGTTGTCCTCCCAGTAAACTCTGTGAGAGTCACTGACATCCCCATTAGCCTGTTTGACAGCTTGCTGTCTTAGACCCTCTAATGTGGGACAGGTTTGCTGTGCCACACTCAGCTCCTCCCTGGCAGGCCCCCCTTCACCCAAAAGCTCAGCAGTGTCTGCTTCCAGCTCCTCTGGTGTAGGTTCTGCACAGGGAGGGAATTCTTCTTCCTCAGAAGTTGAATCCACTGTAGAGGGAGGGATAGTAGGAAGTGGTTTGCTTCTACTAGCCCTAGCTTTAGGGAGCACTTGGTCCATTGTTCCAGGATCAAAGCTTCCCTGTCCTTTTTGCTTTTTGGCCTGAGCCCTTGTCAAAGCAAACATATGCCCTGGGATACCCAGCATTGCTGCATGGGCCTCCAACTCCACATCTGACCAAGCTGATGTCTCCAAATCATTTCCTAGTAGACAGTCTACAGGTAAATCTGTGGCTACCACAACTTTCTTTGGACCAGTAACCCCCCCCCCCCAGTTGAGATTAACAACAGCCATGGGGTGGCTAAGTGTGTTGTTGTGAGCATCGGTTACTTGGTACTGGTGACCAAGTAGGTGTTGCTCAGGGTGGACCAGTTTCTCTATGACCATAGTCACACTGGCTCCAGTGTCCCTGTAGGCCTGAAACTCAACACCATTTATTAGGGGTAGCTGCTTGTACTTATCCATATTAAGGGGACAAGCAACTAAGGTGGCTAAATCAATAGCCCCCTCAGAGACTAACACAGCCTCTGTGGCCTCCCTAACAAGGCCAACACCAACTAAGTTACCAATAGTGAGCCCAGCTACTCCCTTGGATTGGCTATTAGTAGGTTTGCTCCCACCACCACTGCTATTAGTAGGGACACTAGGGGTAGCAGTAGGGGTTGTAGTGGTAGGAGGCTTGGTGCTTTTCTTTGGACAACTGGCATATGTTGTCCAATGGCCTTTTACTTTAAATAAATAGCACCATGGTTTCTTTTCTTTGTTTTGATTAAAGGAGGATTTGGACCCACCACCCCCACCAGAGTGTTTTTGTGGGCCTGATGAAGACTCATTTTTAGATTTGTCCCCACCCTTGTCAGAAGACTTACCATCCTTCTTTTTGTTGCCATCTTATTCACCCCCTGTATGAACTTTTCTGTTCACCCTTGTTCTGACCCATTTGTCTGCCTTCTTTCCCAATTCTTGGGGAGAGTCAGATCAGATTCCACCAAGTACTGGTGCAACAAATCAGACACACAATTATTAAGAATATGCTCTCTCAGGATCAAGTTATACAGGCTGTCATAATCAGTAACTTTACTGCCATGTAACCACCCCTCCAAGGCCTTCACTGAACGGTCAATTAAATCAACCCAGTCTTGTGAAGACTCCTTTTTGGTCTCTCTGAACTTTATCCTGTACTGTTCAGTGGTTAAGCCATAACCATCCAGGAGTGAATTCATTGGCATCACTTTCTTTCACAGTAAGGAGCCTATCCCTACCTTTTCCACTAAATGATAGCCATAGGATAGCAGCCCACTGCCTTTGAGGGACATCCTGTACAACACAGGCCCTCTCAAGTGCAGCAAACCACTTGTTAATGTCATCCCCCTCCTTATAAGGGGGAACTATCTTGTGCAGATTCCTGGAATCATGCTCTTTTGCAGGATGACTATGGGGAATACTGCTGCTGCCACCATGGGTTTCTAAACCCAACTTCTGTCTTTCCTTCTCTAATTCTAAAGACTGTCTATCCAAATCCAGCTGTTGCTTTTTAAGCTTCAGTCTGGTTTGTTCCACCCTCAACTTATTGAGTTCCCTTTCTAACAATCTGTCATCAGGGTTGGTGGGAGGGACATTTCTTGATACAGAGGTATGATGGGAATGAACAGAAGGAGACCTGTCCCTTACAGAGGGCACCCTAACAGCTTGGCTAACAGAAACATCAGTACCACTGTGGTGTGAGTAAATGCTTTTGCTATGATGTGAGACAACACTATTTGTATGGTGTGGCTCTTCATCATTACCAACTATGCTAGACTGTCTAGTAATGGGCAGGCTAGGAAGTTTCTTTCCTGAATCTTTTCCTGGGGGAGTCCCTGGATCAGATTGGGAACCATTAGCTACTTTTTCAACAGATGGGGCACTTCTAGCCTTATCCTGTTCTCTAAGCATGTTAAGTAACAATTCCAAGGAAGGATTCTTCCCTACACTCAAACCTCTCTCTATGCAGAGACTCCTTGCTCCTTTCCAGCTAAGGTGATCATATGCAAGTTTGGACAGGTCAACATTTTGGCCTGTGCCAGACATTTTTAGAGAGAGTTAAAGTGATAGAAAAAGAGAAAAAAGTTTGTCAGAGCTTTTAGAAAGACAGAGAAAAAAACTTTTAAAACTTTTTAGAACTTTTTAGAAGTTTAGAAGTACTTTTCAGCACTTAGAAAAGAGTGAAAAGAGGAAATGCAAAACTTTTTGGCTATGTGTATATACACTGAACTTGTTTTGTATATTTTTCTCTTATGAAAAGTACAATGACAAGAGTGGTAAGTAGTCTCAAAGCACTTATCCCACCACTGCACAACCAATGTAGGAGGCTGGACTGGCTTGTAGTGAGTACCAAGGGGTACTTGCACCTTGCACCAGGCCCAGTTATCCCTTATTAGTGTATAGGGTGTCTAGCAGCTTAGGCTGATAGATAATGGTAGCTTAGCAGAGCAGCTTAGGCTGAACTAGGAGACGAGTGAAGCTCCTACAGTACCACAAGTGTCACTTGCACAATATCATAAGAAAACACAATACACAGTTATACTAAAAATAAAGGTACTTTATTTTTATGACAATATGCCAAAGTATCTTAGAGTGTACCCTCAGTGAGAGGATAGGAAATATACACAAGATATATATACACAATAGCATAAATATGCAGTATAGTCTTAGAAAACAGTGCAAACAATGTATAGTTACAATAGGATGCAATGGGGAAACATAGGGATAGGGGCAACACAAACCATATACTCCAAAAGTGGAATGCGAACCACGAATGGACCCCAAACCTATGTGACCTTGTAGCGGGTCACTGGGACTATTAGAAAATAGTGAGAGTTAGAAAAATAACCCTCCCCAAGACCCTGAAAAGTGAGTGCAAAGTGCACTAAAGTTCCCCTAAGGACAAAGAAGTCGTGTTAGAGGAATAATGCAGGAAAGACACAAACCAACAATGCAACAACGCTGGATTTCCAATCTGGGGTACCTGTGGAACAAGGGGACCAAGTCCAAAAGTCACAAGCAAGTCGGAGATGGGCAGATGCCCAGGAAATGCCAGCTGCGGGTGCAAAGAAGCTTCTACTGGACAGAAGAAGCTGTGGTTTCTGCAGGAACGCAAAGGGCTAGAGACTTCCCCTTTGGAGGACGGATCCCTCTCGCCTTGTAGAGTCGTGCAGAAGCGTTTTCCCGCCGAAAGAACGCCAACAAGCCTTGCTAGCTGCAAATCGTGCAGTTAGCGTTTTTGGATGCTGCTGTGGTCCAGGAGGGACCAGGAGGTCGCAAATTGGACCAGGAGGTAGAGGGGACGTCGAGCAAGACAAGGAGCCCTCTTAGCAGCAGGTAGCACCCGGAGAAGTGCCAGAAACAGGCACTATGAGGATGCGTGAAACGGTGCTCACCCGAAGTCGCACAAAGAAGTCCCACGTCGCCGGAGAACAACTTAGGAGGTCGTGCAATGCAGGTTAGAGTGCCGTGGACCCAGGCTGGACTGTGCACAAAGGATTTCCGCCGGAAGTGCACGGAGGCCGGAGTAGCTGCAAAAGTTGCGGTTCCCAGCAATGCAGTCTAGCGAGGTGAGGCAAGGACTTACCTCCACCAAACTTGGACTGAAGAGTCACTGGACTGTGGCGGCCACTTGGACAGAGTTGCTGGATTCGAGGGACCTCGCGCGTCGTGCTGAGAGGAGACCCAAGGGACCGGTAATGCAGCTTTTTGGTGCCTGCGGTTGCAGGGGGAAGATTCCGTTGACCCACGGGAGATTTCTTCGGAGCTTCTAGTGCAGAGAGGAGGCAGACTACCCCCACAGCATGCACCACCAGGAAAACAGTCGAGAAGGCGGCAGGATCAGCGTTACAGAGTTGCAGTAGTCGTCTTTGCTACTTTGTTGCAGTGTTGCAGGCTTCCAGCGCGGTCAGGAGTCGATTCCTTGGCAGAAGGTGAAGAGAGAGATGCAGAGGAACTCGGATGAGCTCTTGCATTCGTTATCTAAAGTTTCCCCAGAGACAGAGACCCTAAATAGCCAGAAAAGAGGGTTTGGCTACTTAGGAGAGAGGATAGGCTAGCAACACCTGAAGGAGCCTATCACAAGGAGTCTCTGACGTCACCTGGTGGCACTGGCCACTCAGAGCAGTCCAGTGTGCCAGCAGCACCTCTGTTTCCAAGATGGCAGAGGTCTGGAGCACACTGGAGGAGCTCTGGACACCTCCCAGGGGAGGTGCAGGTCAGGGGAGTGGTCACTCCCCTTTCCTTTGTCCAGTTTCGCGCCAGAGCAGGGCTAAGTGGTCCCCTGAACCGGTGTAGACTGGCTTATGCAGAATTGGGCACATCTGTGCCCAAGAAAGCATTTCCAGAGGCTGGGGGAGGCTACTCCTCCCCTGCCTTCACACCATTTTCCAAAGGGAGAGGGTGTCACACCCTCTCTCAGAGGAAGTTCTTTGTTCTGCCATCCTGGGCCAGGCCTGGCTGGACCCCAGGAGGGCAGATGCCTGTCTGAGGGGTTGGCAGCAGCAGCAGCTGCAGTGAAACCCCAGGAAGGGCAGTTTGGCAGTACCAGGGTCTGTGCTACAGACCACTGGGATCATGGGATTGTGCCACCTATGCCAGGATGGCATAGAGGGGGCAATTCCATGATCAAAGACATGTTACATGGCCATATTCGGAGTTACCATTGTGAAGCTACATATAGGTAGTGACCTATATGTAGTGCACGCGTGTAATGGTGTCCCCGCACTCACAAAGTCAGGGAAATTGGCCCTGAACAATGTGGGGGCACCTTGGCTAGTGCCAGGGTGCCCTCACACTAAGTAACTTTGCACCTAACCTTTACCAGGTAAAGGTTAGACATATAGGTGACTTATAAGTTACTTAAGTGCAGTGTAAAATGGCTGTGAAATAACGTGGACGTTATTTCACTCAGGCTGCAGTGGCAGGTCTGTGTAAGAATTGTCAGAGCTCCCTATGGGTGGCAAAAGAAATGCTGCAGCCCATAGGGATCTCCTGGAACCCCAATACCCTGGGTACCTCAGTACCATATACTAGGGAATTATAAGGGTGTTCCAGTAAGCCAATGTAAATTGGTAAAAATGGTCACTAGCCTGTTAGTGACAATTTGGAAAGAAATGAGAGAGCATAACCACTGAGGTTCTGATTAGCAGAGCCTCAGTGAGACAGTTAGTCACTACACAGGTAACACATTCAGGCACACTTATGAGCACTGGGGCCCTGGGTTACCAGGGTCCCAGTGACACATACAACTAAAACAACATATATACAGTGAAAAATGGGGGTAACATGCCAGGCAAGATGGTACTTTCCTACAAGGGGTCCTAATCCAAATTTTCAGAATAATGTGAATCAAGTGCAGAATTTTCAACCCATGCAGCAGGTGCAAATGGCACATGTACAAATGACACAGTTGCAGCCAATACATCAGCAGGTTCCCATGGTACCTAGCCAGCAAATTCAAATACCTCAAGCCCCAATGAAACAGCAACAGATGATCCTTTCTCAACAGGTCACAGGTCAGAGGCTTAACCAAAGTAATGACACAGTGCACTAATTCCTGTTACACAGTGAGAATGGAACAAATGATGACTGGATGAGCAACAGTTCAGATGAGGAGCCGTGTGTGCTTGTAACTTCCTTAGAAGTAGATCAAAGAGGTCCCTATGTGAAGGGAAAGGTTATGGGTCACAAAGTTTCATTCTTGGTTGACACGGGAGCTAAACACTCTACAGCGAGAAGTGCAGAAGTTCCAAATTTGCCCCTTTCAGGTAGAACAGTTAAGTTGTAGGAGTAGCGAACCAATATTTGAACAACCCGATTACAGAACCAGTTCAGGTTAAAAGTTAAAATTGGCAACTTTCAGGGAATTGCACAAATTCGTAGTCTGCGATTCAAGTCCGGTATCCCTACTGGGAAGAGACTTGCTGTGTAAAACAAAGTGCTCGATAACTTGTTCAAATGATGGAATTGAGATTCAGACGGATAGTGATGATGAAGATGACCTAGCCCCAGAGATGGAAGTTGAGACTACAAATGAGGAGTACCCTCTGATTGACTTTTTCCTGATGTTCACAGTGAACAAGTTTCATCATGATCTGCAGGGAATGGTTAAGGAGAAAGTGTGGGATTTGACAGGAAGAGAATTAGGTCTGATAAAGGGAGTTGAACCTGTTAAAGTTACTGTAAAGCCGAATGCAGTTTTTCCTGAACTTCCGCAGTACCACATGCCGCAAGATGTCCTTATGAAGGTTGCCCAGATAACTGCAGACTTTGTAAAGCAAGGGGTTTTGAAGGACGTTTTGAGCAGTCCATGTAATTCACCGATAATGGGTTTGCAAAAGCCCTGTGGGAAAATTCAAACTGTCCAGCACTTGAGAAAAACAAATGAGATTGTGGTCAAATGTTGTCCCATGGTGCCAAATCCAACAGTGATAAGGTTTCAGATTCCATGTGATGCTGCGTGGTTCAGTCATTGATTTGTTGCAAGCCTTCTTTTCTGTGCCTCTTCATGAGGATAGTCAATTTCTCTTTTGTTTAAAATTTCTGGATCGAGTTTATTGCTGGTACAGAATTCCTCAAGGGTTTTCAGAGTCACCTTCCATATTCAATCAGATCTTGAAAAAGAATTTGGAGTCGTTGGAATTGCCTTTCCAATTGACCTTGGTGCAGTACATTGATGACTTGTTGATTGCGACTAAAACAAGGGACGAGTGCAGGTATGATACGATTGCCCTATTGAACCATTTGGGAAAGAATGGTCACAAAGTGTCTCTATTTAAATTGCAATACTGTAAGAAAGTAGTGAAATACTTGGGTCACCAGATTGAGAAGGGTTCAAGAAAGATATCCAGAGAAAGGATTGCAGCCATTTTGCAGATAAATCCCCGACCACACAGAGAGATGTCAGGATGTTTTTAGGGATGGTGGACTACTGTCGCTAATGGATTCCAAATTTGTCAATCATTTCGAGGCCATTGCAGAAGCTGACTCGTAAAGGAAGTCACTGATCCTATAGTGTTAGATCAGGCTGGAATGAAAGCGTTCATTGAATTCAGAGAGAGTCTGTGCAAGGCTCCAGCTTTGGGTATACCTGATTACACGAAACTTTCACATTGTTTTGTCATGAGCGTGATGCATGTTCTTTGTCTGTCTTGACACAGGTCCATGGAGGTGTAAACCGCCCTGTAGTATATTTTTCAGCTACTTTGGACCCAGTTGCAGCAGCCTTACCAGGCTGTTTGCGTGCAGTTGCAACAGTTGGTCAAAGCCTTACACAGTGTGAAGGCATTGTGATGGGACAATAACCTGACTATAATGGTTCCTCACTCTATTGAGATTCTACTTACAAGGACGAAAACTCAATATTTGACTGGTGCAAGATTGACCAGATATGAAATGAGTATTCTAGGGTCACCAAATGTGTCATTAAAAAGATGTACAGTGCTGAACCAGGAAACTTTACACCCAAATGAAAATGTTGAAATTGAAAAGATGGAAGATGTTGAGCATGATTGTCTTGAAGTAACTGAATTGTGCACAAAACTGAGGCCTGACATTAGAGACACCCGATTGGAAGAAAATGACCAAATTATCTTTGTTGATGGTTCTTGTCTAAGAGATGATGCAGGGACACTAAGAGCAGGATATGCTGTGTGCACATTTACTGGTATTTTGGAACCTTCTTGGTTTCGAGGAGTGTATTCTGTCCAAGTAGCAGAACTGGTAGCCCTTACTAGGGCATACCATGTGTCTGCTCAGCTGAAAGTTACAATCTATATGGATAGCCAGTATGGATTTGGAATAGTCCATGATTTTGGCAAGGTGTAGTCACAGAGAGGTTTCAAGACCTCTTCTGGTTCACCAGTGAGAAATGGTGAAAGGATTAAAGAATTGTTACATGCAATTCAAATGCCTGAAAAGATTGCCGTGGTGAAATGCAGTGCACATCTGAAGTCGCAGGACTTTGTGTCATTGGGAAATGGATATGCAAATCAAGTCACAAGATTTTGTGCATTGAACTTTATATCATTCAAAGACAAGTGGGAACTGTTATCTGAAGAGAATGAAACATGTCCAAGCTATGCATTGAAAGTAATTGACACCTTAGAGGAATTGAAAATGTTGCAGAATAATGCTGACAGAGAGAGAAAACGTTCATGGAGCAAAATGAAATGTGCAAAGACAAGATGAATTGTGGGTTTCAGAAGAGGGTCATTTGGTTTTGCCAAATAGTCTGTTGTCTCAAATGGCTAGGTGCTATCATGGTCAAGCACATACTGGGAGGGATGCAATGATTAGATTGTTCAAATATGATTGGTTCAACCCAAGGTTTAGACAGGTTGCTGAAGCAGTTTGCCATTGTTGTGTCAGTTGTCAACAGTTGAACGCGGGGAAAGGGACAGTGGTTAATTTGAGCCACATTGGAAGAGCGGTAGGTCCATTCAGCAGAATGCAGATAGATTTTATTGAGGTACCTGTGTGTGGAAGTTTGAGATATGTGCTGGTGATTGTTTGCATTTTTAGTCACTGGATTGAAGCTTACCCTACATGAAGAAATGTTAGTCTCACAGTAGCAAAACTACTGCTAAGAGAACTGATACCGTGTTTCGGGTTTCCAATCTCTTTAGAATCAGAGAGGGGAAATCACTTCAACAACTAAGTAATTAAATTACTGTGTGCAGCATTAAACATTGAGCAGAGGTTGCATTGTAGTTACTGCCCTGAAGCATCGGGACTAGTGGAACAGATGAATGGTACTTTGAAGTCAAGAGTTGCAAAGATATGTGCGTCCACGAATTTGAAATGGCCTGACGCATTGCCTTTAGTGTTAATGTCAATGAGAAACACACCAACAGGAAGACAGGATTGTCACCGCATGAAATCCTTATGGGCCGAGCCATGAGGTTGCCAGCGGTGCCTGCAAATGCACTTGTCAACATTACAGATGATATGGTGTTGGACAACTGCAAAGGTCTAGCTGATGTGGGTTGCTCTGTTTCTCAGCAGGTGCAAGCCACCACACTGCCACCGATCCATGACCCAGGGCACAATCTGAAAGCTGAAGACTGGGTTGTGGTCCGGAAACACATGAGGAAAATGTGTTTGGAGCCTCGTTGGAAGGGACCGTATCAGGTAGTTCTGACGACTACCACAGCTGTGAAGTGGGCTGGAATTCCAAACTGGATTCATGCGAGTCACACAAAGAAAGTGGCATGTCCACTGGATCATGAGGAAGAAGAGTTGTTGAGAGTACCAACAACAGTGAAACAAGTCTCAGGGCAGGAAAGAGAACAAAGAGGAACTGAGACTGGATCTGAGCCCGTTGAGGACAGTTCAGTCACTTCTGTGAGAGACGAAGGAGAAGATCTCCAGGAGGGTGACGGAGAGCCTATCTCAATTGAGGAAGCAAGAGAGCCTAGTCAGAGGAGAGCTTTCCCAGAAGCAGATGATCTTGAGAGACAAACAGAGCAGTTGCCAGACCAAGAAGGTAAAGGAGTTGAGGTGGATCAAAGCCATTGTGATCTGACTCCTCCTGAACCGATTGCAGGTCCGTCAAAAGAAAACACAGCAGAACAAGGAGAAAGTTTGAGTTCGACTCTGAAGAGAACACTGACAAAAGGTCCACTGAAAGGAGATAAGTGGCCGGAGGGTTTGTGTAGAAAATAACATAGAAAAAAGAATGCACATATTTGAAAAATCTGATTAGGAAGAGTGGCTGCCATTGTTCACAAAGTATACTTCTTAATAGTCTAATATTGTGAAATGTTGAAAATATGTTTGACTAATGTAGAAATATGTCATATTAAAGGTTATGCATTATGTCCTAGCTTTATTAATTGTAGGTATTAACTTATCCAATGTCTTGGCCTACTTGCCAGGCTTCATGTCAAAAGTGTATTTCTTAATGTTTAATAAATGGCTGTCCTAGAGAGTTAAACTGTGATTTTCCATCTGCAGTGTGTAAATGTGCTCATAACTGGAAGTTTCTCATGAGAACCGACTGCTAGAAGATGCTGTTCTTTCTAATGTAACATGTTGTGTGTAACGTGTGTGTGACTGACTTTCTCAGGAGAAGAACAATGGAGATACTGACTGGAGTGGAAGCTGCAACAATATTGTTACCTGACAAGCCGGATGATGAGGACATTGCAGGACAACCAATCAACGACATGTGAACGGAGTAATAGTAGAATTCATAGATTTGGAGTTTTCGTTTTATTGGACAGAGTGTGAACATGCAATTAATTGACCAATGGGGATTTGGGAAGTAGTTTTACTAGTTTTAGTTTAACAGAGCTGCACTGAGAGGAGACATCATCATTGCCCATTTTCTTGCAAATCGAAAGGTGAATATTTTTCCTGTGCGTCTTGAGAAGAAACGTTCTTAACTATACTGCTTAAGACTTTGGGGGTGATTCTGACTATGGCGGACGGCAGAGGCCGTCCGCCATAGTACCGCCGCCAAATGACCGCACCGCGGTTAAAAGACTGCGGCGGCCATTCAGACATTTCCTCTGGGCCGGCGGGCGCTCTCCAAAAGAGCGCCCGCCGGCCCAGAGGAAATGCCCCTGCAACGAGGACCGCGGCACCCTCTACCGCCATCCTGTTCATGGCGGGTTTCCCGCCATGAACAGGATGGCGGTAGGGGCTGTCAGAATCCTCATGGCGGCGGAGCGCGCTCCGCCGCCATGAAGGATTCCCCCGAGCAGCGGTAAGTCGGCGGGAGCCCGCCGACTTGCCGCTTCTGACCGCGGCTGAACCGCCGCGGTCAGAATGCTCGTGGGAGCACCGCCAGCCTGTTGGCGGTGCTCCCGTGGTCGGTGGCCCTGGCGGCCACCGGCCGCCAGGGTCAGAATGACCCCCTTTGTGTTTTCTCAACTTTGATGCTGAATCTGATATCTGGCTGATCGACTGATGTCCTGAGGACGAAGACTGGCTCTGCTTGCTGATTCACACTGAGGATAGGTATTATGAATTAGACTATTGATTGTTATGCATATTTGCTTTTTCTTTCTAGGTACCAACTGCACTGTTTTATTAGAGCCATAGTTCGTTGTTTTTCCAAATTTGTGTTACTAAATTGTTTTGCATGGAGCCCAACATGCTGGTGCTAATCTGGTGTTAGTTAAGGATCCTCACTAATGAAATTAAGCTAATAGGGAAAATGCTTGATGACTTTCTCAGCTGAATTCGAATGTATGTAATCACTTTGACTCAGTTGACTTTGTTATTAATTTGTACTGTAACCTTAGAAAGTGTTGTAGTTCAAGCTTTGATTAGATTAAGTTTCTTCTGCCGCTTCTGGACAACCAGTATTGTTTCTGTATATGTTTCATTTATTTTGAGATTGATCTAATTGACCTTAGCATTGTTAATATAGGGAAATAAATATTCTAACTTTTACTAAAAGGTGTGGTTATTCATGAATGAAACGTCATGGTGTGTGGCAAATTACTGACTATGGATTAGTACTGGTTTTGATTGTTGTTGATTATTGATGTTGTGCATTGGTTATTGATTTGCATGTACTGGAGCTATGGTAAGAACATCTTAATTGCAAGTCAAAAGGTTAAACAACCTATTTGCGTCCCCTTGTAAGTTTACTTATTAAGGTCAGACACGCTAACAGTGTCAATGTCTAAGAAAGACTGTTGGTCTGCAGGGGCTGTAAAGATCTTTGGTTTCCCTTTTAACAGAATGCAGAACTTGACCGGGCCCACATAGAGAAGGGAATGGAGAGGTCTCACAGAGGTTGACAGAGGGCCAGGAATCCTTTCATGGCAGCCGGTGTTTCTTTAAAGTAATCCTGCATTATATATATTTTGGTTCCATTCCATTGTATATGTTGGATTTTTCTCATGTGGAATAGGATCACTGCTGTATGGCGGTAACATAATGGTTTAAAAATTACTGTTCTCAGGCGTGACGGGTTAGCAAAGTTGGTGGAAGGCTTGCCGTAGGACCACTGCCTGCTCTGAAAAAATGTTTGCAGTGCCATTCACAACGGGGAAGGTGTCCCATGGGGACCCTGTCTCTTTTGCAAATGGGTTACCACCCATTTCAAAAGGGTGCAAAGTGCGATTGGTTTGCGACCGCGGTCACAAAACAATCCTGCATTGTACTGCGGCTCGCAATTAGGAAGGGAACACAGGAACAACAGGCCACCAGCACCCCACCCCCTGCAGAAGGAGAACACCCCACAAACGGTCCCTGCGATCCAGGCAGAAGCCCGAGAACATTGCCACGACCCCGCCAGGAAATAAGACTCTCCTGAATGTCACCCTTGTGTCCCAGTCTTTCACCCTGTCCACCTTGAACTGCCATTGCTCCCCTTCCAATGCCCCCTTGGACAATGCACCTGTGATACAAATATACTGGACTCTATCCTCCATCATCACCCCAGCCCACTACACATCCCCCTCTAATCATTAGCACTTAAAAAAACACAATTTGAATAAATACAAGTATGGAGTCCGTCAAATCATTTAGCCATGTATGAGTTTAACAAGCTTTAAACACTGCAATATACCTATACAGTAATGTATACATAGGAGTGATCTGTAGTTGGCTGCAGTCAACACACCAGGAGCGATAGTGACACACAAATATCTGAAAACAGAGATGCCAAAGGGTACAGTAAGTGGCCACAGAAGTGGTAAAATCAGCCTGCCAGTGACAAGATCAAATACAAAACTGTCAATGTAAAGTGTAATTACGGTGTCTTACCTTTGTGTCATTGGAAGTACTGTTTTATAATAGCACTTCTGTTGTCCTCATGCTCAGCCTCTGCCTCCTTATCTTCACTGTCCACAGGGTCCACTGCTACCAGACGCCCATCTCCAGCCTCATCCTCCAGCAGAAAAGGCACCTGGCGACGTAAGGCAAGGTTGTGCAACATACAGCATGCCATGATGATCTGGCACACCTTCTTGGGTGAGTAGCACAGGGATCCACCTGTTATATGTAGGCAACGAAACCTGGCCTTCAGGAGGCGAAAGTCCTTTCTATTATTCTTCTTGTTTGCCCATGTACCTCATTGTAATGTTCCTCTGCCCTTGTCCTGGTATTCCTCACAGGGGTCAGTAGCCATGAGAGGTTGGGGTAACCAGAGTCACCTGCGAATATCGAGAGATAGCTGTTAGACACACACTAACCCTTAGGGCCCACACCATACCCATACACCAACAACCCCTGGGTGGGAGTTGGGCCATCACATATGGGAAGCTGCTATTCCTCAGGATAAAGGCATCATGGCTAGACCCAGGATACTTTGCATTGACATGGGATATGTACTGGTCCGCCAAGCACACTATCTACACATTCATGGAGTGAAAGCTCTTTCGATTTCTGCACACCTGTTCATTTCTCCGGGGGTGGGGGGGACAAATGCAATATGTGTACCATCAATAGCCGCAATAATGTTGGGGATATGTCCCATAGCATAGAACTCAGCTTTCACTGTGGCCAAATCCTCCACCTGGGGGAAAACGATGTAGCTGCGCATGTGTTTAATCAGGTCAGACAATACTCTGGTCAGCACTTTTAAGAACATTGGCTGAGACGTTCCTGCTGGCAAGCCCACTGTCACTTGGAAGGAGCCACTTGCCAGGAAATGGAACACAGATAGGACTTGCACAAGAGGGGGGATCCCGGTGGGGTGACGAATATCGGATATCAGGTCAGGTTCCAATTGGGCACACCGCTCTGTGATTGTAGTCCTGTCCAGTCTATAGGTGAGGATAATGTGCCTGTCCTCCATTGTTGCCAAGTCCACCAGGGGCCTGTACACGGGGGATGTCTCCATCTCTTATTCATCCGCAGCGGTTGCAATCTAGTGGTCACATGGTGAGTAGCTGGTCAGTATTCCATATTTCCAAACACTACACTGCATTGCATGTTGTGACTGTAACACAATATTGTTGTATAGGCCCAAATGGTGCCTATGTGTACTGTGACTCAGTTAGGTGCGATGGCCTGCCCTCCCCCCTTGAAATGGCATCCGCCTGTCCTGTATGGAAGGACATGTGGAAACAAGGTAATTCCGCTGATGTTGTGCGCAGTTGCGGGAGGCGGTCGAAAACCGCCGTGCAAATTGTCATTGGGCCCTATGGGTTACAGTGGCCAGTGGTGATGTATGCCGGCGGTAACGGTATGCACCGCCGCGGACATGATCGCCATTTTCTATCTGTTCACCCACTTGCTACCTGACCTTCAACAGGAGAGGACCTACACTGTAAGTGCTGCTGTGACCTGTGTCTTGAACCGACCATGGCTCGTATCACTGGGGAAAGGGGCCCCTGCCTTCACCGCTGCAGAGTTGGAGTGACTAGTGGATGGGATCCTACCCCAGTACCGAATGCTGTATGGGCCTCCAGACCAAGAGGTGAGTACACTGTGAGCACGATGAATGGGGCATGAATGCATGAGGTGCTGTGTGTGAGGCCCTCATGTGGGGGGGTTGGGGTAAGGGCCCTGGGCATAGTGCTGCATTTATGGTGGGCAATGTCTGTGCGTAAGGGGATGTGAGGGCTATGGTGGGCCATGAGTGTAACAGGCAGGACAGTCTGACTGATACCTTTTCCTATGTGTATTTCTCTGCAGGTCAGCACCTGTCAAAAAAAGGGTATATGGCGTGCCATCGCCAAGGATGTGTGGACCCTGGGGGTCTACGACAGGTGGAGCACCCACTATTGCAAATGGTGGGGGGACCTGAGACGCTGGGCATGGAAGATGGCGGAGGCCCAGCTGGGGATGGGCTCCGAACAAGGAAGGGGTGCCCGTCAAACCGTGACAACCCCTGATGGCCCGCATATTGGCGGTGGCCTATCCGGAGATAGGAGGGCGCTTGGGGGCATCACAGCAGCCACAAGGGGGTGAGTACAGTGCCCCAATATACTACTTGCGCGTGGTGGGGTGGCATCCAGGTAGGGGATGTGGGCCTGGGGGTGCCCCTAGGCCAGGACAGCAAATGCAGGGTAGGGCCCATGTTCGGCAGGGTCTGATGTCAGCCTCCTCCAAACAAGGTAGTAGGCCTCCACTACTGGGCAAGGGTCTGTGGGTCTCAGGTATGCTGCAATTGGCATTAGGTATCCAGTTTCAATGGCTGGTGACTAGCATTGTGACTGGTAGTGCATTGCCTAGTGCGTAGGGCTGTTCTCTGTGTGTGAGTGTGTTGTGTACACCAACGGTGGTGTTGTTGCCGTCAATGACCAAAGGTATCCTTTGCCTCACCCCCCCTTTTTGTTTTGTCAACTTGTCCTTATGTGCATTAGCATCATCTGGCGGAGGAGCAGAGGCACCGGCGACGGGGTGAGCTGCATCCCACAGGGCCCAGGAGGCCGAATCCACTGACGGTGAGGGCACCAGTGGGGAGTGGGGTGAGGGGAGCACCATGGCAGAGACTGGAAGGGACAGTTCTGACAGTGATACCTCCTCCGATGGAAGCTCCCAGGTGGTGGCAGACACCTCTGTGCCCACTCCAGCTACAGGTACAGCCACCACCCCCGTACCAGCACCGCCCTCCCAGCAGCTCCTCAGCGTTTTTCCCTTGTTTGCTTACTCAGGAGGGTGGGCATCTCCTTAGCCCCAGGCACCTCAGGCCATGCCCCAGTTTGCCCTGCTGCCCTGAGTGAGGAGGCTATTAACCTCCTGGAATCCATCTCTTTTGGACAGTCAACCATTGTGAATGCCATCCAGGGGCTAGCTGCCCATTTGCAACAAATGCATTCCTGGAGGGCAGTCACTCTGGCATGGCGGCCCAACAGATATCAATCCAGGCTCTGGCCTCCTCCTGGATGGCAGCCAATGTCCCTGTTTCTAGCTTCCCCCTCCAACCTCCTCTGCCCAATCCCATTCCCCTCAACCCCAACCTATCCCAAACACACAGGCAGACCAGCATGCACCCAGGACAACACACAGGAGTGGTTCAGGCAAACACAAGCACCACACATTATCACTCAGGCACTCACACAAACACCATCCAGATGCAGACATACTGCATCCCCCTCCTCGTCCACCTCCCTCCCAGTAGCGTCTACACTCACACCTGCATGCACTACATCCTCATCCACTACCACCTCACGCCTATCACTACACGCCCCTCACTGGCAGTCACCACCCCCACTTCCATGCACACGTCCCCTGTGTCCTTTACCTCTGTGTCTGCGCTCCCTCCTCCCAAGGTACACAGACGCAAGCACTCAGACACCCAACAGCCATCCACCTCACAACAACATCCAGCTCATGCACCTGCACCCAAACACAGCAGACAGACACCTCCTACAACCACTTCCTCTTCCTCCACTCCCAAACCTTCACCCTCTTCCTGCCTCAATGTCCGTAAGAATCTTTTCCTCTCCACCACTGACCTATTCCCTACCCCTCCTCTCCCCACGTCAGGCCAGGGTGAAGAAAACCTAGGCAAGCACCTTAGCCACCTAGTCCAGGGGCACAGTAGTGCCGACAGCTACTGCAGGTGGGAGAGGATTCCGGGCACCAGGCAGCAACACTCAAAGGGTGCCTGCACCAGATGTATCAAGGAAGGCCAAGGAGGCACCACCAGCTGCAGGTGTGAAGGGCAAGGAGGAACCACCAGCTGAAGGTGTAAAGGGCAAGGGGCAATCCCATGCTGCTGACAGGAAGGGCAAGGGGCCTGCACCAGCGGGCAGGAAGGACAGGAGGCATGGTGCTGGGACTCCTTCAGTACCCCCACCACCAACCATGCTGGCTCTGCCATCCGAGGCTACAAGGGAAGGGCTGGAGCCTCCCCCCACCACTACTAGCACTGCCACCAGCACCACTGCCAGCAGCAGTAGCCCTAGTGGGCAGCCGTCCGAGGCTGCAGGGGATTGGCTGGAGCCTTCCCCCACCACTGCAAGCACCACCACCAGCACCACTGCCAGCAGCAGCAGCCCCAGTGGACAGTCATCCGAGGTGGCTGGAGCCTCCCCCCACCACTGCCAGCACTGACACCAGCACCACCACTGCCACCACTGAGCAGCCATCACCACCTGCGGGCAGTGTGAAGTCCTGCCTCCATGGGCTGTTGTGCATCCTGGCCCCTGCAAATCCAGTGGGTCTGACACCCAGGTGAGAGACTGTGACCTTGCACTCCCCAAGATCTACATCACTGGACACAAGGCCCCCTCCAGATCCAGTGGAAGAAGCCATCCACTCACCCCATCCTTCCCAGGATGAAATACACTGGGCACAAGGCCCCCTCCAGAACCAGTGGAGAAGCCATCCACTCACCCCATCCTTCCTAGGATGAAGCACACTGGGCACAAGGCCCCCTCCAGAAACAGAGGAAGAAGTCATCCACTCACCCCATCCTTCCCAGGATGAAGCACACTGGGCACAAGGCCCCCTCCAGACCGAATGGAGAAGCCATCCACTAGAGAGACTGTGGCTTTGCACTCCCCAGGACCAAGCAGTGGGCAAACCACCCACTTGAGAGACTGTGGCTTTGCACTCCCCAGGACCAAGCAGTGGGCAAACCACCCACTAGAGAGACTGTGGCTTTACACTCCCCAAGACCAAGCAGTCGGCACACCACCCGCTTGAGAGACTGTGGCTTTGCACTCCCCATATCCCAGCAGTGGGCAAACCACCCACTTGAGAGACTGTGGCCTTGCATTCCCCAGGATCAAGCAGTGAGCAAACCACCCACTTCAGAGACTGTGGCCCTGCACTCCCCAGGACATCGCACAGGGCATGTAGCCCCCTCCAGGACCAGTGTTGTTGTACCATCTTCTGGCTCAGGTGCCCCCATTCCCTGTTCCCCTGAGGTCCCTATGTATTTCGACCTGATGCCCCTGCAGTATTCTCTCTATGTTGTTGCAGGAGTGAGGTGGGGCCTTGGCCTATGTGTTGTGGCCCTGTGGCCCACGGACATTGAGAACTGGGCAGTGTCCCTCCATTTGTAAATATGTATATACGTTTGTAATTTAATGCACTTATTCATGTTCTTTCATTGTAATGTTACTGCATCTGTTTGTGTTTATGGTGTTGGGGGTGGGGATGTTACATGTTGCGTGGGTGTGTGTCACTCTCTTATTCCTCCCCCCTAACTTGTGTGCTAGGCTGCAGTACTCACCGTGGTCGTCTTTGCCAGCGTTGGTGTTCATAATGCAGGAAAAGGTAGACAAGCATTGGAAATATGTGCAACTCAGGCCTACAGGAGTAGGACTTGTGGGTGGAGTTCCCACTTGTGGACTTGTTGAGTCATCCTGCTGAGTAGGTCTGCAAAATCACTGTCCAATCCGAAGGTTCTTTTCCAGGAAGTGCCAATGCCAAATGTTCTGCACTAGTGCTGATAGCTGTGGTGAGTGTATGCCAACTTGTCTTTGGAGATAATACATGGCAGTCATGTTGTAAGTCTTTATCAGGATTACCTTGTGCTGACCCTACTGGAAAAAAGCCTTGAGAGCTAGCTGGATTGCTAGGAGATCAAGGTAATTGATGTGGAGGCTCCTTTGTTTTGGCAGCCATGTTAATGTGGGTACACTAGCACATCCAGGAGCTGGATTACAGCAAGCTGCTGGTGCTTGCAATATTCAGACTTATTTGGGTATATTCATCAAATCTTTGAATATCAAGTTTGCAATAACCAATGCTTGTTAAATGTCTCATTTATTATAACAAATGCTTGTTGATTATGTAGATTGTATCCCACCTGCTAAACTTGAGGCAACTGTAACTGCCAAAACATGTGCTCTTCACAATGTGATCTGTATTGAACATGTGCCACAATCAGAAGGATAATTGGTTGTTTCCAATAGGCACATGTGCACATTTAATTATTTAAGGAGGCTTATGAGTCTGAGCCCTTGCTTGCCTTTGTACCTATAGCTCTGCTCACCTGTTTCCAGTCAAGTCAAGTTCTGTGTCCTCCAGCCTGTCTTGAGTTGAGTTCCACTGCAAGTCAAGTTCCTTGTCCTCTAGCCTGCCTCCAATGGAGTTCTAGTGTTCCTTATTCCCAGACCAGCTCTCAGTCAAGTTCCAAATTTCTCGGCCTCCGGACAGCCTCCAGTTGAGTTCTTGCGATCCTTGCCCTCTGATCAGCTTTCTGCGGAGTTCTAGCTCTCTTCTTCCATCTTCTGCCAACGATCCCATATTTCCTGTAAAAGAAAGAAAATAAGAAAGGTGAAAAAACCTGGTTTGGGTTCTTCTGAAATTTTCAAGCAAGTAACTTCATTTCAAGGAAAAGAAAGATTAATTGTTTAAATGAAACAAATAGAGTTCTGTCTTTTAAATTACTTATGACAATAAGAAGTAGTGTGATTTATCATTTGGGTGGGAGTCCAAGATACAGCTGAGCAGACATTAGGGAAAGACGTATTTCCTGTAACAAACGCTCACTGAGAATTAGGAGATTGGAAATAGAGCATGTATATCAAAACTATAATTGGCAAGAGATTACGTCAGAACACAAAGAAGCCCTTTAGTCAAGTTGATTGTTTTTTGAGTTTGGACATTGCTTCAGAGACTTCATGGCTTATAGTGGGTACCTTGTGGTACTTACACCTTGTGCCAAGTCCAGTTATCCCTTATTAGTAGATTAGTAGTGTTCTAGCATTTTAGGGTGATAGAGGAAGCTATAGCAGAGCAGCTTAGGCTGAACTAGGAGACATGCAAAGCTCCTACTATACCACTTATATCACTTAGTACTATGTCATAAGAAAACACAATACTCAGAGTTACTAAAAATAAAAGTACTTTATTTTAGTGACAATATGCCAAAAGTATCTCAGAGGATATACTTCCTTAGGAGGTAATAAATATACACAAGATACACACACACAAACCAAATCAGGTAAGTAAACAGTTAGAAAAGTAGTGCAAACTCTGTAGAACACAATATAATGCAATAGGGCAAAATAGGCCTAGGGGCAACACAAACCATATACTCCAAAATTGGAATGCAAACCACGAATGGACCCCAGGCCTAGTGTAGTGTGTAGAGGGTCGCTGGGAGTGTAAGAAAACACTAAGGGTGTCCAAGATACCCCACCCAAAGACCCTGAAAAATAGGAGTAAAGTTACCCTACTACCCCAGAAAGACAGTAAAGTCGAGATTCTGCAAGGACCACAACTGACTGCAAAGCACTGAAGATGGATTCATGGACCTGAGGACCTGTAAAGCAAGGGGACCAAGTCCAAGAGTCACGCAAGTCTCTGGGGGGTGGGGGGCAGAAGCCCACTAAACCCCGGATGAAGGTGCAAAAGGGCTGCCTCCGGGTGGAAGAAGCCGAAGATTCTGCAACAATCATTGCGATGCTCATTCACAATTTGCGAGTTGGTACCGACTCGCAAATTGTGAATGCGACTCGCAAATAGGAAGGGGTGTCCCCTTCCTATTTGCGACTCGCATCGCGATGCTAAATTGCTTTGCGACCGCAAATGCAGTCGCAAAGCAATTCGCAGTTACCACCAGTGTCACATTGGTGGTAACCCATTCGCAAAATGGAAGGGGTCCCACTTTGTGAATGTTGTCCAAATGTTTTTTCAGAGCAGGCAGTGGTCCAATGGACCTCTGCCTACTCTGAAAAAACGAAACTAAATGGTTTTTTATTTTTTTTATTTTGAAATTCGTTTTCCTTTAAGGAAAATGGGCTGCAAAATAAATAAAAAAAACTGCTTTATTTAAAAAGCAGTCACAGACATGGAGGTCTGCTGTCTTCAGCAGGCCACCATCCCTGTGAGTGCAGGGACTCTCTATGGGGTCGCAAAATGCGACCCACCTCATTAATATTAATGAGGTGGGTCTTTGCGACCCCATAGCGAATCGCAGGCGGTGTCTGAGACACCGTTATTCATCTGATTTTGTGAATCGGAAATTGCGAGTCGCACTGACTCGCAATTTCCGACTCACAAAATCGGAACTTCCTACATCTGGCCCCTAAGTTATATAAGTGGTACAGTAGGAGCTTTGCATGTCTCCTAGTTCAGCCTAAGCTGCTCTGCTATAGCTACCTCTATCAGCCTAGCTGCTAGAACACTACTAATAAGGGATAACTGGACCTGGCACAAGGTGTAAGTACCACAAGGTACCCACTATAAGCCAGGCCAGCCTCCTACACAGGTGTAGTGTGATCTGCGGGTGTAGAAGGAAGTCACTGTTTGGAGGAGGTGGCTTATTTCGTTGAGACTCCTTCCACCCTACCCTTGCTTCTGTAATAACCCTCTGTTGCCTACTGGTGGTCTTGTAGTTGTTCTGTTTGGTAGGAGGCTGGGCAAGTGTTCTTAATGGCGCCCCTGTACTGTGACCTCTGAAAGGACCCCAGAAGTGGATTTCTGAAGGGCACCCATAGCCTTGACTCTGACAAAATAAGTAGCTTGACTAGTTCAAGCAGCTTAGGTGTGTAGTGAGAGCGGAGTTTCCATGAAGACTTGTGCACAAGGTGAGAGCTGTATATATTAGGGGCTTTTCCATGTAGTGGAACTTGGGTGTTTGGAGGGAGTGTAGTCTCTGTAAAGAGTTGTGCATTGGGAAATGGCTGTGTGTAGTAGGCCTTGGCCACCTAATGGGATTTGGGTGTCTGGAGGAACTGTAGACTCCATGTAGAATTGTGCAGAGGATGTTTTGTGTGTGCAGTAGCTGCTTGGCCATCCATGACGGCTTAGGAACCTTGAGGGAGTGTGCTCTCCCCGTGGACACTTGTGTACAGAGCAATAGCTGTGTGTAGTAGGGCTTGACCATCAAAGACAGCCTTGAATGTCTTTAGGGAGTGGCTACACTATAATCTTTTTATATACACACATAAGTTCAGCTGATTTATGCTTTAGATGATTCTGTGCCATTTAATAATTCTTTAGATTTGTGATGTGTTTTTTGGTGTATTATCTAAACTGAGGAGTAGTAGTTTGGATGATGTCATCAGTGATGCCATGAATGATGTAATTTGAGATGTTATGGGTGAAGGCCTCAATAATGCCATTAAACATGTCATGAGTGAAGTAATATGTGAAGTCATACACGACGCATGGTGACAACATAAGTTATAGTTAGCTCACTGAAATATAACTGTGGAAGTTAAGTAGTTATTCGGTTTCAAAACATTACGTTATGACTGACAGTGCCATCTAACTATAATGGCCCTTTTAACATTTGCTTTTTTGTGTCAAAAAATATACATATATATGTATATACATATATGTGTGCGTATATATATATATATATATATATATATATATATATATATATATATACTTGCACACACACTCGCTACATGACCAGGAAATTATTTATATATATATATATATATATATATATATATATATATATATATATATATTTTTTTTTTTTAATATATATATTTATATATACACACACACATACATATACGCTCGCTACAAGCAAACAACATGTTGACAGATACACTTGGAGAGAAAACATTTATAACCTTTCACAAACACCTTTCTGTCAAAGACAATACAGAAAAGCCATCTTGAAAATCATCTACCACACACATAGATTTCACCACAACCTGTTCCTTTTGTTCATGGAAATGGTTAGCGTTGGCTATATTTATAAGCTTTACAGAATATATAAATATATTTTGTATATATGTATATGTATATTCACACATACATACATATACGCTCACTACATGCCCAGGAAGTTTGATTCAACTGCTCCGGTACGGACCTCATTTGCAGGATTCCTGGTGGCTGACTATGAATCTGAAACCAGACATCACCATATACACATTTCAAATCAAAAGCATGCTTTGTACCACACACCGCAATGCAAAATTTTGATGTAGTCTGCAAATGTATTAGTTGTGTTCTACAAACACTGCAAACACAAAGATGTCAGAAAGAACACACTCTTACACAATAACAAAGAGACGCCCTTCAGCCTCTTCAGGAGGTTGCCAGCATTGCCATTTAACCCTCTGATTCGAGGGCAATGTTGTCATCCTCTCAACAAAAGGATCCTTGGAGGAATGGCGTAGGCAGTTGGAGATACCCAATGTTATGTCAGGATTGACAAAGAATATCATGCTGATCTTAGGCATAGATATTCTTAAATATCAATGATTTGAAAAACCAACAACTCTTGGACTCGGATGAATATATTGTTTTGAAAAACAATAAACCTACATCCCTCAAATGATATCTTTTACCAGGATCCATTAAGACCCCTTCAAATGACCCAAAAGATCTACTTAGGGTAGCCTGTTTGAAAAACATTCATGTACATGGATCAATTCATCTTTCCCTTTGTATAGTGCTTGCCATCCTATTTACGTAAAACTAAGGACTTTATAATGAGGATACTGTAGATAGGTTGGGAAAGTGGTTTCACTTTAGTTACTATAGATGACAAAGCACAATATACAAACATATGGCTCAAAGATAGAATAAGAGCTTGTAAACATTTTCTAAGGGCTAGGGGCCTAAATCAACTCCAACCTACACCTATGCCACTGGAGATGATCCATACCTGCCTAACTAGAACATCTTCCTTTTCAGCAACCAGCATTACAAGTTCAAGGACCAGGCCTGGGCACCAACTTCACCCCAGCTGAGGAAATTTGTTTGTAGGTTGGTGGGAGGAGCAGGTGTCACTACTGAGAAATCATATTTGATTAAAGATGTAAACATTGTGTCCAAAAACAAGGAAAGACATTGATGAGATTGATTGACGACCTCTTCCTAATATGAAGGGGGATCAAAATGGTACTACATGTTTTTTATCAACACTCACTGGATTTGAAATTCATATACAACTTCAGTTATACCTCCATAGCATGTTTCGATCTAAAACTAGAGGTTAGTAGTGATAAAACTGAAACAACTCTATTCAGTAAATCTTTGGCAGTAAACTTGATCCTTCATGTAGACAATAGCAATCCCCTTTGTTTAGCTCCCCCCTTCATTCTGTCTGCAATCACATACTGGGAACTTAGACAGGCCAAGCAAATGTAGCTCTGAAACTGCTTACATGCAATGCAAGAATAAGATGCTTAGATTTAAAACCAGAAGTTATTCTTATAAGATAATGAAGGAAGCAGACACTAAATCCCACAAGGATATCTTATTTGGAGATAGAACCAAAATGTCCCATTCACACATGAGAATTATTACTGTCTGCAGCACTCAGGCACACTTGCTAAGGAAAGTTCTCAACAAAAATTAGGGCATTCTAAAAGCAGACAACATGTTGACAGATACACTTGGAGAGAAAACATTTATAACCTTTCACAAAAACCCTTCTGTCAAAGACAATAATGAAAAGCCATCTTGACAATCATCTACCACACACATAGATTTCACCACAACCTGTTTCTTTTTTTCATGGAAATGGTTAGCCTTGGCTATATTTATAAGCTTTACAGAATTCACATATCCCACAGTATTCAAATATATAAAGTACCTCAGCATATCACTGACAATACAAAATGTGGCCTACTATGTCCATGTCTTAAGTTCTACATAGGAAACACACAGGATCTTAAAACACAGTAGAACAATAACGGTGATAGTAGTTCCAAACATTTCAAAGAAAACCATATGAACGATTGTTCATGCGTGAAATATTTTGGCATCATCCATGTCCCCAAACATGTCAGAGTGGAAGACAGAACTCTAAAATGCAGAAGATTAGAATCACATTTGATTATAGATTTGAACATTGTAGTTGTGTATGGTTGGGAACTGTGATGAAGAATTAGCCATAGAATTAAAGAAGGAATATAGCAATGCCTATATGTAGTTATGTTTGATACGACCAACGTGATGTCATACAGTTTTTAATGTTTTTTATTACATTTCATTTTAAAAGTTACACTTCACATTCTTTTATAACTTGTGATGCTCATCATATTTCTTTTTTATAGGGCTGTTGTTGATAATTTTAGAGAATCCTTGCAGAACGTCAGAATGTGTGACTGGAGGTGGCGCTTTGCTTGCCTCATGTTGTATTGCTGCTAATTGGCATGATACTTTAATTGAATGATTCCATTGAGCAGATGCTTGTAAAAAAGCCCAAACATTAGCCCTATGTACATATGATGGTCCTAACAGTTCAAAAGCAATCCACAAAAAACTTGGTAACTCTTCTCATGGAAAAAGAAGTGCAGCAGAAATTAAATGAAGCAGCTAATCAGGGACCAACTCATCAGAAGGGTGATTCCAGGACGAAGCCATTCCACCATTTCTTCTTTATAGAAAGTTTAGCCGGGGCTGTATATTACTGGAATAGCATCTGTGCTTTACTCAAGTCCATTAAGCTCCCATAGTTCTGCACATGCTTCTCAATCAGTACGTTTTGCATAATCTCTGTTTCATGTAAACTTTCACCTATTTTCTTTGCAGAAATGTTTCAAGCATACTGAACACCGCATGTCTCATAATTGGGATCTCTCAAACCACCGCAAAAGCACGCCCTCTATATATTTTTACCTACCTGCACAACTCCAGGCTGTCTGTATGTCAGGCACTCAACCACAGTTTCCAGTCTTAAAGAGAGACTTAAAGGCGTAATGTGGGACATTATCAGCACATAATTTTGACATATATCTCTAGTTATAAAGCATTGTAATTCTACCCACAATGCTCCTTGTCAGTCAACTTCAACTTCGTTTTGCATTCAAATCTAGGACAGACGACTATCTAGCTATGTCAAAACACCTGTCAATTTCAGGTTGTAACAGATGATTCATAAGGTTTGTACCACATCCAACAGAAAAACATTGCAAACAACTATTTACAGGTCCAGGTAACCCATAACAAATCTGCTAATACAATAGAAATCATACAAAGTTACAATTCATTATTTAAGTACCCAAATTTTGGTGTTTGTTACCAGAATAATTCCGTCCTGCGAGTATTACAAGAGCATTTGTTGTGATAATTCATAGACAACCATAGTGGATGGAGTTTCATTATTAAACTAGGGGGTCTGATTTAAAGTGTGGTTACTCCTTTAGGTCATCAACGTATTTTACTCTGTTGCCTTGACAGAGTAACTGCGCTGCTATGCTGCCTCAGTGGGCATCTCGTACAGTGGCAGGAAACGCCGTTGAAGCAGTTTCTGTCAGTGTATTGAAAGTGTGTCATATGGCTCCACCAACATGACGGAGCTGTACAGCAAGCATTTAATATTATCATTTTTTTATTTTCAAAACCAAAATCCCAATGCGAAAACAAGAGCCCCTTTGCCATGTGAGTTTTCTCTCATGGTTTGGGAGTCATTGAAATGGTTGCTTTTCATTTACTGCCTTGTTTTGGATGGTGGTAAACAAAGTAAAAATTTACCATTTGTTCGTTCACTCTAATTAAGGCTCGTGGAAAAATGGCAAAACATCTGACAGCCCTTCCTCTGTCAAGCATTAGGACGTGTATGTCAGCGGCGGAGACAGACTAGTGTCCGCCGCGGACATTCTGAAGGTCCACCAAATCTAAATGAGGTATGTAGACCTTCAGTATGGCGGAAAGGTTATTTTCTGCCACCCTTTAAATCAGGCCCAATGTTCTGATGCCCTTTGGTATGTGAGGATTTCCCTCCAATGTGGGGGAAAAAGATACAGTGTTAGTAACAAACGTGCATGCAGCCCCAATTGATGTATATTTTCAGGAGTCTATATGAACAATGGGGAGAACAAATAAAGACTTCAGCATCTCTGCAATTTGAGAGTCTTATGAAAATATTATACTAAAGTTTATTTAATGAAGGAATGCATTTTTTTACTTGTACTGCTTTAACAAAGTAATTTTAAGCTGTAGTATTTGTAGGTTTTTTCTTTCAATGTTGGCTTATCTTTTTATAGAACTTTTTCCGTTTTTAGGTTGAGCATAGCAGCGCTCAAGTGCTGCTTTTTCGATGTGTTGGTTTGTACCTGGGCTCCTACCCACACCTACCTCACGCACATCACTACTACTCATTCAGGGGACGTTTTGTTACCAGCTTGGTCATCGCCTCTAACATGGTTAATTGCACATTTGCCAATAAGTTTGACTACGAGCAAACTTCTTCTTCCTTTTGTCTGTCTCTTCACGCTGATGGTCATTGTGGCCGTGGCACATACGGCTTGCTTATGCAAAATTGTTTTACTTTTAATTTTCAGTTTATGTGGCAAGAAAAGTCCAGTTAGGAGTTTACAACGCTAATAAATCTACCTCAAGCAAATGCGAGACCCATTGCATTGTAAATGCTTGTACCTATTTTACTGTGTGTTCAATAATGGATTGGCATGTTTTAATTGTTTTTGTATTGAAAGGCTTGCCATCTTTAAAGTGCATTTGTTATATAATCAGGGAAACAGGCTTGTAAACATACTTATAGTTTGATGTTTCCTTCTTTCCTACCTATCTTTGGCTGTTTCGTTTGAAATACTTTTGAAACATCTGGAAGGAAGTATTTGTCTGAATCATATTCAATCACATTAATTTAATGGCAGAGAGTGAAGGGTATTTGTGAATGCAGATCACACCATCATATTTACCAGAGATCTACCCTAGAATTACAAAAAAATCATCGGATCTCTCAATCGACTTTCTAGATACAAAACAATCAATAATTAAAGTGATTATAATAGGCATTTCTATAAACTGCTGCAGCAGCCTCATCGGCCGTGGTAATTATAGTTTTGCATAATCTAACATTAATCACTTGAAAGTCTGGATCCCACAGGAAATTAAAAGTAGCAGTGAGGGTGGACGATTTTCCTCTGCTTGAGCAGATAAAATCAGTAGTGAATACATGGATGTACTTTTAATTGGCGGTAAAATAAACGTCTGTAAAATGGTGAGTCCTCCAAAAGACACCTTTCAAAATAGTTTGATTTATTTAAATCATTTGCCTTGAAATAGGGAAGACACACTTCTGTTGTTCAGAAACAAATTATATAGATTTATCGTGTGGTAAGAGAAAAGTGGAAAGATACATATGAATAAATTATGGAGACCTGTTGAGAAATTGGGCTTGAGTTTACCACATCTTTCAAATTACTATAGCTTCACTTTAAGGAAACTTCTTTTGCGTACTGTTCTATAGCAGATAAACTGTTGTGGCACCTAGCCGGATCTTTGTCATTATCTATATCTATTGCAGTGACTTTACTAACCAAGAATCAGAAGAGGAAACTTTTACTTCCATCAAGTATATTGCTCGAATGTGAATTTACCTTGAAAAAACAAACAACAAGAGGCCTTTGGTAAAACAGGAACAGTTGGTTTAATTAAACACTACGTCTGGGACAACAGTTACAGAAACAGGGTCTGAGGACTGTATCAAAGTACAATTGATCTGAGCAATGTTCTATACAGTATCAGCATTCCTTTTTACTTATGGAATGTGGGCCATTGTCTTGGAGTCATAAATAAGGTCCTGGTAACAAATACAGATAGGCCTCAACCTTTCTTAGACACAATGTAGGCCAGTGGGTAACGTGTCGAGATGCCCAGCCTGAGGGGCTTGTGATCGCTGCATATTGCTGTGCGTGTTGTGCTTGATAGGCTAAGTATTCCTAACGTCATGTGGCATCTGACCTTATTTGTTTTGGAAATGTGTGCACCCCACTAGACATGTATGTTTTATTGGGGACAATTACCTCTGAACCATTGTGGTGTCACTGCACCTATCTGTGGGATTGAGTTAAGATTCCTGTTCACACGTTTGACTGCCGGCTATGTGCCACCACATCTGTGACCTGTCAATCTGTAACCTCAGGCCTAGGCCTCAGAGTCTACCTGACCACATACTTCAGAGATGGGGTTGATGGAGAGTTCATCAGGTTTAAATTTGCCAATAGTAATGCGATTTTGTTCCTATATTTGAATGTATCACTGTGTGCATCGACATTGACTTTTTCAAAATTAACATACGCCCCCCTCTGGTTAAATTTTCAGCTACACCATCTAACCCATACTTCACGAAGGTCACATTACTGGGGGCTAGTTGTTCTTTGTCTATTACTACTTCCCTAGCTATTTGCATTCTACCCAATTTGAGGTCTGCGTTTTTACATAAGGGAGTCCCCACTTGCAGGAAAGCAAACAAAAAAATAATCCTTTGAAAACAGGCAACAATGACGTGCACAGACTGGTCAGCCAGACTGGTTAGCCTCCAGGGGGAGCCAGGAGAACCATTTCATGATCCACTCCTGCTGAGGGGCACCTCCCTCCATACTCATGTATCTTTGTAAATGGTGCAATGTTTGGATGGCAAGAGTCAGAGTTCCATTTTTCATGTCCTTGCCTATTATAAGCGTACAGCAGCATGCACCAATCTTAGTAGCCACCCCACCCTCCATTGCGGTCTTTAAATCCAACACTTTTTGATGTTGCATCACCATGAGGCGGATGGCTCTCAGTTCTTCCTTGCTCTAAATAAGGCCAAGCTCACTGCTCTTCATCATCCTAAGCATTTCCCAACTGGTTATTTACAACCATCAGGCGCTCGCTCTTGTCTGCACAGTGAAGAAGGGTATGGACCCGTCCGCTGATATCTGTGCATCAGAGAACAGTCTGAATTCTTCCGGAATGTCCAGGTACTGAGCCCAGAAAAAATAATGAACAGTTCTTTTTTTCAAGCCTAATGGAACAGAGTCGTCTTCTTCCTTAGTGGGTGTAGGTACAACTCTGACAGATCTTGTCCAGGAATGACCAGGGTCATCGTGTGCATGGTGATGAGGGAGCAGTGGCCACAGAATCTGGTGGCAAGCTGAGTGAAGGCAAACATGCTGCATTGCCAGTAAGTGTCCATCAGTGTGGAGGTGCCCCATTGCTTGTCCGGAATATGAAGGATTGTGCCACAGTTTTTGTTTGTTCCCAGCGGAATTGTTTATTTTCCTATGAAACACAAGGAATGCAGTATAGGATTCCATACAATTAGGGATTTCCCCTTCCCTTCTAACCATATATATCTATCTACCTCAGTATCCCAGATTTCCTGACATAAGGTATCTATGCTGTTATTCAACCCTCCCCTACAAGACTCATTTCCCTTTGTATCATTGAGGTGGATGACCCTACACTGAAACTCCATGTCTGGGGTCCACTTGTTGTTAAAGAAGACAGCCCCAGATACATTAAGGCCCACCCTGGGACTACAGATGGAAGCAGTAGCAGACGTGTTTCTGCATTGGTTTGGTGGTTTTGCTACCTCAAGGGAATCTCTTTTCTGGAAAATCTCGAGGCCAAACAGTATCCTCCCCTATGGTGTCCTTCCTATGCATCCATTCTAGTTCAGTTTGAAAATTGCTAGGCTCAATGAGAAGGTACAGTGCAGTGGGACTGGTCTCATATTGGGTCAGATTCACTATTTCTCTTAGGGGTTCTGCTCTGTTGGGTTGTACCTTGGTCCTAATCCTACATAGGTATAGATGCAGAAGGCATTTTGATTTTTCAGAGGTTACCTCTCGGGACAAGTAAAGCCTGTCTGCACCTACTGCTTTCAGTATCAGTAAACAGACGTAACATGACCTGGCTGATGTCTTAGAGCCCATGGCGGTAATGTGCTGATGCCATGTGTTGTGTAAGTGGCCACTGTTTAGTGCATGTGGAATGCTAGTGTTGGGTGTGGTGTAATTATAGGTGACATGGGAGAAGTCCCTATGCAAGCGATGTGACAATTTCAGAGTATACTCCATTTCCCTCTGCAGTTCCTTGGCAGTGAGTGGATGCAGCAGCACCCATAATAAACAGAGGGCATACAAATGTGTAACAATAAATAACTTATTTAGCATTGTAGGTCTTGGGATGAATCCAGAAATTATGGGGGTCATTCCGTCGGCGGGAGCACCGCCAACAGGCTGGCGGTGCTCCGCAGGGCATTCTGACCGCGGCGGTTTGGCCGCGGTCAGAACAGGAAAACCGGCGGTCTCCCGCCGGTTTTCCGCTGCCCTCAGGAATCCTCCATAGCGGCGCAGCTTGCTGCGCCGCCATGGGGATTCCGACACCCCATACTGCCATCCTGTTCCTGGCGGTTCGCCCGCCAGGAACAGGATGGCGGTATGGGGTGTCGTGGGGCCCCCGTAAGAGGGCCCCACAAAGAATTTCAGTGTCTGCTTAGCAGACACTGAAATTCGCAACGGGTGCAACTGCACCCGTCGCACCTTCCCACTCCGCCGGCTCCATTCGGAGCCGGCCTCCTCGTGGGAAGGGGTTTCCCGCTGGGCTGGCTGGCGGGCGGCCTTCTGGCGGTCGCCCGCCAGCCCAGCGGGAAACACAGAATCACCGCGGCGGTCTTCAGACCGCGGAGCGGTGTTCTGTCGGGGGAACTCTGGCGGGCGGCCTCTGCCGCCCGCCAGAGTTAGAATGACCCCCTATGTCTCTAGTCCTCTGGCGATTGGGGTTTTCTCAGTTTTTAACAGTTGAAAAAAGTTCACAGTGCGGTTCACTGTTCTTTATCCTGTTGGGATTATGGATGTGGTACAGTTTGAGACAAAAGTGTGATTATTGATGTGTTTGCTAAAAAGTGATGGTCTGCTGTAAAGATGGTACCCTTGGAGGCTTGATTGCAGACCTTTTGGATAAGAGTTTGGTGTGTTATTTTAAAAAACACTGCATCCTTTCATGTGTTGTCACCAATTGCTGCTTTGACTCGCCTGTTCCTTTCTTCGGGGGCAGTGGGGGGTGTTTCTTCCATGCTTCCTTCGTGCAATTGTTAGTGAGGCACTGGATGGAGGCCCCACTTGGGTTATCCATTTTAAAAAGTTAGTTTAAAAAAGTGGGTACGCATTCATTTTTATGGGTTCTTTGGCCTCCCCCCTCTCCATGACTGACTAGGTGCATGGTGGTAAAGCATTTTTTACAGGATAATCTCATGCACATATGGGTGATCTTAGCTATTAAGTCGCACTCTGGGGGCATCTTCTGCCCCCCAGTATCCTAGTGTGTGGATGGGGGTGTCATCGGTGTGGGTGGTGTCTTTCTACACGTGTGCGGGCGATGTATAAACAGGAGGAGTGTCGCAACTAAACTTTGGTTAGCGATCGCAACATGCCCTAAGGTCACCTGTGTACCCCTCTAGTCCCGGCATGTGGCATGAAACTTGACCCTCCCTAGAGGCACCAGTTCTCTTACCTACAACTTCTTTCTAAACACTGCTTTAGGGCTAGCTTTGGACTTCTTTTTATTGGTCTTTGGGTGCTTCCCTAGAGCTTCACATGATCTGTTATCTTAATTGTTGTGAGCCGGAGCGAGTCAGATTGGTGTTCCATGGCCCCAACATGCCTTGATATTGTGTGTCTGAAATTGGGAATATTGCTTTCTCCAGATGGTGTGTGCAAGATCTTGTGTGTTGACCAATTTCTAGTCCTGATACAGGGGTGAGCATATTTCTGCTTTCTATTGTCGCTCAAAGCTGTGATTGATCTTTTCGGACTCCCATTCCCAGACTTGGGAAACTTTGAGGGAAAAGGAGGAGGCAGAATATTGCTTCATGGAAAGTTGGTGTGAGACCAAGAGCTCATTGAATTTTCCCCATATAATGGGAGTGGTCTAGGTTGTTCTGGTGAACCTCCTCTACCAACACGGTGCTATGTGGTGCTTCGCAATCTATTGGATAACATGCATGTGTTGTGGAAGATATTGGGTCTTCACTATCTTGAACATACAGGAAATCTGTCTCTCCTAGATTTGGCTGGAGGCTATTTGCATTTCTGGGGGTGCTGTTGGGGCCACACACCATGAAGAAATTTTGGGGTCCCGGGTTGAGTGTCCGAGAATGGGGTCATTTTGACTTATTAAATATGGTGGTTATTCCTGGCTTTTGGGAGGTAAGAGAAACTGGAGTGGGTTTTTATACCCATGACAGTCACACTTAGTTGTACTATTTAGAATGTCCTAGGAGGATGTGTCACTGTCATTACTTCCTCCTATTTTTCTTGTGGTTACTGGTGTGACCTTTTGACTTGGTCATTGAAATCCATGCTAGGTGACTTGTGGGTACGGGGATCTGGGTGCTTGCTTTTAAGCACTGGCCAGTGAGCCATCCAGCTCCCCTTTGCCAGACTGCCCTCCCCCTGGGGAGTGGCCAGCCATCCCCTGCCTGGGGGATCAGCATCAGAGTGGGGCCTAGGCTCCCACCGGCATCCTGAATGGCAGACTCTAGTGAGGATATCCGATCGACAGAACATGTACAGCCGTAAAAGCTTGAATACCTAATGTTGTCTTGTTGGTCCTTCTTTTAAGTTTAACTTACTGCACATGTGGACTCTGCATTTGTACAGATGCATTGCTTCCCCAAACGATTACCTTTCCCTGCCCTGGTTGTGATCTTGGTCCTTGTTGGGCTGGGTTCATTGTCTGTGGTTGATGTTGCCACATGGTTGTCCAATCACCTGACCCCTGTTGCTGTGGTGCGGCAGTTGACTGACTTCCCTGCAGCTGAGTGTAAGGAGTATTTGAGATTCCCTGGGCCTGGTTTCATGGATGGAAAATTTGCAGGGTCTGACCCTGGCTCTTTGCCTTTGTTGTGATATGTCTTTATCTGGCATCTGTCAGCCATGTGGCCCCTACTGTGGCTATAGTAACATTCTCTAAGGTCTGGCTGCTGCCAACTTCCCTGATTTCTGTTGTTATAGCTAGGTTGAAACCCTCTGGGATTATGTGTTGGACCTTCCTTCCCAACTGGAGCCATTTGCATGCTCACAGCCAACGTAGCCCAGTCAAGGGTGGTCTTTTTCAATTTGTGCTGGATCAACTTAGTGGTGTCTCTCTGGACTTGCTCCTGTCGTTCTCTATCATTTTCTTATTTCATTTTCTGGTAGTGTAATATGTGAGCTTATATCTCTCACCAGGGTTTGGTATCTAGCCATACTATGCAGTCCAACCAGCTTTGTATTTCAGTGGGCAGCTTCTTTTTTTTTTAGGAGATTGTAAAAGAATGCAACCTGGAGGCCCGTATACATCTAAGGCTGTTCTGTCTCTTGTACCCATTGTTCCCTCATCCTATCCAGAACAATCTCTAAGTTTCCTAGTTTCTGCCATTAGCCCTCCTACATCTAGGCAATCAGGGAACATTTCCCTCAGGACCCTCCATATTTGGTGCCTGTACGGATTGAATGTGGCCCGTCATGCTCAGTGTTTGTCAGCGTGGTTGCAGGGATGAAAACTCGGGCGAACTCTGTGTTAGTCTGCACTCCATTAAGGCTACTTAGCACACTTTTGACATCGCCTATCTCTAGGTGTATTCCTGCGGTGTTTTTCTCAAAACATGAGCTACATTTTCCCGCCCCATCCAACAATGCTGGCAATTTGGTTCTTAGCCCTTTTTTATCCATCTGAGCCCTTGGCACATAGATGTCCCTGACGTGCTTTTCTGCAGCAGCAGGTATATTTTGGCTTTGGGTAGCTCCACTGGTTTCTTCTCAACTTTGCATTCTTAGACAATCCTGCATGTAGGGGAAGTTCCATTTGGGATCTCCCCCTTTGCCGGATGCAGTCTTCCACAATGGACACGTCCTCTGGTTCAAAGGATCCGTCCTCCAGGCAGGGTCTATCTTGGTGGTCTCTTCCCTTGATCCAGCTGGTTAGCAGATGACAAAACAGCCATGCAAAGATCTAGCCTTCCTCTCAGACCACTATCTCTCTTGGGGTTAGTTTGTCTGCCCTGTGCATTTGGGGGGAGCAGTGGACATCTTCGTTGCTGCTCCCCTCATGCACATGCAAAGGTGCCATCTTGGTTCTCCTGCATCTAAGTGTGCATCAGGCTATCTTGGTCTCTTATTTCCTGGTCAGCCCCTTTTCTACACCGACGATAGGGTGAGGCTCAGATCCCAGCCAAAAGCCTCTCCTCTAGTTCTGCCTCGGACTCTTCCCCGAATGGTGCTCTGTACCTCCCCCTACTTTCGTCAGGTGGAGGGTGCACCACTCTACTTTCTCATTGTGCTTTCAGGTTGCAAGTGAGCTCACTCTCTCCTTAGTTTATGACTTTCCTCTAAATCCCACCTAGGTTGCCTTCTTCGTTGTGAACTAGATGCTGTTCTCTTTAGTTGGGACTTGCCCTCAAATTTGCTTTCTGTTGTTTCGTTGGCTCCCCCCTCACCATTTGATTCCGGGGGATTGGGACCCCTCTCCTCACCCTGCTAGTCATGTCACTGTCTAGAACCACTATTAATCTCCCTGTCACTCAAGTGTAATCACCGGAACCAGTGGGAGTGCATATTCTCTGTGCCGCTGGGGCTCGATGAGCTGACCGAGATGGAAGAAGTCAAACCTGAGGGAGCTCTAGCGCTGGATTGAGGTGGTGCTGAGATTGCCTGGGCCTGCTGGCTTGTTAAACAGTCATGCCTGGACCCAACAGTTCATTGTTTTGTAGGAGACCCTCCGGTTCCCTCAACCTGCATATTGGTATAACCTAATGCAGGGAAAGCAGGCATCAGGGAGAGCCCCTTCTTTCCTGCATATGGCGGGGGACTGTGGGGTAGTGTTATCTGTCTGGGCCTCCTTGAAGATGGCCTATAACTCTAATAGTGTTTCTCTCATGTCCTTCTTTTGCCCTACGTATTTGGTCTGTATGTGTGTCCTCATGTGTGCGTTTATGTAAGTGTCAAAGGTTCCCTCCTTTGGCTAGGGAAACACGTGTGCCTTAGCGTGTGTGTGCCATTCATGGCAAAATTCATTACGTTTTTTAGCCTGTGTGGGGAACTTGGTTTGCATATATTTTAGTGGTGAATCCATGATAAGTTGGCCAGTTTTTAAGGGACATATGTTTCTAGCTTTTCTAATTTTAGGGATCCTTAGGTTCTACTCTGGTAGTGGGGAAATATATACATGGGAATTGTTAGTTCTATTCTGGTAGTGGGAAATATATACATGGGGATTGCTACTACTAATGAGCTCAGTGTTATTTACAGATGCATCAACATCAACATGAACATGAACATTTCACAAACACAAATAGCAATGCATGTGAATGGTCACAACCTAGAAGACAGTGCAATAGTTAGTTCAACGTCATGAAATTTGGCATCAAAAAGCAAACTTTTCTTTGGTAGTAAATAGCAATCAGGAGAAATAGCAACACCTTCATAGCACATGAGCCTTGGACAAACACAACACTCAAGACAAAACACAGTTGCATTAATTCACCAACACCACAATATCAAAGATACATCAATTTGCAATGTTAAACAGAAACAGAAAAGAAAAAAACTGACAGAGAAAAAATTATGACTTTGTCAAAAATACCTTAGCCCACTCTTAGCGCTTGCTATTCTGTGAGCATTGAAAGTTCTGCGCCGGTCACAGGTCTTAGTTAGAGTGATAGTCTGTTGATATCTGTTCCAGGACAAAGATAATAACAATTTGCGCAGAGAAAAAAGAATAAGTCGACAACCACAGGCACTTCTTGGCCAAACACAAGGTACACCTAGTCTCCCAGATCCTCATCTTTTTTCCTAATGTTCGAATCACACCCTATATCACACCCAGGGGTCATGCATACCATCTGTGTCACATTCAGCAGTCCAAGCGAACAACACCTCTCACTTCTTTCAGATACCAACAGTGTTAAGAAACCAGTAGCATTGAGAAACCATTTTAGACTCAATCAATGAGTCTGTATAGTGCAACTAGTCAGCATTGAGAGTCTAAAGGCGCTAGTGGTGGGTCTGGGCCTCATTCGAAGAGCCATGTTTTGAGGTTCTTCCTGAAGATGGTGAGAAATGAGCTTTGTCTGAGGTGCGTGGGCAGGTTGTTCCAGCTCTTCGCTGTGAGGTATGTGAAAGATCTTCCTCTGATGGTGGTTTTCCGAATGCGTGGGATGGTAGCTAGCGCCTGCTGGGTGGAGCAGAGGGGTCTGGCAGGGATATGGAAGGAGATGCGATGGTTCACGTAGGCCAGCCTGATGTTATGCAGGGCCTTGTAGGTGTGGGTGATTAGTTTGAAGTTGATTCACTCCTTTACTGGGAGCCAATGGAGGGTCCTCAGGTTTTGAGAGATGTGTTCTTGGTGGGGAGGATCAGGACGAGTCTTGGGGCAGCATTTTGGATGAGTATAAAAAGTAGGACTAAAAAAATAAGATTGCGGTGCAGACCCTATATCACATCCAGGACATATGTCAGTAGTCCAAGCGAACAACACCTCTCATTTCTTTCAGATGTGTTAAAAAAATGGTAGCATTGAGAAACCCTTGAAGACTAAAAAATAAGATTGAGGTGCAGACCCTATATTACACCCAGAACCTATGCGTACCATGTGTCATGCCTAGCGGTCCAAGCTACAAACAAAAAACAAAATCACACCCTATATCACTCCCAGGGGTTGGCGTACCATGCCCAGCGGTCGAAGCAATAAGATCTCAACACTATATCACACACAGGGGACAAGCGTACCACCTGTGTCTTGCCTGTGGTCCAAGCGAGTGAATGTCAACCCTGTATCACACCAAGGGGACAAGCGTACCATCTGTTTCATGTCCAGCGGTCCAAGCGAATGTGTCTCAACCCTGTAGCACACCCAGGGGACAAGCTTACCATCAGCGCCATGCCCAGCAGTCCAAGCAAACAAAAACAAAAAATATTCAAGATTTACCTTTCCTAGCATGCTGACTATCAAAAAAAGGTAAATTCCTTGGGAACGCCTCTGGGGCCGCCTTGCAACCATCAGTTCGGACATATAAAATAGGTAACATGCCAGATTTCTGTGAGTGGCAGGGTGCCGAGGTTAAATGTTTACGCTTCTTCCCAGTTTGCGATACGCTAAATGCTGGACTAAGGCTCCGATGTAGTCTCTTACCCTCTGACACTGGTTTCAGGACAGACTTTCCCCGCAGATGCAGCAGAGCTTCTAATCAATTGTGGCATCCGCTAACCTTTCCTTGTTGGGCAAATGTGAATCTGTTCGGACAGGGTCCCCTTCCTTCGGCTGCAGTTCGGTCTGAGGTACCAATCAGCTCCTGGCTGGTTTGCCAAAATGTTGCCTGAATGTGAATTTAACTTGAAAAAAAAAACAAAAGGTGTTTGGCAAAACAGGAACATTTTTTTTTAATTAAACACTATGGCCAGGAGAACAGTTACAGAAACGGGGTCTGAGGACTGTCTCAAAGTACAATCGACTTGAGAGGTGTTTTATACATTTCTCTGAGCTCCATAAAACAGTTTCAGCTTTTCTTTTTAGGTAAGGAATGTGGGTTGTTGTACTGTAGTCATAAATAAGGTCCTGATAACAAATGCAGGTGGGCCTCGACCTTGCGTGGATACAGTGTGGGCCAGTGGGTAAAGTGTCCAGATGTCTGGCCAGAAGGCAGGGTAATTGCTGCATGTTGCTGTGCGTGCTGTGTTATGATTGCCTAAGTGTTCCTAACTTCATGTGGCATCTGACTTTATGGTGTTTTGGGAATGCACGCACCCCTATGGCCATGTGTGTTTTTATGGGGGCCAGTTTCCTCAGACTATTGTGGTGTCGCTGTGCCTATCTATGGAGTTGATTTAAGATTCCTGTTTGCATGCTTGTTTGCCGGCTATGTACCACCCTACCCGTGAACTGTCAATCTGTAACCTCAGGCATAGGTCTCAGAGCCTGCCTGACCACATACTTCTGAGACGGGGTTGATGGAGAGTTCATATGGGGTAAATTTGCAGATAGTGATGCGATTTTGTTCCTATAGGTGAATGTATCATTGTGTGCATCAACATTTACTTTTTCAATATTAACAACTGTTACAGCATCAAGAACAAGCGTTGTGAAACCCAGTAGTTTTTGCCTTGCTAATGCCAGTGCCAGCCTGTTGCCTTTGACAACGTTTGTTTGGAATGTATTTCTTGAAAACAATAAAAGAAAAAACATTTCACAATATTGGAAGGAAAGCAATCACATATCTTATAGTAAAGCATAATTGTACCTAGAATTCAATGTTTTCAATATTTATAAATGCTGTGGTTTGTATTTTTTAAATAAACAGAAATTAAAAAGATTTGGGAAGTGCCCGAATACAAAAGGAACACATCCAGCCATTTGGTCCTTTCTGCTAGCTAAGAGAGCAGATTTATGTGCCTCTAGGAGAAGTGTCCTGTACTGTAAAAGTGAAATTTGCAAGGGGTGCAGTCATAGCAGCAATTATTAGAGTGTTCATGGCAGTTTCTGCTGTGAGGCTGCACTCTCCCGAAACACTGCTAGCTTACACCTTGATATTGCAGCATGAGCACTGAGTGACCATAAGATGCACTGGGATTGCAATGAGACTAGCAGGTGCAGGATTTGCACTGCAGCTTGTATTCACTCTCAGATAAATAGGTTTACCCTGCAATGTGGGGTCATCATGTAGCAAATGTACTGTGGACAGTGTGAGAGTGCAGTAACTTGCTGTTGCAGTACAATTGGTGAAATGTGTGCAAAGGGAGAATGCAGCAGACACTGTGGAATAGTTGTGTGCACTCTAGCTGCATTCTGGATGCAATTAAATGAAACATAGCAGCCAGGGCCGGCTTTAGCACTGGTGATGCCCTGTGCAACAGTCTTTTTTGGCACCCTCCCACCCCATGATCACCTCCTTGGATTCACTCACTACCACTCAGCAAATGAGCCCCTCATCTCTCCATAGCCCCCCTTGCACTTACATTTATTTGTTTTAAAGCACTTGTAAAGGCTAGCTATACTAATCCCACTCAGTTATCCACATTAAATATAGTTCTGTTCTTTGCAGCAGGCATATTAAACCTCTACACTACTTGATGGCAAGTCCAAGCTGCTGCTAGAAAAACCTCCAATCTCTCTCTCTAGCAAGAACTTCAATCACAAGGGGTATCTTGACATTTTAATGACTTCCTGTTGGCTGGATGCAAAATAAACTTTTCAGCAGGTGCTTTTAAATCGCAAGTTTTTTAAGTTATTGCTAAATACAGCACCCCCCGGAGGTCATAACCTGGTGCGGCCACACCGGTCACACCGCCCTAAAGCCGGCCTTGATAGCAGCCATACACTATTATGAGAATTTTCATATTCTGGCAAATCTGGCCTGAATTTCTTGTGCCCTGTAGTATGAATAATGAATGCACACTGATTAAAGAGTGAATTGGCTAAGGCTGTAGAGGGAGCCATGACAGGAGTGATTGCAATGTAATACATCCTGGTGCAAAGTGTGCAGTGTGAACCTATTGTTGCATTCAGCTGAAATGCTACTACACAGTGGGCAACTGATGAAGAATGAACACTGTAGGAAACACTGTATGGAGCTTGAGGTGTGCAGTACATGCCTGGTGCACCTTTGACATCATGCTAATTCATTAGTGTGGTTGCAAAGGACAAGCAGCGTGAATGTGCATTGGAACCATATTCACCTGACCCTCCTAAGCCTCGCAGGAAATGTAGTGTAGCTCTGTATGACAAAAAACGAGTGGGTGCAAGGAACACTGAGGAACAGATCTGTTGCCAACCCATCAACAGGCAACTAACCCAATGCTGTTTATGGCCTGCAGATGGGCCCTGTGGGAAACCTCACCCGCCCCCACACACATACAGCCAAACCTACGCTGCGCATGGCCAAATACCTTGCGCAGTGGGAGGTTGGCCACCTGTGACCAACCCTCCCAGAGGCAATCAATACCTTACTGAACACAGCCTTTGGCTGTGTATAGCCGAGAGTTGGCCACAGGACACTGTTTTTATCAGATGGCAGACTAAAGCTCCCATGAGTGGGAGCACACGTGTTTCCCTGCCTACCCTTTTGCAAGGAAGCTTATGTGTACCTAGGGTGGGCTCCCTGGGACACAGTTACTGATCTGACCCCAGGTGATGGAGTCTTCGAAGGTAACAGGCTCAGGGTGGGTGGCAGCGCTCACCCTCCCCTTCCAGTAAAATTCACGGCCCCAGGGAATGAGGCCTCTGGAGCCAAAAGTGACTTGGTGAGGGAGGCCACGTGCTTCACTTCCTATTTATTTTATCACTGACCCCAGGGGATGGGGTCTCCTCCCCTTTATTAAAATATTGCCTCTGGGGTCTCTTAAAGGCTTGGGGAGGGCTGCCAAGCACCCCCCTCCTCTAAATATTAAAATGCACTACTCCCCCCAGGACCTAGCCCAACACAGATTTTTTATTTAGCACATTTTTTAAGTTTTACCATGGAACTGCAGAACCTCATACATTTCTGGAAAAATGTAAACAAAAAAAACATTTTTTCCCCAGGGTGGTCCCTCCGCCAGGCATGGGGGGGGAGATTATCCCTACCTGTAGGAGGCTGGCCTGGCTTGTAGTGGGTACCAAGGGGTACTTACACTCTGTACCAGGTCCAGTTATCCCTTATTAGAGTAGAAGAGGTGTTTCTAGCAGCATAGGCTGATAGAAGGTAGCTATAGCAGAGCAGCTTAGGCTGAACTAGGAGACATGCAAAGCTCCTACTATACCACTGGTGTCGTCATATGCACAATATCATAAGAAAACACAATACACAGATATACTAAAAAGAAAGGTACTTTATTTTTATGACAATATGCCAAAAGTATCTCAGTGAGTACCCTCAGTATAAGGATGCCAAATATACACAAGATATATGTACACAATACCAAAAATATGCAGTAATAGCAAAAGGAAGTAATGCAAGCAGTGTATAGTTACAATAGATTGCAATAGGAGCACATAGGTATAGGGGCAACACAAACCATGTACTCCAAAAGTGGAATGCGAATAACGTATGGACCCCAAACCTATGTGAGCTCGTAGAGGGTCGCTGGGACTGTAAGAAAACAGTGAGGGTTAGAAAAATAGCCCACCCCAAGACCCTGAAAAGTAGGTGTAAAGTGCACCTATATTCCCCAGAGAGCACAGAAGCTGTGATAGGAGAATTCTGCAAGGAAGACCAACACCAGCAATGCAACCAAAGTGGATTTCTGGACGAGAGTACCTGTGGAACAAGGGGACCAAGTCCAAGAGTTGCGACAAAGTCGAGAGTGGGCAGATGCCCACGAAATGCCAGCTGAGTGTGCAAAGAAGCTGCCACTGGATGGTAGAAGCTGTGGATTCTGCAAGAACGAAGAGGACTAGGAACTTCCCCTTTGGAGGATGGATGTCCCACGTCGTGAAGAAGCTTGCAGAGGTGTTCCCACGCAGAAAGACCGCAAACAAGCCTTGCTAGCTGCAAGGGTCGCAGTTAGGGTTTTTGGATGCTGCTGGGGCCCAGGAGGGACCAGGATGTCGCCAATTGCGTGAGGAGACAGAGGGGGCGCCCAGCAGGATAGGGAGCCCTCACAGAAGCAGGCAGCACCCGCAGAAGTGCCAGAACAGGCACTATGAAGAGGAGTGAACCGGAGCTCACCCGAAGTCACAAAAGGAGATCCCACGACGCCGGAGGACAACTCAGGAGGTTGTGCACTGCAGGTTAGAGTGTCGGGGACCCAGGGTTGGCTGTGCACAAAGGAAATCCTGGAAGAGTGCACAGGAGCCGGAGCAGCAGCAAATCACGAGGTACCCACCAATGCAGTCTAGCGTGGGGAGGCAAGGACTTACCTCCACCAAACTTGGACTGAAGAGTCACTGGACTGTGGGAGTCACTTGGACAGAGTTGCTGAGTTCCAGGGACCACGCTCGTCGTGCTCAGAGGGGACCCAGAGGACCGGTGATGTAGTTCTTTTGGTGCCTGCGGTTGCAGGGGGAGGATTCCGTCGTCCCACGGGAGATTTCTTCAGAGCTTCTAGTGCAGAGAGGAGGCAGACTGCCCCCACAGCATTCACCGCCAGGAAAACAGTCGAGAAAGTGGCAGGATCAGCGATACAAGGTTGCAGTAGTCATCTTTGCTACTTTGTTGCGGTTTTGCAGGCATCCTGAGCAGTCAGTGGTCGATTCCTTGGCAGAAGGTGAAGAGAGAGATGCAGAGGAACTCTGATGAGCTCTTGCATTCGTTATCTAAAGAATTCCCCAAAGCAGAGACCCTAAATAGCTAGAAAAGGAGGTTTGACTACTTAGGAAGAAGGATAGGCTAGCAACACAGGTAAGAGCCTATCAGGAGGAGTCTCTGACGTCACCTGCTGGCAGTGGCCACTCAGAGCAGTCCAGTGTGCCGGCAGCACCTCTGTTTCCAAGATGGCAGAGGTCTGGAGCACACTGGAGGAGCTTTGGGCACCTCCCCTGGGAGGTGCAGGTCAGGGGAGTGGTCACTCCCCTTTCCTTTGTCCAGTTTCGTGCCAGAGCAGGGCTGGGGGATCCCTGAACCGGTGTAGACTGGCTTATGCAGAGATGGGCACCATCTGTGCCCATCAAAGCATTTCCAGAGGCTGGGGGAGGCTACTCCTCCCCAGCCCTGACACCTTTTTCCAAAGGGAGAGGGTGTAACACCCTCTCTCTGAGGAAGTCCTTTGTTCTGCCTTCCTGGGCCAGGCCTGGCTGGACCCCAGGAGGGCAGAAACCTGTCTGAGGGGTTGGCAGCAGCAGCAGCTGCAGTGAAACCCCGGGAAAGGTAGTTTGGCAGTACCCGGGTCTGTGCTAGAGACTCGGGGGATCATGGAATTGTGTCCCCAATGCCTCTGGCATTGGGGTGACAATTCCATGATCTTAGACATGTTACATGGCCATGTTCAGAGTTACCATTGTGACGCTGTACATAGGTAGTAACCTATGTCCAGTGCACACGTGTAATGGTGTCCCCGCACTCACAAAGTCTGGGGAATTTGCCCTGAACGATGTGGGGGCACCTTGGCTAGTGCCAGGGTGCCCGCACACTAAGTAACTTAGCACCCAGCCTTTACCAGGTAAAGGTTAGATATATAGGTGACTTATAAGTTACTTAAGTGCAGTGGTAAATGGCTGTGAAATAACGAGGGCGTTATTTCACTCAGACTGCAGTGGCAGGCCTGTGTAAGAATTGTCAGAGCTCCCTATGGGTGGCAAAAGAAATGCTGCAGCCCATAGGGATCTCCTGGAACCCCAATACCCTGGCTACCTCAGTACCATATACTAGGGAATTATAAGGGTGTTCCTGTATGCCAATGTGAATTGGTGAAATTGGTCACTAGCCTGTTAGTGACAATTTGTAAAGAGAGAGCATAACCACTGAGGTTCTGGTTAGCAGAGCCTCAGTGAGGCAGTTAGGCATCCCACAGGGAACACATACATATAGGCCACAAACTTATGAGCACTGGGGTCCTGACTAGCAGGGTCCCAGTGACACATAACAAACATACTGAAAACATAGGGATTTCACTATGAGCACTGGGCCCTGGCTAGCAGGATCCTAGTGAGACAGTGAAAACACCCTGACATACACTCACAAACAGGCCAAAAGTGGGGGTAACAAGGCTAGAAAGAGGCTACTTTCTCACACTATCCTTCCCTGTGTGTCCTTTAGTTGTTTTTTTATCTTTTTTGAAGGACTCAAGACTGAGTGCCAAGTCCAAAGATGGCTGCTGACACATCACTGTTGATGTGGTGGCAACCAATCAGGTTCCTCTGGAGATCTTTTGGCTCCTCAGATCCTCTACAGTGTGGCATATACAAAGTTTTTGAGGCTTAATTGCTCAAAAACTATTGAACAGATTTACATTAAAGTATGAAAAGCATGCTTTCTAGCTTTCTGTCAAAGTTGGTTTAAATCCGTTTAGCCGTTTGGGCTGTTGCTGTGTCTACATTTTCTATGGCAAAATGAATGGGGTAAACCCATTGTGCGAGCCACCCATTTTTAGAGCCCCCAATTGACCAATCGCCCCAAATATTTCCAGGACGGAGCTGAAGTGGAATAACATTTTTTTTAAAAAGGTTCATGAAGATTTGTCAAACGGCCCCAAAGTTCAAAGTTATCAGAAAAAGCAAACAATGCTTTTCCATTATCCTAAATATAACTACTAAGTGGCTACCACCATTATCTATATACTCCAATTTTGATCCTTAATAACTTTTCGACCATTTGACAAATCCCCACAAAGCTTTGCAGACCTGTTCCTTTTTCTACATTGGCGAGATTTTCATGGGGATCAGTTAAAGGGTGCATAGAAAAAAGGGAGGTCCCAAAATAAATTTTTAAACCAATACATTTTCTATAGACGATTTAGACAGTCGTAGCAGCAAAATGGCTGAACGTGTTTTCATGAAATTTGGAAGGAATATAGATTATGGTGTGCAAATGATCCGTGCCATTTCATGAAAATCCATTCAGTAGTGTTTTAGTTATAAGGCATTAACACTTAGTGATCTCAGGCTGTAGTATTTCACATTAATTTCACTGTATTTGACAATGACAAGGCAGTGTATCAGTCAATCAAGGATTTGTAAAGTGAAAAAATCACGTGAGGGTCTCAAGGCATTAGGGGCCTCATTTACGAGGCTCTAGCAGCACACTGCGCCACCGGAGTATAATTTGTTTTTAAGCTACTGTGGCGCAGTGAACCAACCCATATTTCCAGGGCCATGCCAAGCAACCTTGCCTAGCTTTTCATGGCCTTGTAAATATGGACCCCTTTGCATAACACTGCATGAAAGGGGTGTTCCATGGGTGTTGCTTGGGGTGTTCCCAAGCAACACCCAAGGAACCCAAAGGAATCTGATGCATTCCCAGATTTACGAGTCTCGAAAGGCATCAGATTCCTAGCATCAGAATGAAGGAACGGAGAGAAATATCTTTAATTCTCCCTGTTCTTTCCTCTTTCTCTTGCATTCTGCAGCACACATAGAAAGAGGAAAGCACCTCTTGTGATTGATGTGTCCCTTCCTGCAAAAAAAAAATCATCACTGCAACTAAGGCATCCTTGCACCATGGTGCAAGGGTGCCTGCATTGGCACTATACAGCAATTTGTGCCCTAACACAAGGGGAGAGTATAAAAATGCGTTGTACCTTGTAGATACAGCGCCTTTATGCCCTTGGTTTAAATACACTTTGACTGTGTTCTGGGTTAGGGCCTTTGATATAGGTAAGTATTTTTCCCTCCCTATTACCACTTTATCGAAAGTGGTAATAGGTAGGGTAAAATATTTATAAGTTTCTTCAGAGTTTGAAAAAAATACAGAGTACCACTGTACTACCTAAACAGTGAAGTATAGCAATACTTAAAAGTTAAAAAAGATAAATGAACCTGTTAAAAATATAAAAGTACATTGTACTACACTATATTTTACAAATATAGAGCACTTTGAAGTATTTTCAGTTTTTTGCATAATAAAAAAAATGTATGCGGTACTGTGGTACTATCTAGTGTACTGCGCTACTTACAAAAATAACAAAAAATTTAAATAGGTGGGGCGCAAATTATTACTTTAAGTTATAATTATAACTTCTAAAGCTTATGTGGTTTAAGTTGGGTTTGTTTACAAATTATTAATAAAGTTTTCTTAACTATAGCATATCCTGAATGTTGGACCTGGCCCTTTTTACAGGGTCATTCCCCAAACATTTTGCATTCTCCTTATTTTTCTGACCCTTTTTGGTTGACGTTATGACTCTGGGCACTTTACCCCTGCTAATTAGTGTCACAGTTTATTTATTTGCATGATTAATTACAATCTTAGCAAAAATAGCCAATAATTAAATACAATTAAAAAAGGAATTCGCTATCCACTATAAGATTCTTGAATTAATACTAAAACAATAATAAAAGTAACTAATCAAAGTAACAAAAAAATTGTTACGCACAAACTGTTCAATCTGTATGATTCAATTTGTGGCAATAACATCATCTACATCCTTAAGGTGAATTCGCGGTCCCAGGCACGAGTTTACTCATGTGGCATGCGCAATCAAGAACTTAACAAGTCTGCAGTTTGCCTGTGGATCAGTTGAGTCAAACATTTTCATCACTGCTGGCCGCCAAGAACGAATCTCAGTTCTATTAAAAACTGGTTTTAACAGTTGGTGACGTGCTTCATTTAGGCCCGGGTAGATACAGATCAAGTGGAACATATCCTCCCTGGCAGCATTGAATAGCCTGCAAGACGTCTCTCTCCCATTCTTCCTCTATGGTTGATCCGCTCTTGATGGAAGGGATCCTAAGCATAGAGCAAGCAGGTGGCGTTTAATGTAAACTGAAAATGTTGAAGTCAGATATTGCGATGGTGCCAGTGTGGTGTAAGTATGCATAAGAAACCTTGGCATGTGAGCGTCGTGCAAATTTACATTTATCATCTAGAAGGATTGAAGACCTATTTCCTTATTTAACATACAGCACAGGAAGGGATATGACATAACGGAGTCCCATAGGTGCACCATTTGTGTCTCTTGCAGGGAATGCTGCAAATGCCTGTTATATACTGACTTTGAATCATTCCTTACTGAATTCCATAAAGCCCCGACTAAAGGGCTGGCATTGTTTCCTCTTATTTTATACCAGGTCTTTATCGTATGTCCTTTCCGGTCCAGCTGTTGTTGTTTAAGGCCAAATTCTAAACTAACCTGTGCAGGGGAAGCAGTACGGGAAGATTAAAGACTTGTTTGTAGATTTTTATTTGTTGTTGATTCAAGAGCAAGGCATCTTTCCCGTATAGTGCTGCGCTTCCATATGTGGCACCTGTAAGGAATTTGGCCAATATGACGGACAGTAAAGGTTTGTACGAAAGCCCTTTTAACCTTTTGGCTGAGGCGCAGAAGGCGAACAACAAGGCTTTACACTTCTGCAAGATGTACTGCTTTTGCGGCGCAATGTTAGCCTTGTCTATAGTAAAACCCAAATATTTATAGCAGCGAGTCCCTTCAAGGCTAATGCCGTCCAACTTAATTTTGTTTACAGAATTTGAAGGGCATCCTATAGACGTAGTTTTGGTCTTCGTAGTGTTGATTTCTAGTTTATTTGTCGTTGTAAAATCACTCAAGGTGCTATCTAGCCGCTGTAGCCCTATTTTCGTGTGGCTCAATAAAACAATATCATCAGCATATGGAAGGTGTGATATAAGCAAGTTAGCCATCCTTGGATAGTGTGAATTAGTCACATCTAGCTTTGGGGAGAGATCCGCCATAAAAAGGTTAAAGAGGTGCGGGCCAGAACGCATCCTTGTTTTAAGCCTATATTTGTTGGAATCCTCCTTGAAATTTTCGAGCCACCTGCTACCTTGATCTGCACCCAAGTCTTATCATATAGCATTTCGATGCTCCTGAGAAGCCATTCTTGCAGGCCTCAGCTTCGCAGTTTGCACCAAAGAATTGCTCTGTCCACCCGATCAAAGGCGCTTTTGAAGTCCACAAAGCATAAATGTAACTTTTTCTTTAGGCGTTTTGCTTTGTCAGCAATGTCACTTAGCGGAAGAATTTTAATCACTGCGCCATAACCCTTCCGGAAACCAGTTTGATTCAGGGAAGCAACCCTTATTGAGTTATAGAGTAACTTGAGCCAGCAGTTGTCCTCCCTCTTGATCCGCTCACACCATATCTGATTTTTATAGTATTTTCGAAGAGCCTTTATTTGGGCACATGAAAATTCTGTGAAAGGTCTATCTTTAATTACTGTGAGCTCGCGCCTCAGTTCCTTTCTTAGTTTTAGAATTTTCACTGATGGGCTTGATGACATCATCCGATTGTATGTTGGTGATTGACGCCTGGGGAGGCGTATATCAAGGAGGAGGGGGACATACATGCCTACATCCACACACACAGTCAGACACGCACACCCACATTCAAACATACACGCACACATCCACACAGACATACCCACAGACATACACGCACTCATTCCCATACACACAACACCCCCGCAAGCATACATGCACTCACACACCCCCTCTACATACACAGACACACACCCCCATGCACCCACACAACACCCCCCACCCCCCTCCCCTCACGGACGATCGACTTACCTGGTCCGACGATCCTCCGGGAGGGGACGGGAGCCATGGGGGCAGCTCCGCCGACACCACACCGCCAACAGAACACCGCCACGGCGAATCACAGGACGTGATTTGCTGGGCGGTGTTCTGTTGGCGTGGCGGTGGAGGTGGAGCAACCTCCACTTCCCCGCCTCCCGCCAGTATGGCTGTTGGCGGCTCTCCGTCGGTAAAAGGACAGAGAGCTGCCAACGGTCATATTAGACCGAGCGGAAAACCGCCATCAATGGCGGTCTTCCACACGTGGTCACTCTGCGGTCTTCAAAAAAGACCGCCGAGGTTGTAATGACCCCCTTAGTTTTTAATTAGGTTTTTGTCTGTCCTGATGGGGAAACGCAAAGGGGACCATGGAAAGGGGAGTCTCTGTCGGGAGGCCCCCGCTCCTAAGTTGATAACAAATTATCTCACTTCTGTGATGGGTGCTATTGAGTCGGAGATAGGGAGGGTGGAAGCCACCTTAGAATCAACCCTGGAGAAAACAGGGAAAGGTGAGACAGAAGAAAAGCCCTCCCATGTAAAATCTCCAGTAATTAGGATGAAGAACTCTTGTGTCATATCAAATATGGACCCGCCAAATTGCTCCAATGGCCTCAGAGAGTCCTTCTTTAAAAAAGAGTGGGTATGTGACCTCTCGTCATGCTGTAGACATCCCTTTAGATTCGGCTTTGCCCATGGTAAAATCTAATGTCCTTAGAAAGGACTTATTAGGACCTGAGATTACAAATGGGAAGAAAAAATTCTAAATCTTCAAATAGACCTATTGGGATGCAGACCAGAGAGATAAAATCTTTGGAATTTTCCAAGGACCATTTCAGCCAGGTCGTAAACCACTTTTGCGATATAAGAAAGCTATGTACCTCGGTTTTGGAGAAAGTGGCCATTTTTGAGGAGAAGGTTGATTCTTTATCAATGGCCTTGAAACAACCATTCTCAAGAGTGGGACCTCAGCTTAACCTGGCTGATTCCTTAACCCAAGCAGTTCAGGTTACTCTCCCAAAACAAAATGATAGGATGAATTATGTTCAGAACTCTGCCTTAAAAATTCTGAATCCAGAGGTCAGAGACTACCCTACAAACATGCCAACTCAGCGGAGATTAGTCACTCAGGAGGACTATGAGGGGCCTGGGCAGTCTTTGTCAGCAGCACCTATATTGATGCACACTAGACACCAAGGCCCATATTTATACTTTTTGACGCAAAACTGCGCCAACGCAGTTTTGCGTCAAAAAAATTAGCGCCGGCTAACGCCATTCTGAAGCACCATGCGGGCGCCGTATTTATTGAATGACGTTAGCCGGCGTTAGCCGCCGGCGCTGTCTGGTGTGCGTAAAAAAAAACGACGTACACCAGGCAGCGCCAGCGTAGGGGGAAAATGGCGTATGGGCGTCCAGAAATGGTGCAAGTCAGGCTGAGGCAAAAAATTCGCCACAACCCGATTTGCGCCATTTTTTTACGACGCCCATCCCCCATTGAAATGACTCCTGTCTTAGCAAAGACAGGAGTCATGCCCCCTTGCCCAATGGCCATGCCCAGGGGACCTCTGTCCCCTGGGCATGGTCATTGGGCATAGTGGCATGTAGGGGGGCACAAATCAGGCCCCCCTATGCCACAAAAAAAAATAAACAAAAATACTTACCTGGACTTACCTTAATGTCCCTGGGGTGGGTCCCTCCATCCTTGGGTGTCCTCCTGGGGTGGGAAAGGGTGGCAGGGGGTGTCCCTGGGGGCTTGGGAGGGCACCTCTGGGCTCATTCTGAGCCCACAGGTCCCTTAAAGCCTGCCCTGACCCAGGCGCTAAAATCCAGCGCAAATGCGGGTTTTTTAAGACCCGCCCACTCCCGGGCGTCATTTTTGCCCGGGAGTATAAATACGACGCATATGCATTGCAGTCATTTTTTAAGACGGGAACGCCTACCTTGCATATCATTAACGCAAGGAAGGTGTTCACGCAAAAAAATGACGCTAACTCCATGAACTTTGGCGCTTGACGCGTCTAACGCCAAAGTATAAATATGGAGTTAGTTTTGCGTCGAAATTGCGTCAAAAAAACGACGCAATTTCGGCGCAAACGGAGTATAAATATGCCCCCATATGTTTTAGTTTTGGAAAATGTGCCTATATTAGAAAATTGACAATCTGAATCTCATATATCATTGCATAATAAAGTTATACATTGGGTTGGAAAACACTGGGGGCGGAGGGCAGACCTTTTTACGGATGTTCTAACTGTAAGAAGGGTTCCCTGGGTTGGTACGTCTCCTAAGACTTCACCAGGACACTGCATAATCATAAACTTCAGAAGCCCACGGTTAGTACATTCTTTGCATCATCACTTTTCAACCATAACTCAATATATAGGACCAATCAGAGTACAACGCTTAATCGAGTTCATCTCTCTCTCACCTCAGTCTCATATGCCTAATCCAACTGATTCTGATAAACGCAACTTTAGTCACCTTCATATCCCTGAGCTTCCTGACACTGATTTGATGCTGTCCAACAGATTCGAGCCTTTGGGCTCCCTAGAGCAATTGGATTGACCACCAGAGACTGGAGGTCCTCTAGAGGAGAACCCAGAGTCTGTCATTTTGCAGTACCCTAATTCGCACCCTGAGGGAGATTTCAATATATCTGAAATGCCAGTTTCAGGGATTATTTCCTGGAATGTGACAGGATTAAAATAAAAAATGGAATGTTCTGATTGGCTAAGATTAGTGACAAGGAATGTATTTATTTGTTGCCAAGAAACCTGGCTTATAGAGCCCCCTTATATTAATGGCTATACTACATATAGCGTTCCTGCCATTAAGTCTTCTATGGGTAGAGCTAAGGGAGGTTTGACCACCTTTGTATCAGTAATGGCAAAGGGGGTGGATGTCTGTGTTATGGGCACATCTCCTTTTTTCTTGGTTTTACTATTGAAACTAGCAGAGTCTTTTTATGTGTTGCTGATTAATTATTACAACAACACTTTTGATCTTTCAGATACTAGTATGATTGATAACCTTGCGATGATCATACACAAGGCAATGAACATAAGTAAGAAGGACTTAAGAATAATATGGGTTGGTGACTTTAATGCCCATTTATGTGAACTAGAGTATTTGGACTGCTGTGGGTTTCTTGATGAATATGATTGTCCTATGCAGCATTTTAAACACTCCCTTTATGGGAACACTCTCAATCGTGTTATAACGGTTAATTCTCTGATTTTCTCAAAACCATTAGTAAAGGGGGTACCAACATTCATAAGGGGAGATGCACACACTATAATTGATTTTATTATTTATTCTAGAGAACACATCCCTTTTGTCGGGCAGTTTAGGGTGACACTAACCTGTATTAGCGACCATAATCTACTAATTATGGAAACAAGTTTGGGTCTGAATAGTGATTTAAGAGTAGAGGAACGACATCTAGATATGAAGGCCCATATTTATACTTTTTGACGCAAAACTGCGCCAACGCAGTGTTGCGTAAAAAAAATTTGCGCCGGCTAACGCCATTCTGAAGCGCCATGCGGGCGCCGTATTTATTCAATGACGTTAGCCGGTGTTAGCCGCCGGCGCTGTCTGGTGTGCGTTAAAAAAAACGACGTACACCAGGCAGCGCCGGCGTAGGGGTAAAATGGCGTATGGGCGTCCAGAAATGGTGCAAGTCAGGCTGAGGCAAAAAAATCGCCACAACCCGATTTGCGCCATTTTTTTACGACGCCCATCCCCCATTGAAATGACTCCTGTCTTAGCAAAGACAGGAGTCATGCCCCCTTGCCCAATGGCCATGCCCAGGGGACTTCTGTCCCCTGGGCATGGTCATTGGGCATAGTGGCATGTAGGGGGGCACAAATCAGGCCCCCCTATGCCACAAAAAAAAAAAATATATATACTTACCTGGACCTACCTTAATGTCCCTGGGGTGGGTCCCTCCATCCTTGGGTGTCCTCCTGGGGTGGGCAAGGGTGGCAGGGGGTGTCCCTGGGGGCAGGGGAGGGCACCTCTGGGCTCATTCTGAGCCCACAGGTCCCTTAACGCCTGCCCTGACCCAGGCGCTAAAATCCGGTGCAAATGCGGGTTTTTTAGACCCGCCCACTCCCGGGCGTCATTTTTGCCCGGGAGTATAAATACGACGCATATGCATCGCAGTCATTTTTTAAGACGGGAACGCCTACCTTGCATATCATTAACGCAAGGAAGGTGTTCACGCAAAAAAATGACGCTAACTCCATGAACTTTGGCGCTAGACGCATCTAACGCCAAAGTATAAATATGGAGTTAGTTTTGCGGCGAATTTGCGGCGAAAAAAACGACGCAAATTCGGCGCAAACTGAGTATAAATATGCCCCGAAGTTTTCAGCGCAGAAAGGCCTGTCTATTAAATGGAGGAAAATAGATAACAACCTTTTTAAAGATCTAATGCTGAATAGATGGACAGATGTTATTAGAGCTCTGGGTGAAGATAAGCCCCCCCATGAAATTATTCATGCCTTCTCTGCACTGACGAGGTACATGGCTGAAAAGCTGCACCGTTCTAGTATCAATAGTAAGAGAGGACCTCGTTGGTTTAATCATGCATGTACCTTTGCTTTAAAAACCTTAAAGAAATTAACTAATTTTGTTCCCCAAGATCGGTCTGCTATTAAAATCGCAAGAAAGAGACACAAGGATGTACTTGCTACTAGAAAGGCTGAATTGAGAGAGTCTGCTTGGGCTGAACTGATTGAAACGAGTAAAAACAGAGATACAACTGCTTCTTGGAGAGTGGTTAATTCTCCTCTATTGAATGACCAGACCAAAATGAATATGGACACTGTTATCCCAGCACAAACCTGAGTAGATCATTTTCAAAATTTTAATCCAGAGAACAATGTCCCTCAAAATGATGTGAGCTGTTTTATGACAATGATAGATGTCCCGATCCGTGAGGCTTTTATGAATACAATAAGTGTAGCTGATGTAAAACAGGCTATTCAAGACTGTCCCTCTGATAAAGCCCCGGGACCGGACAGAATTCCCTCTGATCTATATAAAGCGCTCCCAGATTTTTGGTGTCCATTGCTTACTAATGTTTTGAGATCTGCCATGATTGGCCCATTAGCAGACACTTGGAAAGAAGCGATCATTGTCCCGATTTTTAAGAAGGGGGACAGGGCTGATCCTGTAGGTTATCGCCCTATCTCCATTTTGGATAGTTCAGTTCAAATTTTAGGACGAGTGCTTTTAAATAAACTGGAAAACTGGGCAACTAAGACAAATTGCTCATCAGAGGTGCAGTTTGGGTTCCGACCAGGGCTGGGTACAGACGGACAAACACTAAATCTAACCTTGATAGTCCAAAAATATACAAAAGCTAAAAGGGGGTTGTGTACATTTAGCATTTATGGACTTGTCTAGTGCTTTCGATACAGTTAACAGAGAGAAATTGTGGATGGTTATGCTAAATATGGGGGTGGACACAGATATAATAGTCTTACTTAATAGTCTTCATACCTGCACCTCTGCGGGAGTACGATACTCTCAGGAGGGGGACTTGACAGAGAAATTCCCCTCATTAAAGGGGGTTAGGCAGGGATGCGTGCTGGCCCCCTTTCTTTTCCTCCTTTATATAAATGGGCTAGAGAAGTTTTTATCTGAAATGGGGAAGGATTTGCCAATTATTAATAACTTACTAATCCCAGTACTTTTGTACGCGGATGACGCTGTACGTATTTCAAGGACAGCGAATGGTCTTAAAATTTTATTGAATGCTTTTAATACATTTATGGGAAACCTCGGTCTTAAAACCAATAGATCAAAGTAATTTGTGATGAAGAGTGGGCCAAAGTTAGCAAAAACTAAAAAAATTATCCTCGAAGGAGAAGAAATACTTAAGGTCCCACATTTTACCTACTTGGGGATTCCCATTGATGTTGAATTTGGAAATTTTTAGTAAATATACGCTCAACACAATTTCAAAGAGCCATAGATGCTGTTTTTTTAGATTCTCTAAGAAATTGGGACATAAACCTGTAAAGGAGATGGTGACTGTTTTTATTAGTAAATGCCTCTTTATTGCGACATTTGGAGCAGGGGTTTGGGGTCACGCTGAATGTTCGAGCCTCCAGGTTGTGGAAAATACGTTTTTAAGGAGATTATTGGCAGTCCCGCAGTCAACTTCAGTAACATTTTGCCACGAAGAAATGTGCCTGAGAGATATATCTGAACATGTAAAGTTACAACCTGTGTTGTTATGGGTAAAAATTTGGTCAAAACCTGAAGCCCACTTATGTGGAATGGTAATCCAGGACTGCCTTCTATTATCGAGATCACAAGACATACCCTTGCTCAAATATGTCCAATCTTTTCTTTTTTCCCTTGGTTTAGGGGAGCTCTTCCTCAAACCGGAACTATTGACAAAGCGGGATAAAGGGTAAAGGAAAAGTATTCAAATCAAATGTATGACTTAAAGCAAAATTTAGGGGGAGATATAAAGCAGGAGAGGATCCAGCCCCAGCACTTACATCCAAAGCTATATTTGGTTATTGTCAACCATGAACGATCAAGGTTCTTACTTACCAGATTACACTTGAATTTATTACACCATTTGGCAGCATTTCCTATCTGCGGGACCTGGTTTAAGAACCTTCGACCGCGCTGTTGTGATGGAAAAACATTTCAAAGCACCCTGCACTTTATGCTTTTTTGCACTTTTTATGATATTCCAAGGAAAATGTTTTTACGGCCCATTTTTTTATCTAAAAATATTAGAACTAGCCACCTTGCTCTTTTGCACTTACAGAAACTGGGTGATGCTGAGACGATACAGGCTGTGTTATATTATATTTATGCTGCTCTCAGAATTCGAAATTTGCACTAATTAATAATGTAATTCTAGACCATTGTCAAGAATTTTGTATTTATGTATTTATTGTGTGTCTTTTATGGTTTTTATGAACCGAATAAAGTATTAAAGAAGAAGACGTCTGGCAAAGCCGAGCGAGGATAATGAAAGTAGAAAGGCGGCCCACACTTCCACAACTGACGAGTCCTGAAACATTGCCGATTGAAACAGTGTTTTCACATTTTCACACAGCCGTGGTAATGAGGACTCTGACCAAGTCAGGCGGTTTAAGTTGATGGATGAAATTGTTCCTAATTCAACAACAGGTGGGAGAAAGTGTAGGGCATTCAAGTTCAGTTCTATATGTTGAAATGAATGATCGCTGTGGCGAGTAGTTTTAATTTTAAATTTGCTCATACGACCTAGCAAGGGGAGAGATACAGCCATATAGTCTATTATGGTCGCAGACTTTGTGCTATAATAAGTATAGCTTGGTGGCATGTCATCTTTAGTCCTGCCATTTAGAACCCTCATGCTCAAATGCTCTAATGCCTCTACCAGTTGCTTACCCATTGCATCCAGCCTCTTCCGTATTGGTGGGAGTTGAAGCAGCACTGACCATATAGCATTTTCAGCTGCCAATTGCTCATCGGGTTCAGGAGTGTGAATTAGGTTGCCGTTCAAATCGCCCATCACTAAAAAGTCCCATGTTGGGTGAGCAAATCTTATCACTTCTGCCTTGTTCAATAGTTTCACGAACAGGAGGGTTTTCCGGTGTTTCTGCGGGTGAGCATAAACATAAAAAATTACTAAAGGGATTTGTCAATTATTGCTGAAAGTGATTTTGACGGCCTGCAAATCATTTTTTGAATATGCCAGCTGCTCTGTTGTAGCATGTAGCGCTGTGGAAACATACGTGGCTAGACCTCTACTTGGCCTGCCCGATTTGTTTGATTTTTCGTCACTGACGTGGTGTAATGAGTAGCCTCCTAAGTGGACCGGGTCTATTAGCCATGTTTCTTGCAGTGTGATTATAGAATAGTTGCAGCTGGTTATTGCTGAGAATTTCGTCTGTAATAATAGTTTTCGCTCCATATTTTCTGCATTATAAATGTTAAGTCAGTTGTTCCTTCTTGAGTTTAAAGTCTGAGCCATCCACCTCCGTTCATCCTGAACACCATTCTGTGGTCATGGGGGTATTGGAATATGGCTTTGTGCAGTTGGGAGGTCATTGAAGGTTTTTAGGTTGGGTTCCCCCCTGCTATACTGCCACTGCCCTGACTCCCTTGAATTCAGCCCCCATGCATATTTGTGGTCCTTTGGAACCAATTGATTTGATTTTTCCCTAGTGCTTGAAATCAGGGAGAGAGGATAGCGTAATTTAGATGGTTCTGACAGCAGTATGCCCCAAGCTTCAAATTGCTTTTTTAAGGCCATAATTGATGTAGCAATTTCCCTTGTTCTCCAAGTTGTGGATGTTTGCTCTGGCCCACTTTGAGCGCTGCTGGAGAGGAATTTCACCGACATTAGGTCTGTGGATACAATCTTCTGAGTTGATGGCAACTCAGCCAGGAGCCTCAAGGCATTGCCCCTATTCTAGCTGTCTTGTTGGCCCAGTGATGTGTATTGTGGAGTTAGAATGATCTGCCTTGTTTCCCAGCCATCATCAATTTAATGGGTATACTGAGATTGGTGGGGGTGGTCCGTAATTCCACTGTTGTTCCATGGCTGTAATTTGGGTCTCGGCGGGTTACCCAATGTGGTGGCTGGGCAAATTGCTGTAGATTGCAAGGAGCCACCTTGTGTGGGTGACCTTGAATGCACCAACTGCCTCTTATTCCCAAGAGACAAATTGGTTCCCAATGCCACTGTATGCAAAACATCTTTTAGTCTCGGTACTGCTGCCACTGGCGTCCCAGGAATGTCATTCGCAGGTGGTCGCACATCTGATTGGACCGCAGATTTTTCACTACCTATGCGTGCTAAAAAAAAATCTGATTCTAACATTGTGCACCCCTGGCGTGAAGCCAGGCACATGAACTCCTCCTCCCTCATCTCAGAGCGGTACAACTTAGACTGAGGTTGTTCAGTCGGCCGATGCATTTAGTGTTCTACTGATGGTGGCAAGCCATCAGGTTGAATGCTGTCAGAGGTTAGCTGCACTGAACCATTGGCTGCCCCTACCCTTGTGATTTTCACATAATTTGAAGCCTGGGGATTGCTTGAAGATCCAAAAATCTGGGCTTGTTGTTTTGATTGTACCGAGAATATGGGGTAGAAATTGCCTCTAGCATCTTTGGTACATGTTTTTTTTCCTTGCCTTTCTAGCTTGCTTTTTTTGCCTTTTAGATGAATGTTTGGGTATTAGGGTTAAGTACTCGTTTGTACACTGTACACTCTGAATTTATAGATGCTGGTTTTCCCATCTGTGTGAATTCATCTGTACAAATTGAGTTTGTTGAGGTTAGTTTTTCCGTCTGTGTCCTCATTGCAGTGGTGAGAGTGACATCTATAGGGTCTAAGAGTGTGAAAGGCCTACTCTGCACATTTTTAGCGCAGTCGCTCTTATTTGTTTTTACTTTTTCCAATATCTCTGTTAAAATATTTGGTAACATGCAAAATTTATCGATGATTGGTCCACATTTGCAGAAATCTTGCTAATGATCCATATTGAACTTTTGATTAGATGGCCAGATGACCAGCAGATCCAATTTGCGATTAATATCAGCGATGTGAGTGGCCATAACATTCATTAGATCAATTTGTGAATCAAGTTTGTACGATTGCATATTGAGAACTGTCGTTGAAGTATGAAGAGCATTTAGAAGTGATGTATGGAGGCGAGCAAGGTCCCCAACTCACAACTAGTAGATTCAACTGGAAGGGGACTTTTGAAGAGAGTTTTGCTATTTCAATTGATGGCAACTGGAGCGGTATTGTTGGTGACTAGAGTGTCCAGGTTGCTAAATTCTGTTACGCCTACATCTAGTTGTAGTTTGCTCATGTCACTAGAGACTTCAATGATCGTGTTGGAAACTCTTTCTTGTTGCAATATGGCCGGACTTTAATTAGCGTTTTCTGACGATAGTAGTTGGCTCAGGTGCTGTTCCTTAGGATTTGTTAAGTCAAAAATGTTCAAGTCCAGTGCCTCAACCAGGACCTTGTCATTTGTTATGGAGAGTGACTGCAACCAAGTATCTTCCATTCTTCCTATAGATGCATCAAAGCAGATGTCCAATCTCTCTTTGGCCCCCTGGGTGACAGGGTTTGACCATGGAATCGGGGTAGACTGTCGGCGAGTTCCGGCAAACACAGGGTCGTCGTATGCCTCAGTCAAGTTGCCACAAATAATTGGCGGCTCAATGTAACATGGGTTAACTATTGTGTCCTGTTGTTGGTCATCTTGAGGAGTTTTGCCCTGCAGAGCGTGAACCTGAGCCGTGATCAGTTTTTATGCACTATTGCGTTGCTTATGACCCCGGGGCTGTACTGTTGTTCACAGACTAAGCTTGCATTGTGTCCTACAGTAACTTGCTGCTCTGAAACTTCCAGGAGGGAGAAATCCGGCACCAAATGCTGAATCAAGTTTGTCGAGGAGGTGAGACTTATTGATGTGTTTTTATTGCCTGATGTATCATACCCAAACTGCCTTGTACCCAGTGTTTGAGGGACCAGTGGGGTTAGCAGGGCCACAATAGTATAAGGATTTGAGAAGAAAGCAGCAGTTGGATCTTTTAGGAACGCAAACTTATTGGTAACTCCTGACTTCTTGAGGTAGATCTGAAGAGTAAGAGGCAGTACCAGTTGGTCGAAACCGCTGCTTTGTGCACCCAGTGCAGGGCATTTTTCTTTCTTTTGCACCCTCCTTTGGGGTCTTTTAGTCCTGGTTTTGCCCTCCGTGGGAACTCTGGCTCGACCAGATCTCATGGTAGGTCGGGAACCAATCTCTTGTCTAAGATTACTGCTAATCAGTGCTAAAGTGCATGTGCTCTCCCTTGTAAACTTGGTATGATTGGCTTATACCTGATTGGCACATTTAATTTACCTATAGGTCCCTTGTAAAGTGGTATCTCTATACCCAGGGCCTTTACATTAAATGCTACTAGTGGGCCTGCAGCGCTGCTAGCGCCGCCCACTGAAATAGCCTTTCAAACCTGTCTCAGGCCTGCTAGCGCAGGGCCTGTGTGCACAATTTTCTGCCAAAGGGACCTGGCATTTAAATTTACTTGCCAGGCCCAAAACTCCCCTTTTACTACATGTAAGGCACCGCTAAGGTAGGTCCTAGCTAGCCCTATGGACAGGGTGCTATGTCTGTAGAAGGCAGGACATGTGCCTAGTAGTGTGGCCTGCCCTGGTAGTGACAAACAGCCTATTTGGTTCCGCACTGCTGCGAGTGCTGCCTTCTCATAGGATTGCATTGGAAATTACCTGCGATATGTGTAGGGGGTATTGTCTGATTTGTGAGGGGGTAGCGTAGGCATGTTTGGTATGGCTGTGATAGTGGTGAAAAATGCTGCTTACTGATGGAGGTGAATTTCTTATTACTATTACAGAAATGCCGCTTCTAGAAAGTGAGCATTTCTCTGTGCTTATAACTCTGGTGTTTTGCAGCTTGACTCAAATCCACGTCTGGGCAGAGTGACAGTTGGGCTTTGTGAATACTTTTTAGACAGCCTGTACAGAGGGAGGGTGGAGGTGTCACAGAGGTGCATCTACATACTGAATAGTCATCCTGGGCTGAGAAAAGGGGGAGGCGGGGCACACCTAGATTTGTAAAGGCTCTGCCGTGGCCTAACACAAAAGTGTCAGTTACCCACAACTGATGTTTGGAGCCTGTGCTGGAGGAGAGAAGGAGGCACTCCTAGAACCAGTTGTAACTGGTTGGAACCTCCTCTCCCCTTCTTTGTGACATACTGTAAAACTGAGTATAGGTACAGGTGAGTTTTCCCCACAATTTAGACATTACTGGGACTCCAAAGACTCTTCTGGAACTGGACACAGGACTCTGCTGATTGGAATTGCCAGGACCCACTTGGACTGCTGCTGCTGTGCTGACCTGTGACCTGCTAGTTCACTAGGAGGAACTGCCACCATCTGCATCCCTAGCCCTGTGCTTCCCCCTCTTCTGTCTCCAGGAGCAGGATGCCGTGGCCCCTGACCCCAGCAACTATCCCCAGCACGAGGAGTGCTTTGCTTTTGTGGTGGGTATCATAGTGCTGAGTGCAGTGCTTGCAGGGGGTCCGGGCGCTCGTAAACGCTTCGCTGAGAAAGAGCTTACTGCTGCAGCCTGGGCGTAGCTCGCTGAAAAGCGCTTGCCGATATCACAAATCACTGCCGCAGCCCGGGTGGGCTGCTCTCATCAAGCATGAGTGACGCGCTGACCCTGGGACACTCGGGCCATGGCCAGAGGAAGATCGGAGCAGGCGTGCTCCAGATAGTGCCCCCGGGTGACGAGCGCTGAAGCAAGTGCCACCGGGGCACGAGCAGGCACCTGTTTCTGGTGCGTCACTGCCACGGCCTGGCCTGACAACCACGAGGACGCGGTCGCAGGCTGCCGAGCCCCACTGAGGAAGGAGAGAGGGGGCGTATTGAGACAACACATGGTTATTGCAGCCCCCGAGAGGAGAGCGGGGCTGCAACCCTTCCCCTGGTCTCCCTGACGCTGGCGGGCGGAAGCCTTGCTGGAGGCCCCAGCACCGCAGGTCTCCCTTGGAGGCCCCACCCCCCTTGTTGGAGGGCCAGTGGAGGCCCATCGGGGCCTCCCCCAGAGATCGTGGGCCCCAGGATGGGCCCGTTTTAAAAAACGGAGGGGGCACGTGCTGCCCCCCTCCCCGAAGATCAACAGGTGGCCCCGGTTTTGCGCATAGGAGCACTGGGGGCCCCCCATTATCGATCCTCTTGGCACTAGGAGTGCTCTTTACGTCATAATACAGGTACTTTTTTAGAACTATTTGTTCCTATGATCCTGATATGGACATTGGCGGGTGGTATGTTATCCTGCTTATTTTATGGTGTGCTATATATATGTGTGGATGTTCCTTTTATGGGCATAACATGCTAATATATATTTCTGACTTGCCATATGTTCTCTAATGTTCCGTTTATGGATATTTATGATGTGTCTATGACAAGTGCATTTCTTTTATAAAGTGATTCCTGACTACTGCTTATGTTGCAGAGTCCTGAGCACTTCGGTGTTCTAATGTGACTACTGCTTATTCTTGCAGAGTATTAGTAACCTATGTAACGTTCTGACAACTGCTAAGGTAGCAAGGTATTTCTGACATGTAATGTTTGGTCTAATTATGTTTTGTGCAATACAGTTTATTTTTACATAGCTCAGTGTTTTGTTTACTTTGTGGAGTATATATTGTGTGTGTTGTGCAAGCGCTTTACACATTGCCTCTGGAGTAGGCCTGACTGCTCGTGCTAAGCTACCAAGGGGGTGAGCAGGGGTTATCTTGGACGTGTAACTCCCTTACCCTGACTAGAGTGGGTGGGTTCTACCTGGCTTAGGTCCATACCGTAGCCAACCAGAAACCCATTTATAAACTGAACATTTAGATTTCTCACTGAATACCAATTTAAGTTAAAAATGTATAAAAATGTGTCAGATAGTAGACTGGAGTGTCATCGAGTGGAGAGTCATTGAGTGGAGTGTCAGAGTACAGTGGAGGAGAGTGTTGTAGAGTGCAGTGTCACAGAATGGAGTAGCATACAGAGGAGTGCCATAGTGTGTCATGCCCTAGAGCAGGAGTCTTCAAACTGCCCCCCCCCCCCCTTAGGGGGGCTTCAAGTAATTCCAGGGGGCACGAGGCTGTGGCCAAAAGAAGAATTATGCAGATAACAGTGCTTTGTTTAAGCAGAAAAACATTTATTACATTTTTAAAAGGTAACCAATCTTAACTGCAATGTTTCAACAAGTCTTGACATATTTAATCATTGCCAACTTAGTAGAATAATTGCTAAAAATTCTGAGGTGGGGACCCGATTGTTTTTTTTCCCACTGGGCAGGGGGGCTCAGCATTAGCAGGTTCGAAAGCCACTGCCCTGGAGTGATGGGACATAGCATGTTGAGGCATATAGTGGTGGAGAGTGGCACAGAGTTGAGTAGAGTACAGTGGAGTAGAGTTGGTTGGAGAGGCGTAGAGTAGACTGGCATACAGTACAGAGGCATACAGTTGTGTACAGTACAGTAGTGTAGAGTGAAGTGGGGTAGAGTGGCATTGTGTGGAGTGGATAGAGTGAAGTGGCATATAGTGGTGTCAACTGATGTGGGGTGACATAGAGTAGAGTGGAGTGGCGTACAGTAGAGTAGAGTGGACTAGTGTAGAATAAAGAGGAGTAGAGAGCAGTGGTGTGGAGTGCTGCAGAGTACAATGAAGTGGCATACAATACATTGGTGCAGAGTACAGTGCAGTAGTTTAGAGTACCGTGGCATACAGTGGTGCAAAGTAGAATAGAGTGGTGTACAGTGCAGTGGTGTACAGTGCAGTGGCATACAGTACACTGTAGAGTGGCGCAGAGTACAGTAGAGTGCCGAACAGTGTAATAGCGTAGAGTACATTAGTGCACACTACAGGGACAGTGGGGTAGAAAGCAGTAGTAAATGGTACAGTGGTGCAGAGTACAGTAGAGTTGATTAGAGTGCAGAGGCATAGAGTGGTGCAGAATAGGGTGCAGCAGCATACAGTCCAATGGAGTAGAGTGCAGTGGCATTCAGTGGTGCAGAGTAGAGCAGCACAGAGTGCAGTGGTGCACAGAGTGTGTACAGTGCAGTTGCATACAGTGCACTGCCATGCAGTGGTGCAGAGTAAAGTGGCATAGAGTGCAGTGCCATGGAGTAAAGTATAACAGAGTAGATTAGAGTGGCATAGAGTGTGTTGGCACAAAGAAGGGTAGAGTGGTGTGCAGTGTCATGTCATAGAGTGCAGTGGTGCAGAGCAGGGTGTTTGGACAAAATGTTGTATGGACAAGATATTGTGTCAAGAATATCGGGGACAAGAATATTGTGAATGTATGCTTCTGTGGGTATGCAAAATTTTACTATAGTTAACTCCACATAGATGTACCTTGACAATATATATATATATACAGAATATATATATATATAGAATACTTACCTATTTGCAATTGCCTTCTCGATATTTTGATCCTCAATATTTTTGACACTATGGTGGTCATTATGAACATGGCGGTCTGGTCCCCCACGCCGGCGGTGGCGGTCATTACCGCCTACGGCATGGCAGCCCGGACCGCCATATTCTGAACATAGAAGTGAACTGGCTGCAAAGCAGGCAGTTCACTACCACCCACTGCCAGGCCACAGTCCACCGCCAGGCCGACTGTGAGCACATGCGACCCAGTGGTGGAGGCAGGACAGGCGGTGGGATTACGATCCCTTTTCCACCAGGGATTCCCTGGTGAATTACCCTGCCAGGGAATCCTTGGCGGAATGCATTACGGGTGACAGGAATAATCATTCCTGTCACCTGTATGTGGCATACGTGGCCCCTCCCCCCTTCCCACTACACCTACCCACCCCTCCAAGCCCCTAGAACAGCCCCCACTCCTCAACCCCGAACCCTGAAAACCGACCCCCCAACACACCACCCCAAAACCCAATGCAGGTCCCCCCACCGACCCTCACCATCCCCCACCCCTACATACAGGTTCCCCCAAAACCCAAACCCCCCACAACCTCATTCACCCATTCACAGACATGCAGACATGCATACATGCACCCAGACACACATCCCCCCACACACACACCCACGCACACCCCCATGCACCGACAAACTCACACCCCCCACCTCCCTTCCCTCTCGGACAGCACTCACCTTATCTGTTGCACTGTTCCAGGAGGGAACGGGCTCTCTGGATGCTGCTCTGCCACCATCGCTGCCTGTCCATACACCGCCATGCCTAAAACTGCTTCATAATAGGTGTGGCGGTGTAGGGAGTGAAGTGGCGGTGATGGTGGAGCAGCATCCACCCCTACCAATGACCTCCAGCATGGCGCATGGCGGGCCTCACCGCCATCAATGACGGTGAGCCAACATGCGTTATTATATGGCGGGATGCTGGCCGCCAACACTGGCGATCTTTTGTTAACCACCGGCACGGTTGGGGGCAGGGCATCCCGCCATGTTCCTAATGAGGGACTATATTCTGTCCCAAAAATGTTTTTGTCCTTGATATTCTGTCAGTGATCCACTGAGTGGAGTAGAGTGGCATACAGTATGGTTGACTAGAATGGTTTGCAGTAGAGTAGAGTGGTGTACAGTTGAGTGGCATAGAGTAGAGTGGCATACAGTGAAGTGGGGTAGAACACAATGGTGTAGAGTAGAACAGAGAAGAGTACAGTAGCTCTATATGGAGTGATGTAGGGTGAAGTTGCTTTGTGTGGACTGGAGTGGCATGGCATAGAGTGGCTTAGAGTAGAGTGGCATGAGGTAGAGTAAGATAGAGTGGCTTGGATACAGTAGAGTGGAGTGGCATATAGTAGAGTATAGTGGACTGGTGTACACTGCAGTGGCATAAAGTAGACTGGTGTAGACTCGAATGTAGTGGCGTGGAGTGTAGTGGCATAGAGTGGTGCAGAATAGAGTAGTGCAGAGTGCAGTGGTGTTGAGTGCAGTGCTATAGAGTGGAGTAGCAGAGAGTTCAATACAGTGGAGCAGAGTGTAGTAAAATGGAATGTCGTACAGTAGAGTGTCATAAAGGACAGTATCGTAGAGTGGAGTGTTATAGAATAAAGTACTTTAGAGTGGAAAAGAGTGTTATATAGTGAAGCAGAATAGAGTGTTGTGGAGTGTGGTAGACTGGGGTGGCATACAGTGTCAAACAGTGGTATGGCAGAGAGTGGCATAGATTGGTGAGGTTTAGGGTGTAGTAGTGTGATATAGAGTAGAGTGGGGTAAAGTGGTATGGAGAGACATAAAGAAAGTTGTGTAGTGCCATACAGTGGAGCAGAGTGAGATAGCGTGACATTGAGCAGAGTATATTGTGATAAAGAGTGGTGTTCAATGTTATAGAGTGGAGTGGCATAGACCGCCGTTGAGTGCCATGGCATAGCATGTTGTGGCACACAGTCAAGTGGTGTAAGGTGCCGTGGCATAGACCATTGTGGTGTACAGTGCTGTGCCGTAAAGTATAGGGGAGTTGCAAGATCTAGAGGGTATTTTGTAGTATATATGTACTACAAAACATATATATATATATATGTATATATATATATATATATATATATAGATATATATATATATAATTTATATAAATTCCACAGGTACAGCAGTCATTTCTAGATGCTTTCACAAAAGTATGGCTGTACTCCGTAAATGTAAAAATATATATATATATATATATATATATATATATATATATATATATATATATATATATATATATGGAAAATGTCACTTACCCAGTGTACATCTGTTCGTGGCATGAGTTGCTGCAGATTCACATGCTGTGCATTATCCTGCCATCTAGTGTTGGGCTCGGAGTGTTACAAGTTGTTTTTCTTCTAAGAAGTCTTTTCGAGTCACAAGACCGAGGGACTCCTCCCTTTCGGATCCATTGCGCATGGGCGTCGACTCCATCTTAGATTGTTTTCCCCGCAGAGGGTGAGGTAGGAGTTGTGTATATAGTAAAAGTGCCCATGCAATGGAGTGAGTATGTATGTACATAATGTGTAAAAAAAATATTATATATTTACAAATTTAGAAATGTACAAGTTTCCTCAACTTATAACGGCTACAGGCTCCCGGGGAGGCGGGAGGGCGCATGTGAATCTGCAGCGACTCATGCCACGAACAGATGTACACTGGGTAAGTGACATTTTCCGTTCGATGGCATGTGTAGCTGCAGATACACATGCTGTGCATAGACTAGTAAGCAGTTATCTCCCCAAAAGCGGTGGTTTAGCCTGTAGGAGTTGAAGTTGTTTGAAATAATGTTCGTAATACAGCCTTTCCTACTGTGGCTTGTTGTGTTGTTAACACATCTACACAGTAATGTTTTGTGAATGTATGAGGCGTAGACCATGTGGCTGCCTTACAGATTTCTGTCATAGGTATATTTCCTAGAAAGGCCACTGTGGCGCCTTTCTTCCTAGTGGGGTGCCCCTTTGGTGTAATAGACAGATCTCTTTTTGCTTTAATATAGCAGGTCTGAATACATTTCACTATCCATCTGGCAAAGCCTTGTTTGGATATTGGATTTCCTGCATGAGGTTTTTGAAAGGCTACAAACAATTGTTTTGTCTTGCGAAATTGTTTTGTTCTATCAATTTAATACATTAATGCTCTTTTGATGTCTAGCGTATGTAAGGCTCTTTCGGCTACTGAGTCTGGTTGTGGAAAAAAGACTGGGAGTACCACTGTTTGGTTTAGGTGGAACGGTGATATAACTTTTGGTAAGAACTTTGGATTTGTCCGGAGAACCACTTTATGTTTATGTATTTGTATAAAGGGTTCTTGTATAGTGAATGCATGAATTTCACTTACCCTTCTAAGGGATGTGATAGCTATTAAGAAGGCTACTTTCCAGGTTAAGTATTGCATTTCACAAGAGTGCATGGGTTCAAATGGTGGGCCCATGAGTCGTGTTAATACAATACTGAGGTTCCACGAGGGAACTGGTGGTGTTCTTGGGGGTATGATTCTCTTTAGACCCTCCATAAATGCTTTGATGACTGGGATTCTAAAGAGTGATGTTGAATGTGTAATCTGCAGATAGGCAGATAATGCTGCAAGGTGTATTTTGATAGAAGAAAAGGCTAGGTTTGATTTTTGTAAGTGTAATAAATAGCTTACGATGTTTTTCGCAGAAGCGTGTAGTGGTTGGATTTGATTATGATGGCAATAATAAACAAATCTTTTCCATTTGTTTGCGGAACAATGTCTTGTAGTAGGTTTTCTAGCTTGCTTAATGACCTCCATACATTCTTGTGTAAGGTCTAAATGTCCAAACTCTAAGACTTCAGGAGCCAGATTGCTAGATTGAGCGATGCTGGATTCGGGTGTCTGATCTGTTGCTTGTGTTGAGTTAACAGATCTGGTCTGTTTGGTAGTTTGATATGAGGTACTACTGACAGGTCTAGTAGTGTTGTGTACCATGGTTGGCGAGCCCAGGTTGGTGCTATCAGTATTAGTTTGAGTCTGTTTTGACTCAATTTGTTTACAAGATAAGGAAGGAGTGGGAGAGGGGGAAAAGCGTAGGCAAATATCCCTGACCCTCATCCATAACGCATTGCCCTGGGACTGAGGGTGTGGATACTTGGACGCAAAGTTTTGGGATTTTGCGTTTTCTTTTGTTGCGAATAGGTCTATTTCTGGGATTCCCCAGTGTAGAAAGTAAGTTTGTAGTATCTGGGGATGAATTTCCCATTTGTGTGTTTGTTGGTGATCTCGACTGAGATTGTCGGCTAACTGGTTTTGAATCCCTGGGATGTACTGTGCTATTAGGCGAATGTGATTGTGAATCGCCCAATGCCAAATCTTTTGTGCTAAGAGACACAGTTGTGATGAGTGTGTCCCTCCCTGTTTGTTTAGGTAATACATTGTTGTCATGTTGTCTGTTTTGACAAGAATGTGTTTGTGGGCTATTAGCGGTTCAAATGCTTTCAATGCTAGAAACACTGCTAACAGCTCTAGATGATTTATATGCAGTTGCCTTTGTTGAACGTCCCATTGTCCCTGTATACCGTGTTGGTTGAGGTGTGCTCCCCACCCTATCATGGAAGCGTCTGTTGTGATCACGTATTGAGGCACTGGGTCTTGGAATGGTCGCCCTTGGTTTAAATGTATAGGATTCCACCATTGAAGCGAGGAGTGTGTTTGGCGGCCTATCAACACTAGATCTTGAAGTTGACCCTGTGCTTGTGTCCATTGTGTTGCTAGGCATTGTTGTAAGGGACGCATGTGTAGTCTTTCATTTGGGACAATGGCTATGCATGAAGACATCATGCCTAGGAGTTTCATTACAAACCTCACTTGATAGTGTTGGTTTGGGTGCATGTTTAGTATTACATTTTGGAAGGCTTGTACCCTTTGTGGACTTGGAGTGGCAATCCCTTTTTGTGTGTTGATTGTTGCTCCTAAGTACTGTTGTATTTGACACGGTTGTAGATGTGATTTATGGTATTTTATAGAGAACCCTAGTTTGTGAAGGGTTTGTATGACGTATTTTGTGTGTAGAAACACCTGTTTAGCGTGTTTTAACATGCCTGGCAGCATTGGCAAGCTTTGGTATTTGCTGTGCGTAGATGACAGGGTGTTGAACAAGAAGTCATCTTCTATGGGGTCTGCATGCAATGCTACATTATGAAATGTAGCTGCCCTGGAAATCACTTGCATGTAAGCAATACTGTCTTCAGGTGGTGAAGGTCTTGCCGGGTAGCATTCGGGACTATTGTCAGAGACCGGTGCATCATAAAAATCCCATGCATCCGGGTCATCTTGACTCATCCCTGTGTGCGATGGTGACTGCATCATTGGGGGTGTTGCTACCGGGGACAGATGTGGCGAATGTATTGGTGATTGTTGTGGCGAAAATTGTGGTGGAATTTTCTCTTTTGCCACTTTTGCCTTTGGCTGCATTTCCACCTCTTGGAATGCGAGCTTCTGCTTCATTTTGATTGGAGGAAGAGTTCTGATTTTCCCCGTGTCCTTTTGGATATAGAGCCTTCTTTGGGTATGGTCAGGCTCTCCCATGCCCAGCTCTTGTTCAAATCTGTGGCCTTGTAAGTGTGTGGAAAGGCCTTGCTCCTCTGTATAGGAGCCTTGTTTCGGCTCCGAGGAAGAATGTTTTGGTACCAAACTTTTTTCGACAGTCTTTTTCGGCTCCGAGGAAACCTTTTTTACTTTCGGTGTGCCGAACTCTCAGTGCCGAGTCTGTTCGGAGCCGGTATCTCGGTGCTGAGTCTGTTCGGAGCCGGTATCTTGACCGGAGTCGGATGTCTTCGGCTGCTGGGAGGCCTTTTTCGGTGCCAATGTTTGGTCACCATGTTTTCGGGTAAAGCCATGGCCTGTTGGCGGTGGCGTCCCCTGGGCCTTCATGATCTTCGAGTGAGTTTTTGCCGGGGCTGGTTTACTCACGGTTTGCTGCGTCTTCGGCTGCTCACTCTCGGACTCGTCTGAGTCCGAATCTCAAATGGAGAATGTCTCCTCTTCTTTGACGTCGGTGTGTCCGGCCGTGTTGACGCCATCTGGAGTCTTCGAGCTCTACGATCCCGCAGTGTCTTCTTGGATCGAAATGCCCGACAGGCCTCGCAAGTATCCTCTTTGTGTTCGGGGGACAAACACAGATTACAGACCAAGGGCCTCATTCTGGCGCCTGGCGGGAACCGCCATATGGCCGCTCCGCGGTCGAAAGACCGCGGAGGCCATTCTGGCTTTCCCGCTGGGCTGGCGGGCGACCACCAGAAGGCCGCCCGCCAGCCCAGCGGGAAACCCCTTCCCACAAGGAAGCCGGCTCCGAATGGAGCCGGCGGAGTGGGAAGGTGCGACGGGTGCAGTTGCACCCGTTGCGAATTTCAGTGTCTGCTAAGCAGACACTGAAATTCTTTGTGGGGCCCTCTTACGGGGGCCCCTGCAGTGCCCATGACATTGGCATGGGCACTGCAGGGGGCCCCAGGGGCCCCACGACACCCCATACCGCCATCCTGTTCCTGGCGGGCGAACCGCCAGGAACAGGATGGCGGTATGGGGTGTCGGAATCCCCATGGCGGCGCAGCAAGCTGCGCCGCCATGGAGGATTCATGAGGGCAGCGGAAAACCGGCGGGAGACCGCCGGTTTTCCCTTTCTGACCGCGGCCAAACCGCCGCGGTCAGAATGCCCTTGAGAGCACCGCCAGCCTGTTGGCGGTGCTCTCGCGGTCGTTGACCAGAATGACCCCCCAAGTGTTGGTCTGTATAAGGATACTTTGCGTGGCAGTTGAGGCAGAAGCGGAAGGGGGTCCGGTCCATGAGCACTGAAGATGGACACGGTCGGGCCGACCAGGCCCCGCCAAGGAGTGGAAACCCCGAAGGGCTGCCGTAACTTTTCTTTCTTCGGTGTCGATGTGCTAGCACTAACCCGGTACCGAGCGCAAACAATACCGTCTAATTTTCCGATGGATAACTATCTTTTCCGAACCGAAACACGGAGCGTAGAGGAACACGTCCGAACCCGATGGCAGAAAGAAAACAATTTAAGATGGAGTCGACGCCCATGCGCAGTGGAGCCGAAAGGGAGGAGTCCCTCGGTCTCATGACTCGAAAAGACTTCTTAGAAGAAAAACAACTTGTAACACTCCGAGACCAACACTAGATGGCAGGATAATGCACAGTATGTGTATCTGCAGCTACACATGCCATCGAACATATATATATATATATATATATATATATATATATATATATATATATATATATGGAAAATGTCACTTACCCAGTGTACATCTGTTCGTGGCATGTTGCGCTGCAGATTTACAAGCTGTGCATTATCCTGCCAGGTGTGTGTGGTGTGTGTATGTGTGTCAGGTGTGTGTAGTTGAATTGTCCAATGTGGTGTTATTTTGTATGTGTGTGTGTATTTTGAGCGAGGCGGTCTGTAACGCCAGTGCTTTACCGCGGAGGAATGTCCGCCGGGGTGATTTGTGGGTCATAATGCTGTGGGCGTATTTTTGTTGGCGTAACAGCATGGGTTTTGGTACCGCCATTTTATCACTGACCTTTGGGCTGGCGGACTTGTGTGTGTGACCGCCAATGTCATAATGAGCGCCAAAGCCTTTTTGGTTCTCAGACTTCAGAAAACAGGAGGCAAGCTCAATTCAAGCCCTTGGAAAGCACTTTTGGGGAAGGCATAGTCTTTCTCAGCAAAGTCAAATGCCATCAGGCTGCAGGGCAACAGCAGGGCAGTAGTCCTTCTCAGCAAGGCAGTCCTGATGAGTCCTTTGGGGAACCAGGCAGTTCCTCTTGACAGGATGCAGGTGTAGTTCCATAAGTGTCTGAGTTGGTGGGGTCAGAGACCCAGTTTATATATCCAAAAATGCGTTTGAAGTGGGGGAGACTTCAAAGAATGGTTTTGAAGTGCACAGGTTCCCCTTTCAAGTCCAGTCCTGTCTGCCAGGGTCCTAGTGGGGGGTTGATCAGACTTTGAAATGTAAGTGTCAGGCCCTCCACCCTTCCAGCCCAGGAAGACCCATTCAGTATGCAAATGAATGCAGAGTGTCCTGTGTTTGTGATTGTCTGGGTGAAATGCACAAGGGAACTGTCAAACAGCACAGACCAGATGCTGATTGGAGTCGGGCTGTGAGGCACAGATGGTTTTAAGAGAAGAGAAATGGCACTTTCTAAAAGTGATATTTCTAAAGTAGTAATATTAAATCCAACCTCACCAATAAGCAGGATTTTCTTTTGCCATTCTGGCCATACTAAACATGACCTGGTTACCCCTTTCAGATCAGAATCTACCATTCAAAAAGTATATGAGGGCAGCCCTAAAGCTAGTCTATGAAAGGAGTAGGCCTCACAGTAGTGGAAAACAAATTTAGGAGTTTTCCACTACAAGGACATATAAAACTCTTATGTACATGACCACCCTTTTACCTACATAACACCCTGCCATATGGGTTACCTAGGGCCTATCTTAGGGGTGATTTATTTGTAGAAAAAGGGAAGTTTAGGGCTTTGCAAGTACTTTTAAATGCCAGGTGGAAGTGGAAGTGGCAGTGAAACTGCACACACAGGCCTTGCAGTGGCAGGCCTGAGACATGGTTAAGGGGCTAGTTATGTGGGTGGCACAATCAGTGCTGCAGGCCCACTAGTAGCATTTAATGTACAGGGCCTGGGCACATGTAGTGCATTTTACTAGGGACTTATAAGTAAATGAAATATGCTAATTGGGTATGAACCAATGTTACCATGTTTTAGAGAGAGAGCATATGCACTTTAGCACTTGTTAGCAGTGGTAACGTGCAGGGAGTCCTAAAATCAGCAAACAAAGTGTTAGAAAAGTGGAGGGAGGCAGGCATACAGTTAGGGAATGGCTACCCCAAGGCTGTCAGTTCTAACACACATTATTGGCAGAGTAGACAAAGGCGGTCATTACGAACATGGCGGGTTGGCCCGCCATGCCGGCATTGGCGGGTGAAACCACCAGCTGGCATGGCGGGCCAACCCGCCACATAAGGGATCTTGGGCAGAGTGCTGCATGTATGGTGGTCAATGTATGTGCGTAAGGGGATGGGAGGGATATGTTGGGCCATGAGTATAACAGTCTGGGCGGTATGAATAATACCTTTTCTGCTGTATCTTTTTCTGCAGGTCAGCGCCGATCAGAAAAAAGGTATTTGGCGTGCCATCGCCAAGGAGGTGGGGACCCTGGGGGTGTTTGACAGACAGAGCACCCACTGCCGCAAACGGTGGGAGGACCTGCACCGCTTGGCAAGGAAGACAGCTGAGGCCCAGCTGGGGCTGGCCTCCCAACGAGGAAGGGGTGCCCGTCGTACCCTGACCCCCCTGATGTTCCGCATCCTGGCTGTGGCCTACCCGGAGTTGGATGGGCACTTGAAGGCATAACAGCAGGCACAAGGGGGTGAGTACAGATTTAGAATCATGACTTTGCGTGTGTTAAGGTGTTACCTGGGTGGGGATGTGGGCTGTGGGTGCCCCTAGGCCAGGGCGAACATGGCAGGGTAGGTTCCATGATGGGCAAGCTCAGATGCACTCCAACCCCAATAATGTTAGTGGGCATGTTCTACTGGGCAGGGTCCTGTGGGTTTCAGGTGTGCAGCTAATGGCGTTAGGCATTGTACCCCATTACCTGGTGACTAGCATTGTAACTGGTAGTGCATGGCTTAGTGCATAGGGCTGTTCCCTGTGAGTTGTGTACACCAACGGTAGTGTTGTTGCTGGCATTGACCAAGTGTTTCCTCTGTCTCTTACCCCCCCTTTTTATTTTGTCACCCTGTCCTTGTGTGAATCAGCATCATCTGGCGGAGGAGCAGAGGCACCGGCGACGGAGGGAGCTGCATCCCACATGGGCCTGGAGGCCAAATCCACTGACAGTGAGGGCACCAGTGGGATGGAGAGTGAGGGAGCACCACGACCGAGACAGGAGGGAACAGTACCGACAGCGACACCTCCTCCAATGGAAGCTCCCTGGTGGTGGCGGACACCTCTGTGCCCACCTCAACTACAGGTACAGCTGCCAACCCCGTACCAGCAGCCCCTCAGTGAGTTTTCCATGCCCGCTTACCCAGGAGGGTGGGCATCTCCTTCGCCCCAGGCACCTCAGGCCCTGCCACAGTCAGCCCTGCTGCCCTGAGTGAGGAGGCTAGTGACCTCCTGAGATCCCTCTTTGTTGGGCAGTCAACCATACTGAATGCCATCCAGGGTCTAGCAGGGCATTTTCAACAAACAAATGCATACCTGGAGGTCATTCACTCTGGCGTGGCGGCCCAACAGAGAGCATTCCCGGCTCTGGCCAACTCACTGATGGCAGCCATTGTCCCTGTCTCCAGCCTCCCCTCTCCAACTTCCTCTACCCAGTCCCAATCCCCTCAACCCCATCCTATCCCAAGCACACCATCAGATCTGCATACACCCAAATCAACACACAGAAGTGGCTCAGGCAAACACAAGCACCACATTTCATCCCATAGGCACTCACACAAGCACCATCCAGATGCAGACACACCAACATCCACTGCCTCCACTGTGTCCCACTCCTCCTCCTCGTTCACCTACCTCCCAGTAGCGTCTCCACTCACACCTGCATGCACTACATCCTCATCCATTACCTCCATGACCAACACACCTATCACAACACACCCCTCACTGGCAGTCACCACCCCCACATCCATGCACATGTCCTCTGTGTTCTCTCCCACTGTGTCTGTGCCCCCTCCTCCCAAAGTACACAAACACAGGCACTCAGACACCCAACAGCATCCAGCTCATGCACCTGCACCCAAACACAGCAGACAGACACCTCCTACAACCACTCCCTCTTCCTCCACCCCCAAACCTTCACGCTCTTCCCACCCCAGTGTCCCTAAAAAGCTTTTCCTCGCCACCCTTGACCAATTCCCTGCCCCTCCCCTCGTCCTTCTCTTCGGGCAAGGGTGGCCAGAACCCAGCCCAGCACCTCAGCCACCCAGTCCACGGCCACTGTGGTTTCTGCAGCTACTGCAGGTGTGAGAGGCTCCAAGGAGGCACCCGTCAGCACAGCCAGTGTGCCTGCACCACCTGCTAAGGGCAAGAAGGGGCCACCAGCTAGCAAGGGCATGAAGGGGCCACCAGCCAGCAAAGGGAAGGAGGCACCACCAGCCAACAAGGGGAAGGAGGCACCACCAGCCAGCAAGGGGAACGAGACACCACCAGCCAGCAAGGGGAGGAAGAGAACACCAGCTGGCAGAAGCAAGGAGGCACCACCATCTGCCAAGGGCAGGAAGGGGACAACAGCTGCCAAGGCCAATGTGAAAGGAACTGACGCCGCAGGCATGATGGATCTGGTGCCTGGGGCTGGAGAGGTATCTGGGCAAACAACACCAGCCATTGCACTTCAGTGTCCAAGGCTGCAGGGGAAGGGCTGGAGCCTCCCCCCACCACTGACAACACTGCTACCAGCCCCGCAACTGCCGTCCACTGAGCAGCATTCACCACCGGCGAGCAGTGTGTAGTCGTGACTACATGGGCTGTAGTGCGTCCTGGCCCCTGCAACACCTGTATGTGTGACACCCAGGTGAGAGACTGTGACCTTGCACCATCCAGGATGAAGCACACTGGGCACAAGGCCCCTCCAGAACCAGTGGAAGAAGGCTTCTACTCACCCCCTCCTTGCCTGGATGAAGCACACTGGGCACAAGCCCCCCTCCAGAACCAGTGGAAGAAGGCATCCACTCACCCCCTCCTTGCCTGGATGAAGCACACTGGGCACAAGGCCCCCTCCAGAACCAGTGAGAAAACCACCCTCTAGAGAGACTGTGGTTTTGAACACCCCAGGACCAAGCAGTGGGCAGACCACCCACTAGAGAGACTGTGGCTTGTCACTCCCCAGGACCAAGCAGTGGGCAAACCACCCACTTGAGAGACTGTGTTGTTGCACTCCCCAGGACCAAGCAGTGGGCAAACCACCCACTTGAGAGACTGTGGCTTTGCACTCCTCAGGACCAAGCAGTGGGCAAACCACCCACTTGAGAGACTGTGGCTTTGCACTCCCCAGGACCAAGAGGTGGGCAAACCTCCCACTTGAGAGGCTGTGGCTTTGCACTCCCCAGGACCTAGAAGTGGGCAAACCACCCACTTGAGAGACTGTGGCCTTGCACTCCCCAGGACCAAGCAGTGGGCAAACCACCCATTTGAGAGACTGTGGCTTTGCCCTCCCCAGGACATTGCAGAGGGCATGTAGCCCCCTCCATGGGCAGTGGCGTTGTACCATCTTCCGGCTGAGGTGCCCCCACATTCCCAGTCCCCTGAGGTGCCTGTGTGTTTTTGAGCTGATGCCCCTGCAGCATTCTCTCCGTATTGAGGCAGGAGTTAAGGGTGGACTTGGCCCATGTGTTATGGCCCAGTGGACATTTTGGAGTCGGCATTGTCCCTCCATTTATGCTTTATGCATATATTGCTTTAAGGACATACTTTTCTAAATTTATAATATTACACTCAATTTAATCAATTCCTTTTGTCCTTGTGTTACTCCTGAGAGGTACAGGGTGTATATGTAATGTTGTTGCATCTGTTTGTGTGTATGGGGGCAGGGGTTGTTGCTTGTGTGTGTCATTCTCTTTTTCCTCCCCCCTCCCTTGTGTGCTAGGTGCGGTACTCAACATGGTCGTCTTCGCCGGCGTTTGTGTTCCTGGTGTAGGAGGAGGTATACGAGCATGGGGAAGATCCGCAGTTCATGGTGGTTCCCTGATTGTCCAGAGGTCAGTCGTTTCCCTTCTGTGTAATGTTTCCGCCGTGCTTTTGATGGCGTTGGTACCGTCCTGGAAAAGCTGGCGGATTGGCTTGTTGTAATGCTGTGGGCGGTACATTGTTTTCCGCCTGGCTGCTGGCGATTACTGCAGCGTGTATGTTGCTACCACCGTGGCAGTCAGAGTGTTAAGGTGGCTGTATGTGTTGGCGGATTCCGCCGTGGTCATTATTCCATTTTTCGTACCGCCGGACTGTTGGAGGTATTACCGCCGCTTTATCACCACCCGCAAGGGTTGTAATGAGGGCCTTTATCTCTTCAGGAAACTCCTTGTGCATCAAAAATCAATGCACCGCCTGCCAAAATCGACGTAAAGCCTGTGTTGCAACTGAGAAATCACCGCACAGCCGACCGGAAGTATGCAGCCTGACTTCCAGAGTGATAATTCGACACAGCACCTACTTTGCAACAGCAAATTAGACGCATTGCCTACCAGATTGACGCAGCGCCCGTGCCTTCTTCCAGTTTGTCAACGATGTTCCTGGCATCGTTGCTGGGCATCAAAGTATCCCTGCAGTGCAGTGAGGAACCAAGACTGCTTGCCGAAAAACGATGCAAGCCCCTTGCAACGTGGAAAGAAACAACGCAACGTCTGTTCTGTGTCAGAAAATCTGATGCCCACCTTGTTTTTCCATGCATCACCTCCTCTGCGGTCTCCGTATGACGTTATGTTTGACGCATACCAGGTACTGTGTGTATCAAAGAGACAGCTGTTTATTTCCAAAGATTAAGACTCTTTTAATCCTTTCAAAAGTGATATTTCAACTTGTGCTTATTAAATCTTTGTTGTTTTGACCTTATTTTATTCAGATTAATATTATCTATTTTTCTAAACCTGTGTGGTGTATGTGTGTGGTGTTTTCACTATGTTACTGTATGATGTATTGCACAAATACTTTACACATTGCCTTCTAAGTTAGGCCTGACTTCTCAGTGCCAAGCTAGCGGAGGGTGGGCACAGGATAGTTTGCATTGTGTGTGACTTACCCTGACTAGGGTTGTGGTCTCTACTTGGACAAGGGTGTATACCTCTGCCAACTACAGACCCAATTTCTAACAATGTGACACCAGAGGATCAAATGTGGGGTTGGGGAGGAGTCTGGCCAAGCTCTTTCAGATTTTAAATATATTGGGACTCTTAAAAGAGGATATATGGGGGAGTCCAATCAATGCCCTCCGTTCTGGCCATCCTATCTTACATGTGTTTGGTGGCCAGTAGGCAAACATGATAAGTGACAAGGTATGCAACCATTATAACACAGACATTAAACAGCCTTTTTAAGTCTTGGCTCCAGACAGTGTGCATGTGCTGTCTCGAACCGAGACATGCTGTATCTACTTCATGGGCTTCAGCCCGCCCATCAACTTCCCCTTTGCTGGCTCTCTCGTACCTCCATTATGCGTTTTCCTTATTTGTCCATGATGTGCATACATCATGGGTTTTCCAGGGTTTAGCACTCCCCGAGAACACCAGCCAACTACTCCTAAACCGACACAACAGCTACTTTATGGCATTGTTTCATGAAAACTTTTTCACTTGTTTAAGAGGATTATTCCTGAGCTCTTCTGTTTTTGGCTACTCTGTTTTCACTGGCTAACAATTTAACACTTTAAGAGCACTTTTCACTGACACTCCTGTTTTTACGCATACTGTTCTCTTCTCAGTGGCTAACAATATAGCACTTTAAGGCCTTAATTTATACGTTTTTTTGCCTGTACACATGCAAAAATGGCGCAAACTTACAAAATATATTTGTATTTTGTAAGATTGTGCCGCTTTTGTGTAAAAAAATAATGGTAACGCAGCACAAAAAAAGTATAAATCAGGGCCTAAGAGTGCTTTTCACAACCAACCTTGTTTTTACTCGCACCCTTCTGCGCATATGTGTACCGGTCCACTTCTGATCATGGAGGGAGTTCACTTGCCGTGGCTAAGTACACGAAGTGCGCTGAAGATGTGATTTCTCAGAATGTGATCTTTAATCAGCTAATATAGGCCCAGATTTAAGAGAAGTGGCACATTGCATGGTTTTGCTCCACTTCCTAACCCCTAGCGTCACATTATGCCTGTGCTAGGCATAATGTATGCAAGGGGGGTGTTCCACCATTACGGGGGGGGGTGAACAAATGGCCCAAAGACATCTAAAGGATTTCTTTGTACCATTTTTTGTGGCATTCTTAACACCTGGGCATTAAAGGGAGGCACACCATTATTTATAATGGGCCTCAATATGCTTTGCAGGATTAGCATCAACATTTGTTATGCTAATCCTGCAATGCAGCAAACCAGCATCAAAAATGTTGACGCTAGTCCCTAACTACCGCCATGGTGCGCCGTATCCTAAATACAGCGCACACATGGTGGCGTTAGGGTGTGCTAAGGAGCCGAAGAAAAGTGGTGCTGCATTGGATGCAGTGCCACTTTTCTTAAATCAGGCCCATCAGTTCATTTAACTGACTGAATGCTAATACCCCAAATATACGGTACAGCTCTTGTGGGAGCATCCACTGACAGTTCTATACCAATACTAACTAAAAAGTCACAAAAGTGCTTTGAAACTTCCTCAAATACCAATGATTATAGCTATTTTTGATTCTTTAGCAGTTGAAAAAAGCAGAAACAGCACTTGTTCCACATGTCAATGGTTCATGGTCTTTATTTACAGTAAATTTACTTGTTTGAGTATGTACTCTTAAGTGTAGGAGATGTAGATAGACAACATGGAAGTACACTCCTTGATGTACATGGACGCTGTTAGAAATGGGGTTTCTGGTTGGCAGTCAGTTTGCACTCTGTCCAATCAGGAACCCTCACTCTAGTCAGGGTAAAGGAGAAACACACCTGGTTAACCCCAGCTCACTCCCTTGGTAGCTTGGCACGAGCAGAAAGGTGGCATTAGGATGTGCTAAGGAGCCGAAGAAAAGTGGTGCTGCATTGGATGCAGTGCCACTTTTCTTAAATCAGGCCCATCAGTTCATTTAACTGACTGAATGCTAATACCCCAAATATACGGTACAGCTCTTGTGGGAGCATCCACTGACAGTTCTATACCAATACTAACTAAAAAGTCACAAAAGTGCTTTGAAACTTCCTCAAATACCAATGATTATAGCTATTTTTGATTCTTTAGCAGTTGAAAAAAGCAGAAACAGCACTTGTTCCACATGTCAATGGTTCATGGTCTTTATTTACAGTAAATTTACTTGTTTGAGTATGTACTCTTAAGTGTAGGAGATGTAGATAGACAACATGGAAGTACACTCCTTGATGTACATGGACGCTGTTAGAAATGGGGTTTCTGGTTGGCAGTCAGTTTGCACTCTGTCCAATCAGGAACCCTCACTCTAGTCAGGGTAAAGGAGAAACACACCTGGTTAACCCCAGCTCACTCCCTTGGTAGCTTGGCACGAGCAGAAAGGCTTAACTCCAGAAGCGATGTGCAAAGTATTTGTACAAACACTACAAAATGGACACCACACCAGTTTAGAAAAATAGGTAATATTTATATGAATCAAACAAGACCAAAACAACAAAAATCCAACTTAAACAAGTCAAGATATGAATTTTAAAATGAATAAAAGTCTTAATCCATAGAAAACTGTGAGAACGCTGATGTTACACAAAAGCACCTGGTTTATGTAAAAAATAAAGCTGTACAGGAGAGCATGCATCGGAAAAGTCCGCAATGCGCTGATTCCTTACTCGCAAGTGAGGCTGTGCTTTGTTTCTTCTCCAGGCGGGTCGGCGATGCGTTGTTTTTCTCCCTCGCAAGAGAGTGATGTGTCCATTTCCGGATGGTCACCTCAGGCCCAGGCAGGCTTTGCGTCGATTTTCCACACCCAGCGATGTTACATTTGAAATCCGGTTGCACTGTGTCAGAAAAAAGCGTGGGGTTTGCACCATTATCAGCATGTCGTTTCTCCAGCTGTGATGCGACGATCTTCCAGCAGCTATGCAAACGGAGCGTCGATTCCAGCTGCGAGACTGGCAGCATGTCGTTTATCAGTTGCGTTGTGGATGTTGTGTCAAAAGTTTTGCCGCATGGTGGTCTGTGTGTGTATTTCAGTCCTTTTACACCAGCTTCACCTTCACCAGTTCAAGCCCTTGAAGATCCTTCTCAAGCAGGAATGCACAACAAAGTCCAGTCTTTGTCCCCTTTCACAGGCAGAAACAGCAACTGCAGGACAGCCCAAAACAAAGCACAGTCACAGGCAGGGGCAGTACTTCTCCTCCGCTCTTAAACTGATCCCAGAAGTAATCTGATTTTCAGGGGTTTTGGGTCCAATACTTATACCCCTTTCTGCCTTTGAAGTAGGCAAACTTCAAAGGAAAGTCTCTGTTGTTCACAAGATCCTGCCTTGCCCAGGCCAGGTCCCAGACACACACCATGGGGTTGAAGACTGCATTGTGAGAGGGCAGGCACAGCCCATTCAGGTGTAAGTGACCACTCCTCCCTCCACTCTAGCACAGATGGCCCATCAGGATATGCAGGCTAGACCCCAGCTCCATTTGTCTCACTGTCCAGAGGAGATTCACAAGCAGCCCAACTGTCAAACTGACCCAGACAGGGAATCCACAATCAGGCAGAGTCACAGGATGGTTTAAGCAAGAAAATGCCTACTTCTAAAATGCATTTTCAAACTAACAATCTAAAAAACAACTTTACTAAAAGCTGTGTTTTTAAATTAGGAGTTCAGAAACCCCAAACTCCAGATTTCTATCTGCTCCCAAAGGGAATCTGCACTTTAATAATATTTAAAGGCAGCCCCCATGTTAACCTATGAGAGAGATAGGCCGTGCAACAGTGAAAACTGAATTTAGAAGTATTTCACTGTTAGGACATGTAACATACATCAGTACATGTCCCAACTTTAGCATACATTGCACCCTGCCCATGGGGCTACCTACGTCCTACCTTAGGGGTTCCTTACATGTATAAAAAAAGAAGATTTGGGCCTGGCAAGTGAGTGCACTTGCCAGGTCGAATTGGCAGTTTAAAACTGCACACACAGACACTGCAGTGCTGCGGGCTCACTAGTAGCATTTGATTTATAGGCCCGGGGCACCTCTAGTGCACTTTACTAGGGACTTAGTAGTAGATCAAATACGCCAATCATGGATAAACCAATCACCAATACAATTTACACAGAGAGCATGTGCACTTTAGCACTGGTTAGCAGTGGTAAAGTGCCCAGAGTCCTAAAGCCAACAACAACAGGTCAGAAAAAAATGGGAGGAAGGAGGCAAAAAGATTGGGGATGACCCTGCAAAAAGGGCCAGGTCCAACAGAGGGCTTATCTTCCAGACATTTGGGTGAAGTGTCTAAATGAATGATGTACTTATAGTCTGATACATTTTGTGGTTCTACAGCAATAGCTACATTTTTTAAGTTAAATAGAAAACATATTAATCTTGAATCTTACTTGGAGCTAGCCGCCAGTCATATGGTGCAGCACGCACTGTCTCATCTCGCACATAGCCATTATTCACCAGGTTCTGTACCAGCGTGTGTAAATAACCTGTAAAGAGAAAGACATCCTTACATGGTGCAGAGCGATTTTTAGCCTTCACTCTTTTTTTAAGCAAGAACAGCAATCAACATTTTATTAATTGTGTAAAAATATTGCCAAAAATTAGACTTTTAAATTAGCAGAGAACTGTTTGGTTAAGAGTGTTTTAAGTTATTTATTCTGCTCAATACAAAGTAAATCAACACCTTATTTCAGTGATACATGATCATTTGTTGTGACACATCACCAACATAGACATAGCAGAGTAGCATTACACAGAACATGTAAAGTATCATTAGAAAAGGGTTCTACATAAGTGCCCACATCAAACCACTTCTTCTTTAGAGGGGACATTATATACAACATGCACCTGTGTGATTTGAACTGGAAGCATTGACGTAGTGGTTCCATGCCTTGGGTCGAGAAGAAGCAAGGAGCAAGGCTGCATATGTTCCTGAGGCATTGTTGCAGCATATCAAATGCATAATCTATGGTGCAGATCCAAAGGATAGCTCAACCTCAGAACATCGCACCCATATGTGGGCCAGAAGAAGGGATAAAGCTATAAAACGCCTCATGAGGAGGGGGTATTTGATGTACCTTAATAATGACAAGAGGGAGGACTCCATCTGCATCTGTACCTTTTCCCTAGTTCCTCATAGACATTCACCCCAGTTTTTGGTCACCATGGGACATTCCCAGGCCAGGTGGATAGAAGATGCCTTTTTTCATGGTTACAATGAATGCACTTAACATCAACTGCCAGACCAATTACACACATTTTTTGCAGGCATATAAAGAATCATTAAATAAACTTGAAATGGTATAGCCTGTGTCTGCTGTTCTGGGAGAGTTATTCTGTTTGTTCACAGCAATATCTCCAAGGGACCTTTTAATAGTGCCTGCCCTCAGTTGGAATGCAAGATGTGTCTGGCACTGTAGGATTCTCAATTCCTCTGCATTTGTGCCTCTTTATAGAGCAGTGATATCATGTGTTGTCAATTTGAGTTGCTGATCATTTCCGTTATTTTTTTTTACCTGGGGTGGTCCCTCTGGGAATACCAGGACTAGTGTACCCCTATCTGTCTCTAATTGCTGAGGAGCTATAAAATGTCCTGCTTTAAACAGATTATCTATGAATTCTATCCCTAGTTCTGCAGTTGTCCTGTGGACTTTTGCTCAGACATTAGGGGATAGCCAGGGGATCTCTCCCACTGGTACAAGTGGAGAGTATAGCGCAGAAGGCCAGATCTCTGAACTGTCTGTCCCCAAGTCCTCGCAGTGCATCACATCTATTCACTGCCTTGGTCACCCGCTAGGGTACAGAACAGTGGTTTGGAGAGAGCATGACTTCCTGGGCAATATGAAAATATATTGTGAGATCTGGGACATCGAACCTCCTGTCTCTCATGGCAGCACCATAATGTATCATCTCACCAAGGGTTACTTTCTTGCCCATACCAGCCTTGTTGTGAGAATTTTACGTTAGTTAAAGAAAACTTGATGCAGATTGATGGGTATATTAACAGAGATATAGAGTAGCTTTGGATGGATTAAAAGTTTATGTAGCTTCACAGCCAGCCAGAGAGAACAGCAGTTTTTATCCATTTGTTCACAAGCACCATCGACCAATCCATCCATAATTGTCTGTAAAACCACTGAAGCTTCTCGATGCACATTAAAGCCTAGATGATGCACTGAGCCCTCTGTCTACCGTAAGGAGAAAGAAGTGGTTTTTTAGCTGCAGGAGTAGTTTTACAGCTGGAAGAATTTTCTGGATTCACATGCTGTGCACTATACCGCCATCTAGTGGTTGGGTCCGGAATTCTCCACCTGTAGTAGTGGTCCTTCTCTTTGTTGTTTTTGTTGGGTGTAGATGGTTCCACCATTTGGAGCCTTATCGAGCCTCCTGTGGTGTCAGACGCCTTCCCCAGAAGCTCCTCTCGTGATTGCCATCTTCAGATTCTTTTTTGTCTTTTCTCCATCTTCTAGGGGAGGTGGGTGAGTCATTTGTGAATCCAGAAAATTCTTCATGCTGCAAAACTAGTCCTATAGGTAAGAAACCATTTCGTTGAGCAGCGTCATTCTTTTATGGATTCACATTCTGTGCATTGATTCAAACTTGTGGTAGTTGGGCTGAAGATGGATTTAAATTAGTAACTAGATGTTTAAGCACTTTTTGACAAAGGTTTAGGTTTGTTGCTCAACTGTACTCCTGCATTTGGATGACATATTGAGATGGTTTGTTAAATACATTTGGCAACTGTACCCTTAGTCACTGGTTTGCCCAGATTGTTGTTAGCAAAGGAAACAAATAATTGTTTTGTTTTCTTATTTGTCTTTGTCCTTCCTGTGTAGTACATGAGTGCTCTTCTTGCATCTAGCATGTGTAACACTTTTTCCGTTTCATTTTGTGGTTCTTGGAAGAAACTTGGAATTTGAATACTTTGATTTATATAAAAATGTCAGATGACCTTGGGAAGGAAAAGGGGGTATTCTCATGACTAATCTATCCTTGTGTATTTGTATGTATAGCTCTTGAATTGTAAGCATCTGTAGTTTACCTACTCTGCGGAGTGATGTCATTGCTACCAGAAAGGCTGTTTTCAGCATAAGCATCTTTAATTAAGCTTTGTGCAGAGGTTCAAAGGGCTTTGTTATAAGTTGTGTTAAAATAAGATTAGAGTTATATGGAGGTGATGGGACTTGTCTGGGTCGTGCTATTCTCTTTGACCCTTCTAGGAAGCATTTTCTGACTGGTTCTCTAAAGATTCTTCTCCCTATATGTCCCCTTGTGTATGCCACAATTGCTGCGAGGTGAACCTTTAATGATGTATAAGTAAGCTTGCAGTCCAGGAGATGTGTAAGATATTTAAGGACTGTAATGTCCATTGTGTTTTACTGTAACAAACCCGATCTTTGGCAGAACCGTCAGTATCTTTCCCACTTTGTCATATCACATTTTCTAGTTTGTCCTCGTGCTTCTCTTAGAACTGCTGTTGTCTTTTCCGGCAAGTCTAGGTGACCAAAGTCTATGGGCCTCATTCTGAGGCCGGCGGCCGGCGGTCACCGCCCGCCTGGCGGGAACCTCCATATGGCCACTCGCCATTCTGGCTTTCCCGCTGGGCTGGCGGGCGACCGCCAGAAGGCCGCCCGCCAGCCCAGCGGGAAACCCCTTCCCACGAGGAAGCCGGCTCCGAATGGAGCCGGCGGAGTGGGAAGGTGCGACGGGTGCAGTTGCACCCGTCGCGAATTTCAGTGTCTGCTAAGCAGACACTGAAATTCTTTGTGGGGCCCTCTTACGGGGGGCCCTGCAGTGCCCATGCCATTGGCACTGCAGGGGCCCCCAGGGGCCCCCAGGGGCCCCCCGACACCCCATACCGCTATCCTGTTCCTGGCGGGCGAACCGCCCGGAACAGGATGGCGGTATGGGGTGTCGGAATCCCCATGGCGGCGCAGCAAGCTGCGCCGCCATGGAGGATTCCTGAGGGCAGCGGAAAACCGGCGGGAGACCGCCGGTTTTCCCTTTCTGACCGCGGCCAAACCGCCGCGGTCAGAATGCCCTTGAGAGCACCGCCAGCCTGTTGGCGGTGCTCTCGTGGTCGTTGACCCTGGCGGTCAATGACCGCCAGGGTCAGAATGACCCCCTATGTCTCTAGGAGCCATGCCATGCAACTCTGGTTCTGGATGGAGCACCCTCCCCCCGATAATTGACATCAGATCTTGCCACTTTGGTAATTTTTGAATGTTTCCATGTGCCATTTGTATTAGTTCTGAGTACCATGTCTGTCTTACCCACTGTTGTTCAATACGTATCAGCTTCGCCTTGTTGTGTTTACATTTGTTGATTACCCTATGTAACAGAGGTTAGGCAAGATATTTATTCCACTGAGTGTGCTCTTTTCTTTGGCCCCCTTGAAGGTGGTGTCTTTACTAATCCATGAAATATCCAAATTATATGATGTTCAAAATCTAATTGTCCGATATTATCTTCCTCCACTCGTGAAGCAAGAATTCTATTCTCCCTCTGGCATTACTTGTGAGAGGTATTGCAGCCCTGCAAAGTCTTTTTGCTGAGGGGGTTGTTCCTCCTCTGTGGTGCTGCACTCTTTCCCATGCTTGTCCATGAAAGGGCTGTTGTGCTTGAGCCTGATATTGCCATTGTTAGCAGATGACTGTGTATGGGGTGTGCTTTGGGACCCCTGATGTGATGTTGTAGTCAGGAAACGTCTCCCTGATGGACTGCTGCTCATCGGTGTTCCTCTCCTTAAGTTTCCTCTCAATTGCAATGCCCCAATAGACTTAGCAGTGTCATTACCTTTCTTCAGCTGTTAAAGAGTCTCATCCTCTGCACTGACAATAACTGCTCCCCTTTGAATGGTGCATTAATGATGTTGGCTTTGACTTCTGGCTTGAATCCTGAAATTCTTAATCAACCATGGTGCCTAAGGGTTGTTCCCGCTATTATCAGGTGACATGACATGTGTGCTACGTTCAGTGCCACTTTGAAGCATGTATTTGCTATATTCTTCCCTTCCTCTGCCAAGGATGCCACTCTTTTCTAATACTGCTGAGGCAGATGTTTAATTAATTCCCCAATGTCTTCCCAGCGTTGGTAAGTGTACCTATTCAGGAAAGCATAGGATTTGGTTATTCTCCACTGGTTAGCCACACCTGTTTCAAATTTTTTGCCTGCCAAGTGCATCGTTTTTCTCTTCTTATCCGGGAGTGGTCTCAATGTCGCTGGGACAGTTGCCCTCTTTCTACCCATGGAAGCAGTAATGGAATCTGCCACTACTGTCCCTTTAATATAAGCAAGGTCTTTGGGGAAGTGCTTAGCTTCTTTTCTGCCCTTGGTGTTATTGCTCTGAATGTTGCAAGTTCTTTGAATGCTTCTCTTCCTTTATCTAGGAAGCTGGCAAGCATGGCATGAACTGATGTTTGATCTGGGAAGGTAGGAGAGTCTCTAAGAGGAAGGAGGATTGTGATTTTTCTTCCAAGGGTTGCCCACAATATTTGTGCTCTGCCCTTGTATTAAGTGGACCACCCATGGCAATATCAAGTTGGCGATGGTCTAGTGGCATATTAGTGACCTGACCCTTTTTACAGGGTCATCCCCAAACGTTTTGCCTTCATCCTCCTAATTTTTCTGACCTCTTTTTTGTGGCTCTAGGACTTTGAGCACTTTGTCACTGCTGACCAGTGCTAAGGTGCATGTGCTCTCTCTTCTAAACTTGGTATGATTAGCTTGCACCTAATAGGCACATTTAATTTACCAGTAAGTCCCTTGTACAGTGGTATCCCTATTCCCAGGGCCTGTAAATTAAATGCTACTAGTGGGCCTGGAGCACAGCTTGCGCCACCCACAGAAGTAGCCTTTCAAACTTGTCCCAGTCCTGCTACCGCAAGGCTTGCATGCACAGTCACTGCCACAGGGAAATGGCATCTAAATTTACTTGTCAGGCCTGGTACTCCCCTTTTCCTACATTTAAGCCACCCCTAAGGTATGTCCTAGCTAGCCCTATGGGAAAGGTGCTATGTATGTAAAAGGCAGGACATGTACCTGGTTGTGTGTCCTGTCATAGTGGTGACAAACAGCCTATTTGGTTTCTCACTGCTGTGAGTGCTGCCTTTCTCTTAGGATTGCATTGGAAATGCCCTTCCTTATGTTTAGGTGGTATTGTCTAATCTATGAGGGGTAGCGTAAGCATGTTTGATATGGTAGTGAGAAATGCTGGTTACTGGTGCAGGTGGATTTATTACCATTATAAAAATGCCACTTTTAGAAAGTGGGCGTTTCTCTGAGCTTATGACTGTGTTTTGCAGCTTGATTCCACTCCATGTCTGGGGCAGAGTGACAGCTGGGCTTTCTACATACTTTTCAGACAGCCTGTACACAGGGGGGGTGGAGGTGTCACAGGGGTGCATCTGCATATTGAATGGTCTTCCTGGTCGGAGAGAGGGAGAGGCCAGGCACACCTGCATTTGTAAAGACTGTGCCCTGGCCTCACACAAAGGGCTCTTTTACCCTCCACTAATGTCTGGAGCCTGTGCTGGAGGAGAGAGGGGACACTCCTTGAACCAGTTAGTACTGGTTAGAACCCCTTCTCCCACTTTTGTGGAGACTGTGCAAAATGAGTATAAGTACAGGGGGTTTTGCCCATATTTTTAGACACTAATGGACTACTGAAATGGACACAGGATACTGCGGGGAGGACTCGCCAGAAACCGTCTTTGGACTGCTTCTGTTGTGCTGATCCATGACCTGCTGGGTCACTAAGAGGAAATGCCACTGCCTGCAACCCTTTGTGCTGGTCTGCTTGTTTGGGCACTGCAGCCATGTGCCCCATTTGCTTTCTCCAGGGTCTGGGTGGTGTGGCACCTGTTCCTCTACATTTTTCTTTAGAGCGCTGGAGGGGCGCTTTACTTTTGTTTTCTCAGAGCATGAGGAGCGCTCTATTTCATGAGGCAGGGCATGGGGAGTGCTCCCTTTATCCATTGTGGCTGCTCAGAAGCGAGAGGAGGCCCAGCATCCTGCTTTATCATCAGAGAGCCTGATGAGCACTACATGTTGTGCTTCCCAATTTGCCTGGTGAGTGCTGCCGCCACCCCCCCCCCAGTGCAGGAGAAGAAAAGAAGAGCTGCCAGCCGAGAGTACCCAAGCAAGGTGCACTCGTGATGAGTGCCCCGGGCGCACAAGAGAGCTCTTAGTGGTGCCCCTGGGACAAAGGCAGGTACCTGCTTTGAGTGCATTTCACTGCCGCGGCCCAGAGCGGCCTAAGGAGTGAACCACCATGGATGGGAGCCGTCACGCTGCTGCTGTGAAGGCGACGGCCTCAGGAAACCGTGGACATCAAGGTACAGCTCACAGCCTGGGAGGGAAGCCTCATCAGAGGTCCTCATTCCTGCCAAGCTTCTTTCTGCTTTGGTTGCTCCCGGACCGGGAGGGAAGCCTCATTGGAGGTCCCTGTTCCAGCCGGGCCTCTTTCTGTTTTGTTGCTCACGGGCCAGGAGGGAAGCCTCATTGGAGGTCCCCATGTCAGCCGAGCCTCTTTCTGTTTTGTTGCCCGCGGGCCTAAAGAGAAGTCTCATCAGGGGTACCCGTTCCTGCCGAGCCTCTTTCGGTTTGTTGCTAGCAGGCCAGGGTTGTGACCTCGACGGAGGTCCCCAGTCCTGCCAGTACGGTAATAATCAGAGTCAGCAGGGGCCGCCCGATTCCCCCCAAGACTGCAGTACCATATTTCTGAGGGTAGCGACCCCCTTGAGGATGGTGGGGTCATTACCGCATTCCCCATAAGGGTACCATTGACTTTGGAAGCGAAGCGCAGATGGGCTACAAACTTCGCCTGTGCAGCGTAGTTGGTGTTCCACATGACATGAGGAAGGAGTTTGTTATATGGGCCCCGTGTTAGGTGCATTTTTTTTTTTTTTAACCCAAGAGAATACAGGCACAGACTCAACACTCCTGACATTCAGGATACAGTATACAGAGAGATGATTGACCAAGAACATGCGCCTGGAACCTCCATAACCTCTGCCTTCATTTGCCCAATACTCCCCACGTAGCTTAGCCTTTCCGTCTCCCTTCCCTCCCTTTCCATTCATACAATGCATGTTCAAGCTGATATACCGAGAGGAGCCGATCTAGCCAGTATTGGAATGTGGAGGGTTGCTGGTCCAACCACGCAGAAGAAATACAAAGTCGATACACAGCCATAGTTACATAAATAAACTTAAAAACTCATGGGCCAATTATATCAGATACCCCGAGTATTACAACCCTGGGACTTAATTCCACATCCTTACCAGCGACTTCTTTGATAAACTGCCCAACATCCTTCCTCAGAGTCACCAGCTTTGTACATGGAACAAACATATGTATTACATCTGCACCGTATAACTGACATCTTGGGCAGTGTATCCCCTCTACCCTACTCCACTTAGCTAGCTTCCCAGGGGTAAAGTACCGATCAAAAATTGTTTTAAAATGCTGTGCCTGAAGTGCTGCGGAGATCAGGATACTGCACCTCAACCTAAGGGACTCATAAAATTCTGACTTCCTCACATTAAGTTGGGCACCCTACTTCTTACAGTGCTTCTCCAGATCTTCTGGAGACTCTTCATTCGGTCTAGCATAAGCTAATCTTATAGTAATCCTGTCGCTAGTTACCATCATCCCAAGCAAAGGACATTTTGCCAATCCTGTTGCCCCACCCGTTTTCCTATGGATAAAATCCCTTACTTGTAGATATTTAAAAAATCCCCTTTGTCCCAAACCGAATCTCTCACTTAGATTCTCGTATGTAGCTATTGTGGATCCTGCAAAGAAATCCCCTAACCTTTGTAACCCCTGTCGATTCCAGCTTGCCATATAATTATGTCTAAATATCTCAGGGAGCGATGTATTATTCGCAATCACCGTATAGTAGTTATATCTACCATGTCCCATTCTTTTCCGCCAGGGGTCCAAGCATTTGAATGCAGCATTTAAGACCTTAAAACACACCTTCTTGAAATAGCTGGGTTCCGTAAATGTCAGCAATGCCCCACTAGCCAAGGATACGATTAACAATTCATAAATATCCGGAACGTACCCTTCGCCACTCACCAATCCTCTAATATTAAACAAAGGGTGCATATACTGTAGTGCGGCTGACAGCTGGTATAGTTTAAAGTTAGGAAGAGACCAGCCCCCCTTCTACCTAGGCAATGTCATATATCTGCTAGCCCTCCTGATCTTGCTGTACGACCAAATAAACCTCATCATTAATTGATCCAGCATGTTAAACCAAGATTTCTCAAACTCCAATGGAATAGCCTGGAATAAATATAAGACCTTGGGGAGAAACATCATCTTTATGTTACACCGCCCAAAAATTGACATATGTAAATTATTCCATCTGCCAAAGTTATATCTAGCTTTTTTGACAATCTGCGTTAGATTAAGCCGGACTATCTGCTCCACTTGGGGTCTGATATGGATCCCTAAATAGACTGCGTGGTCGACACTTCGAGTATCAGTTGTCCTGCAATGCTCATTTACCACTAGTTGGGTCTTATCTTTGTTAAGTAAATAACCGGATACTATCCCAAAACTTTCTGCAGCCTATTCAATTTCCTTAAGAGCCAGATCTGGGTTGGCAGTGATAACTGCCACATCATCGGCATATGCCAACATTTTAGTACCCCAACCATTGCGAATCACAGGCTGGATAGTCGTATTCTTTTCTAAATATCGCAGGAAAGGATCTATATATAATGCAAATAATAAAGGCAAACATGGACATCCCTGTCTCGTACCACGTTAGATCCGAATATCATTTGAGTGGTCACAAAACATTTGGATTCTGGCACTAGGGTGTTTATACAGGGCCTTAACTGCCATAATGAATCTATTTCCCAAGCTGTAGACCCGCAAAGTTTCCCACATGTATTCCCAGTTGACTCTGTTGAATGCTTTCTCAGCATCTAACAAAACCATGGCCATAGGCTCCTCTGCGACATAAGTGGCGTCAAATAGAGCTATAACTCTTCTGATATGATCAGTTGTGTCTCTCCCAGGTACAAACCCGTGCTGGATCTGAATTACTAAATTACTAATACAGGAGGACAGACGAGTCGAAAGTATTTTAGAATACATTTTCGCATCGCTATTTATGAGTGTGATGGGCCTTTACGAACTTAATCTGAGCGGATCTTTGCCCTTCTTTAAAAACACCACTATATTAGCGGTGCCCCAAGACGGGGGAGGATTACCCCCTTGCTGCACTTGAATTAACACTTCCAACATCACCAGTAGTTGCATATTCTTAAAATGTTTACATAGTTCAAGAGGGATACCATCAGTCCCTACAGCCTTTCCACTTGAGAAAACTCGGAGCGCACCTTCCATCTCCTCCATTGTAACCTCTTGACCTAATACTGCTTGCTCCTCTGGAGTGATCCTACCGCCTTTATCTCACTCACCCTACCGCTATCAGCCTGTTCCACACCTGTAGGGGTGGCTCTATATAACTCCACATAATACTCCCGGAAAGCTTCCCTGATTGCGTCTGAGTCTGTAACTAACTTCCCCAGCCTATTCTGAATCTTCAGAATTGAGCCGATGGTAGCCCTTTGACGAGCCCGTACTGCTAATAGATGACCCAATTTCTCGCTAAATTCATAACACTCCTTCCGCCTTGCCAGATATTTTCCACCCACCCTTTCCACCGAGCGCTTGTCTATTAACATTTTAGCTATCGCTATCTGATGTAAGGCACTTTTGAAATCCATGCCACTCTCGACCGCCCTGCTAATGAACTGGCATATTTGGCCATATGTTGATTATGACATGTGCATTGGTGATGGTAATGACAACCTGGCTACTGCTTGTGTTGCAGAATATCAGTAACTTCTTTGTTTTTTATGACCACTGCTGGCTTTTGTAGGGTACTAGTAACTGTGTGATGTTCTGACAACTGCTGGTGTAGCAGGGTATTACTGGCATGTGCTGTTTGGTCTAATGATATTTTGTGCAATACAGTTTATTTTTATATAACTTGGTGTTGTGTTTCCTTTGCGGTGTATTTATTGCATCATGTGTGTTGTGTGTGTTGTCAAACGCTTTACACATTGCCTCTGGGATAAGCCTGACTGCTGGTGCCAAGCTAGCAAGAGGGTGAGCAGGGGTTATCTTGTGTATGTAACTCCCTTGCCCTGACTAGATTGGGTGTGTTCTGCCTGGCTTAGGTGCCTACCCTAGCCAACCAGAAACCTCATTTCTAACACATATGTGTCTACTGCCTCTTCAAAAGAATCTGTCTCAACGTCCTGCTATCGTGCCTCAGCATATTCTGAGCCCTCATACTCTTGGAATATGGACACATCCATGCTCTCAGCCTTTTCTTCCTTGAAGAGGTAATGCTGTTCCTCTTATACTTCCTGGGGTACTGGAGTTAAAGGGGGCTCTAACTCTTTGACCTCCTTATCTTGCTGCTTCAGTGCTGGAGGCTATTCTGAACTCTCGTAGGGAGGCATCGAAATCCTTTTTCTTTTGTAAAAGAGCCGCCGTATCTGCCTCGAGATGCCTCTTTTTCTTTTTGATCTCAGCGAATCGTTCTTCGATGTTGACGATCGTTAAAGTTTTCCTTCTCAACATCAAAGAGTCTTTTGATGATGTTTCGCTCTACTACTTTCTCGGTGTCTCCCCTCCTTTTACTTCTTTTTCTGTGTAAGCATCTTGACTTCGATTGTCTCTCGATGTCTTGGTAATTTCTTTTACTCTACCACTTGCAGTATCCTTGTAGTGGCTTCTGATGAGCTATTTCAGAGTCTGCATGCCTTCAAGTTGGTGATTTCCTTGGTACCAGGTAGCTTTTTTTTTTTAACTCTGTGGTCATGGTTTCCCCGGTATGTTTGTTCAGAGTTACCTTTGGTGTCTTCTCTCTTGACATCCAGGCCCGTATTTTTTCGTTTTCGACGCAAATTCGGCGCAAAACTAACGCCATATTTATACTTTGGCGTTAGACGCGTCTAGCGCCAAAGTATTGGCAAATAGCGTCATTTTTTTGCGTGAACGCCTTCCTTGCGTTAATGAGATGCAAGGAAGGCGTTCCCGTCTAAAAAAATGACGGCGACGCAAATGCGTCGTATTTATACTCCCGGGCAAAAATCACGCCCGGGAGTTGGCGGGTCAAAAAACCCCGCATTTGCGCCACTATTTAACGCCTGGGTCAGGGTAGGCGTTAAGGGGCCTGTGGGCTCAAAATGAGCCCACAGGTGCCCTCCCCTGCCCCCAGGGACCCCCCCTGCCACCCCTGCCCACCCCAGGAGGACACCCAAGGATGGAGGGACCCACCCCAGGGACATTCAGGTAAGTATTATTTTTTATATTTTTTTACTTTTTTTTGGGTGGCATAGGGGGGCCTTATTTGTGCCCCCCTACATGCCACTATGCCCAATGACCATGCCCAGGGGACACAAGTCCCCTGGGCATGGCCATTGGGCAAGGGGGCATGACTCCTGTCTTTACTAAGACAGGAGTCATGAAATGGCGTCTGGGCGTCGTAAAAAAATGGCGCAAATCGGGTTGAGGCGATTTTTTTGCCTCAACCTGACTTGCCCCATTTTAAGACGCCCTAACGTCATTTTTTCCCAACGCCGGCGCTGCCTGGTCTACGTGGTTTTTTTCCACGCAAACCAGGCAGCGCCGGTCTGCTTGCGCCGGCTAACGCCATTCCATAAATACGGCGCCCGCATGGCGCTTCAGAATGGCGTTAGACGGCGCTAAATTTTTTGACGCTAAACTGCGTTAGCGCAGTTTAGCGTCAAAAAGTATAAATATGGGCCCCAATGTTCAAAGTCGACAATTCTCAGCTCCACATCCAAGCTTTCTCCCGCTGCCCATCAGCAACATTGTTGTTGTCATCACTTGAGAGACTCAAATGTTTCAGAGATGGTGCTTGCTTCTCACCTTGCATGGCATAGTGTCCCTGGCTATGTTTCTGTCTCGCCTTCAATGTCTACTTCTTGAACCCAACACAGGCCTCGCAGTTCTCACTTCTGTGGTCGAGTGGCAGGCAAATACTATACACCTGGTGCTGGTCTTTCTGAGCGAATTTGTGATGGCACTTAGAGCAGAATTGAAAAGGGGTCTCCTACATCACGCAGAACAGGGAGCCCCTATTTGGGCATTCTTTACACTCTTATGATGATCCCTCTGATCGTTGTGTTTCTCTGTTGTAACTTTTTCGACGGTCTTTGGTGTTCTTCTTTCAGTACTCCTCAACGAACTTCGATCAAACTTCACTTCTCTCAACGACCTGGGGATCCTTCAGTTATAGGAGAGGTTAGTCTTGGGTTTCTCAAATAGTAAAAGATTTTGCCTGTGTACAGCAATATTATTGTAATTAACTTCTCTGAGAGAGATAATCCCAAAATACACATGCCACATGTTGAGCTGCGAAGGTGTATGGAGTGGCGATAATTGGCAGCTCTAGTTGTGCCCAGTCCAATTTTGAGGAGTTTGGATAACATTCCATTTTCATAGTGACACAGATTGAGTAAAGCAGTGAGATCCAAGGTAACAGAATATTCCCCCATGCCAATTTGTTTCAGAATAATCTGCATATGTTCCCACTCAACTGAATCAGAAGTCCTTTATTCATCCGAAAGACATTAGTGTCCATTTTACCTGGGTCTATTTGGTCAGCATTAGCAAAGAATGTATGAAGATTCCATATTGTCAATTGGCCTAAAATAAATCGTGGTGGGTCTTGCAACATCAGACCTAGCAAATGTGGAATTAACATATAAGTGATATTTTTACCAAGATTTTAGTATCAGTCTTGAGGAGTGCAACTGGTCTATAGGAAGCACATACTGACTATGGTTTGCCAGGCTTTAACATCATAATAATGATTCCTTTCTTCTAGAACGGGGAAAGGTTGGCCTGTTCATAGGATTGTACTACAAACTCTAGAATAAGAGGCTAATTATTCAATTTATTCTTTATAAAAATTAGTCATTAGATCATCTGCCCCAGCTGCTTTACCATTAAGAATATCACAAACCACTTTCTTACTCCTATAGTGTAATAGCTTGCGTCAGAATTTCTCTCTGAGTTGTCAAACTAGGCCATCGTCTATCTATCAAAATATTGAAATATTTCAGCTTCGTTGTATGACTACAGAAACATGTATAATGCCCCCCCCAATAGTCCCTACAATAGGCTCCTGCAATGAGTATCTCATGAGTTACTGGTACCTCTCCAGCATGGCTAAGTAGCTCTGTTGTGTGCATCACAGGCTAATAAATTAGATGGTTACTTGGTTGAATTAATATATGCTTACCAAACTTGAGATTTTAAATTCAAGATGAAAATGTGTTTTTCAGAAGTCTTAAGCTGATAATTGGAGACAAATGGCTGAATTTCCAAAATATATTTAAAGATTATATTTAAATGATAAATCATGTGGCACTGGGAAACCTTTTACAAGTAGCATTACCCTGGTGCCAGGGGCATCGCAGCTTTGGCTGATATGTATTACCTATATTGACTGTCTTTTTTACATTACAACTGCCAACCATGCCTGTTGCTCTGAGGTGATCAATGGTAGTAATCTCGCATATGGTTTCCACTAATGTAATTTTGCCTGATATGTTCACGATTATACTTCTAATATTATTAGTAGCTCTAAATGAGTTTCATTAAATGTAAGTAGCTCTTAATACAGGAAAGGTTGGAGACCCCTGCCCTGAAATATTCAAGGATGCTGGGGTGTCATGCATCAAACAATGGTTCCATGTCTATGGCAGTGATGCCTCCCACAGACCATGTTTGCCTTAGTATCCTGGCTAATGCCATGCCATGATGTTATCCCTCCCATTTTCCTAGCTTCAGCATACCATCCCAGGTACATAACTTTGAGTCCTGCCATCTCCTTAAAGTTATCGCGCTTGCCATGAATATCTGCAAGTAACTGTCTGTCTCCAGTTGACACATGAAGCAGTTCTAATCTTCGGATGTTAGACCAGGGAGTATCCAAGATACATCAAAGTGACTTGAATACCTAAACCCCACACTTAACGATGCACACTTGTATAAAACACACCTTGAATGCATCCCACAAAATGCTGTAACTGGACATAGAGCCCAGACTGATGCAAAAGTATTCAACTACTGCAGTCCATACCTCAGATTGAAAAACTGTATCTAATAGCACTTTAGATGGAAAACACAACATATTGACTGATTTGTTCCAGTGGTGGATCTAACATCAAGGTTAAAGTGGCATGAGCTAAAAGAATGTGAGGTAAATACCTACACTCATGAACCCACAACCGACATCAAGCATGCTTGGCCAGTAAACTGCCCGAAAGTGCCTATCAAGCACTGATGAGCAGAAGGTGAATTCTGCCAGCTGCAGCAGCTGCCTGTTCTTTCAGACGTGCGTCAAGCTAACCTAACACAACTGAAAGCTCCTTAAATGACTTCCAGAATTTATCAAGGTCTGGGTCTCATATAATATTGCAATTGCCTTCTCATTCCATTGTGCAAGAGTCTAGATACTGACAAATCGAGTTTGCACAGAATTGCAGGCAGTCTATGTCTGGGCCGAAAAAGTTAATGGGTTGGTATATGTAAGCCCTTCAGGATGCCCTGTACAAAGAGGTACCTTCCCTACTGCTCTCCTACTTCCTTCACTGTCCAGAATGGCACCCCTTCCTCAACCATATAACAACTCTCTTGGCACACGTATCATATGAGCCTAAAGAGCATCGTCTTCTGATAAGGCTAGTCTTAGCGCTTTTAAATTGTGTGGTCAAGTGTGTCTGTTGTATAAGTGCAATATCTACAGCATCTCTGTGCAAGTATGCTGTAATCTTTCCTACCAAACTTGCATTGTTCAGGGCCTTCACATTCAAGTTTAGCATGTTCAGAGATAAAGAACGCTGCCTACTATCCAATTTGTGTTGTGAGCTTCCATGCAGGTACCTGAGCGTGTGTGCTGTTGTGTCTTATTCTATGTGGATCAGTCATCAAATGTGGGGTTCTATGTGTGACATTTAACACTACAAACTGTTTATCTCTTCGGTTCACCCACACTTCCCATACAAACTGGCAGTAGTATGTCCCCACCCAACTCATTTTAACTATCATAACCGACCATGAATATTATTCAATAACAAATATCAAATGAACTAGGGATGAAAGTTTCAGGACACAACTCTCACTGCATTTTCCTGATTTATAGGGACTAGTGAAATTAGTTATACCCAAGATGATGTGTATGCCCTTAATCTCAGTAATGGTAAGGTCACCATGAGATTTGGATGTGAGATCCTCAGGTGTTTGGGTCTTTCTTTCTCATTTTAGAATTTCTAGAGTTTCAATTTTCTCATAAATGTCAGTTAATCAATCTGCACCTCTAGGAAATCACACGCATGTGTAGAACAAAGTACCAAACCTTTAGAATGCAAATGTATCCAAAGTTGTGTTAGCCTTCTGGTTAACATTCTTGGTGCAATCTCTGAACAGGTCCTTTGCAAGTCTGTCTCTGTCATCATTGGCTTAAGTCATGTTTCTGATTGGGAATGAGGTGCAGTTATAATCACTGACGCAGAAATATTTTAAAGAAAATAGTGTGTTGTGGTATATCAACTGCACAAACTGGCCTTATTTGAAGTGCCTCTCTAATCTTAAAAGTAAAAATTGATAGAAAGAATGATAAACCACAAACTCCCCCATCGTCTGGGAAGTCCTACACTCCTCTGTTGTGAAGAACTATAAAAACAGCTCCAGCCTCTCTGAAAGCATAGTTAAGAAATGTGTGGAAGCCAGGGGTGGCTGGTAACCTTATAAAGTAGTGGGGCAAGCGAAGTACCCCACAGGTTCCAAAAACACAAAATAAAACACCTGGTCCCTTCTCAAAGCCCATCATAAAACACCCTCTCCCTCCAAAAGCACCAAATAAAACTACACTAACATTTAAATAAATAAAATTAAAATAAATGGTACTTACCCACTGCTACACGTCCTCCTATGTGTTCGGAAACTGCAGTCTGCTGTGGAGCTCCCCTACCCAGTCCAGGAGTTGCTCTTATGCTAATAACCAGCATCAGAGAAGCGCCAGGATTGGATGGAGCAACTTGGCCGGACGCTCCTTCAGGCCCTGAAAGCTTGTACTTGCTTTCCACCCAGCCATATAAGACAGCTAGGGATGAAGGGCTTCAAAGTGCCCATGTCAGGCTGGTCATCGTGAGACAGTCGGCCAAACTGACGTGCGTCTGGACAGCCACAGCTCTAGTCCTCAGTGCTGCCAATCAGCAGGCAGAGGACACGCCCCTCATGTCTCTTGGCTCGGAGGCACTGTGGCACGCACATTGGTAAAAAAAAAAATGGCAATGAAATAATTTCATTGGCATTTTAGTTTTTCACGTGCAGTGGCTTGGGGTGGGAGGTGACGCTCCCCTGCCCTCCCCGAGAAACCGCTGCTTGTGGAGGCACTCCTAATGGTAAGTTATTGAAGGTTTTATACACGAATTGGGTAGAATTAAAAGTTGATATATCTTTCATGCTGTAAATCAAAACCACTTTACATAATATAATTTACAGAATACATCATTGGAATGAGAGAAATTTATAGTATATAATTCTGGCAATTACTTTAAATAGCCAACAAATCCATCCAACTGTCTTGCATTTTTAGTCATTTACATCCATAGTTTCTGCAAAATCCTTCCTGCTGCGCTGCAGAATGAAACAGGTATCCCTTTGCATATTTCTTGAAATACCTGGGCAGCTGCGTCTTAGCGTTCACCACAACTTATAACCTTGCCAGGTATGACACTACATAAGAATTATCCATTTCTTGTAGCTTCTTTTTGGCGCCATTTTATGATATTCAAGCACCTTAGACCATAATCATAAAGTCGTAAAAGAAAAGTGAAATCAAAGTGCCAGTGTAGTCTCAAATATTTCTAGCCTTTTATAAGGGAGTATCATGGCCCTTGTAGTTCAGTAATCTCAGAATGATCAGTCTCAGTGGGCCCTTGGTACGGCCCATGGTGTAAGTAACCTGTGTGCCTGTTGACCAATAAAAACAAGTGTGAGAGAGTTGTGTCTCCATGAAGGATTCCATATAGCCTGTGTTTGTTACCCCAGGGATGTCCATTATTCTTAATGTTTCCAGATCCTTCTAGTTTGCACAAATGACTTACAGAGCCTTCTCCATCTTAAGGTGTGATTCATTTTGTGTAGCAATATCATCCTCAATGTCCAACAATCCGATAATCCAACATGTTTAGTCTGGAGGCATGCTTGTCCAGAACCTCAGTCATGCTGTCCATGCGTAGTGCCAAGATGTTGATCTTGACATCTATTGTGTGCAGGCTTTGCCTCATGTCCCTGAAGATAGAATTAATATATTGAGCTCCCATTGATTCATTGATTCCCAGTGAGGGTTCTACCTCATCATGTGTAGCCTGATTTATTTCCACATGACAGGTACATTGCCTGACCTCAAATAGGAGTTGACTGTCTCTGTTCTGTTTTCCCCATGTTCTTTCCCAGGGCAGTTAGGTAGCTGTGTAGTCAGATGGGGCTCAGTTACAATAATATAGCTCCCCACCCACCAGGGAGTTCCTGTCTTCACTCTCGGCCGAGAGGTATTGGGCAGCCACTGGAGCTGCGCAATAGTCCAGTGCTGAAACCTCTGTTATGGCAGGCCACCTCTTTACCAGGGTCCAGTGTATTGTTCAGGTGTCCCTGGTGCTTCGCCCATTGAGAACACCCTGCAGTTTTCCCTTCAAGCCTTTTCCTCACACTATATCCCACGCCTGTTGCAGCAGCTGGAGAAGGCACTTTTCAGCATTACACTGTTTCCTAACGTTGCAACCAGTCATATGTATATCACTAGATACTCTTTCGCCACTCTCCATTGGTACTCCTTCAGTCCCTTTAATATCACCCCTGACGTGCTCTTCCCCACTTCTCACCTCATGGTGGCTACGGGTAGTCGAGGCCTCCGTTCAAGTGCAATACTTAACTTATTGAGACCTCTGGCCTACCAATCATCAACCGCAGAGTGCAATGGCTGTGACCTTATCCATTGGCACATACTCACCCTGTCATTTCCCCCGCCTGAATCGCACTACACTGGTTGGGACAATGGAGCCCTTCACCCTGCATTCTGATGGCTCCTCATTTGCCTATTCAGCTTCAGGTGCTCATAGGGTGACTGCCAGGCAGCGTACACTTCTTAATTGTGTGACTGCCAGATATTGGTAGCAGTCACAGGAGCCACATTAATCTGCACCCATTTTTTAGGCCGCTGACATAATTCCATGAATCTGTATGAAACATTCCTAAAATATTTATCTAGCTTTGGTTTGGCATGAAAGTTTTGTCCAGGTCTGTTGAGGGCGGGGGATGCGTAGGGGAATAACGAGAGTGGTTAAATATTGTCTTTTTCCATATTAACTCCCACAGGAATTATTGCAAATACATTTTATTAGATGAGGGAGTTTTCTCCTGTTATTTACTTGGGGTCCCCAAGTATAAGGCCTTAATTTCGAGTTTTCCAGAAAGTGGCGGTAGGGGATGATTGGGAGCAGTGGAGGGTGGGGAGGTCAGAACAGACCTGAGCCTTTCTGGGGCGTGCATTGTCTGCTCCCACGTGCTGCTGCACTGTTCGGGCTGACCTCCTGTCTCCATCCTATGCCCTGCAACATTGAAACAGGTTTTGGTGTCACTAGGTATTATATCAGAAAACAGTGGTTCCCATGCAGCTCATTAAATACTTATTTGAACACTATGTCCATAAAGATTTTTCAAAAAACAGATTATTGTAATGCATGATATTTCATAATTTCCATAATAACAACAATGTAGGTGTCCTATTACCTCAGAAGAAGTAAGTGTGTAATGTGTTCTAAGTAGAAAGAAAGAAACCAGATGTATAGTAGCAGTAAAAAAAAAAAGTTAAATTCTGGGGGCATGGCCTGGAAACATGACCACCAGGATGTGATTTCCAGAGTTCTCGCCCCGCAGGGAAGTAATCTCCCCTAAATCCTGCAGAATCCTGTTAAAACTGGCATAAAATGAGGCGCCATAACTACAAGAGATGTGATTTGTGCCGTTCTTGACCCAGATTCCCTGTGGTGCGGTAGCTAAGAGGTGTGCATCGTTCTCAACATTGCAGGGCCTGATGGCCTCTGAGGGCCCTGGGCGTGGTGTGTGGAAATGGCGAAAGCATAGCCCCTACCCTTCCGCCAGGGAGCGCTGTGCTTGCTCTCCGGTCTGCAGCGGGTGCACCGGGGATGTTGCGGATCGATTGGAGCCTGGGACCTGCAGCTTGTGTGTGTAGGGTTCGCAGCCTGGAAGTAGATGGGGCTCATGGAGAAGGAAGGCCATCATCTGACTCCGAGGTTCCAGTGTATGCAGGCCAAAGATGCAGAGAGAGAAGAGTTGCATCGGAGGGAAGGCGGAGACTCTCCACGGAGCCCTACCTGCATTGAGAGAGGCTGGGTGAGTGGACCTGAACTGGTGCTGCTGAGACCCAGACACGGAAGGGGCAAGGCCACAGTAGCCGAGAGCTGAGAACTTAGCAGCTGGAGTGCTGGAGCAAGATTGAACCCTTTCCCAAGGGCGGTCAGCGGCATGTATGCTTGAGGTGCTGAACCAGCATCCCACTAATCCCCTTAAAGCAAGCTGAACACCTCAAGAGGGCAAAACTGAGGAGCGGGGCACCCACTCAGCCCTCGACGTGTGGAGGGGAATATTTGAGGAGCGTAAATAGTGCTGAGCCCTTGAGGCATCAAATTTAGAGAGGGGAAAACCCCAGAAGTCTGGTGGAATGACAGAATGTGCATGGGAATAATAAATCTGACAGCTGGAGCTTCCCCCTCCTCCACGAATTCAGAATAATGTCAGCACAGTAGTACTAAAGGGCACGTTACAGCTGGGACTCATACATTGTTTGAGATCCTGAGACCCCCAGGAGAACTGGAGTCTGCTGCAAGCTGAAGAACTGGAGTATCTTGGACCCCTTAGAGAGAAAGGGTAAAAAGCGATATATATATATATATATATATATATATATATATATGGAAAATGTCACTTACCCAGTGTACATCTGTTCGTGGCATGAGTCGCTGCAGATTCACATGCTGTGCACAGTCCGCCGTCTGGTGTTGGGCTCGGAGTGTTACAAGTTGTTTTTCTTCGAAGAAGTCTTTTCGAGTCACGAGACCGAGGGACTCCTCCCACTTCGATTCCATTGCGCATGGGCGTCGACTCCATCTTAGATTGTTTTCCCCGCAGAGGGTGAGGTAGGAGTTGTGTATGTTAGTAATAGTGCCCATGCAATGGAATAAATACGTATGTACATAATAAAGGTTAAAGTAATATATTTACAAATGTACAAATGTTGAAGATCTACTTCTAAATGGCTACAGGCTCCCGGGGAGGCGGGTGGGCGCATGTGAATCTGCAGCGACTCATGCCACGAACAGATGTACACTGGATAAGTGACATTTTCCGTTCGATGGCATGTGTAGCTGCAGATACACATGCTGTGCACCGACTAGTAAGCAGTTATCTCCCCAAAAGCGGTGGTTCAGCCTGTAGGAGTTGAAGTAGTTTGAAATAATGTTCTTAGTACAGCCTGACCTACTGTGGCTTGTTGTGCAGTTACCACATCTACACAGTAGTGCTTGGTAAATGTATGAGGCGTAGACCATGTTGCTGCCTTACATATTTCGTTCATTGGAATATTTCCTAGAAAGGCCATGGTAGCCCCTTTCTTTCAGGTTGAGTGTGCCTTTGGTGTAATAGGCAGCTCTCTCTTTGCTTTAAGATAGCAGGTTTGAATACACTTAACTATCCACCTAGCAATGCCTTGTTTTGAAATTGGATTTCCTGTATGAGGTTTTTGAAAGGCAATAAATAGTTGTTTTGTTTTTCTAATTAGTTTCGTTCTGTCAATGTAGTACATTAGTGCTCTTTTGATGTCTAATGTATGTAGTGCTCTTTCAGCTACAGAATCTGGTTGTGGGAAGAACACTGGTAATTCTACTGTTTGATTTAAGTGGAACGGTGAGATAACCTTTGGTAAAAAATTAGGATTTGTTCTTAGAACTACTTTGTTTTTATGTATCTGAATAAATGGTTCTTGTATGGTAAATGCTTGAATCTCGCTCACTCTTCTTAGAGATGTGATGGCAATCAAAAATGCAACTTTCCACGTTAAGTATTGCATTTCACAAGAATGCATGGGCTCGAAAGGTGGACCCATGAGTCTTGTTAAGACAATGTTGAGGTTCCATGAAGGAACAGGTGGTGTTCTTGGTGGTATGATTCTCTTTAAGCCTTCCATAAATGCTTTAATGACTGGTATTTTAAATAGTGAAGTTGAATGAGTAATTTGTAGGTAAGCTGATATTGCGGTGAGATGTATTTTTATGGAAGAGAAAGCTAGATTTGATTTTTGCAAATGTAGTAAATATCCTACTATGACCTTTGGAGATGCGTGTAATGGCTGAATTTGATTATTCTGGCAGTAATACACGAATCTTTTCCACTTGTTTGCATAGCAGTGTCTAGTGGTAGGTTTCCTAGCTTGTTTTATGACCTCCATACATTCTTGTGTGAGGTGCAAGTGTCCGAATTCTAGGATTTCAGGAGCCAAATTGCTAGATTCAAAGATGCTGGATTTGGATGTCTGATCTGTTGTTTGTGTTGTGTTAACAGATCTGGTTTGTTGGGTAGTTTGACATGAGGTACTACTGACAGGTCTAGTAGTGTCGTGTACCAAGGTTGCCTTGCCCATGTTGGTGCTATTAGTATGAGTTTGAGTTTGTTTTGACTCAACCTGTTTACTACATATGGAATGAGAGGGAGAGGGGGAAAAGCGTATCCAAAGATCCCTGACCAGTTCATCCATAGAGCATTGCCTTGGGATTGATCTTGTGGGTACCTGGATGCGAAGTTTTGGCATTTTGAGTTTTCCTTTGTTGCAAATAGATCTATTTGAGGCGTTCCCCAAATTTGAAAGTAATTGTTTAGTATTTGGGGGTGAATTTCCCATTCGTGGGTTTGTTGGTGATCTCGAGAGAGATTGTCTGCCATCTGGTTCTGAATCCCTGGAATAAATTGTGCTATTAGGCGAATGTGGTTGTGAATCGCCCAATGCCATATTTTCTGTGTTAGGATGCACAACTGTGTTGAGTGTGTCCCTCCTTGTTTGTTTAGATAATACATTGTTGTCATGTTGTCTGTTTTGACAAGAATGTATTTTTGGGTTATTATGGGTTGAAATGCTTTCAGCGCTAGAAATACTGCTAACATTTCCAAGTGATTTATGTGAAACTGTCTCTGATGTACGTCCCATTGTCCTTGGATGCTGTGTTGATTGAGGTGTGCTCCCCACCCTGTCATGGAAGCATCTGTTGTTATGACGTATTGTGGCACTGGGTCTTGGAAAGGCCGCCCTCGGTTTAAATTTGTACTGTTCCACCATAGAAGCGAGATGTATGTTTGGCGGTCTATCAACACCAGATCTAGAAGTTGACCCTGTGCTTGTGACCATTGTGATGCTAGGCACTGTTGTAAGGGTCGCATGTGCAATCTTGCGTTTGGGACAATGGCTATGCATGAAGACATCATGCTTAGTAGTTTCATTACCATTCTGACTTGTATCTTTTGTGTTAGATACATGGCCTGTATTACTTTGTGAAATGTTTGAACCCGTTGTGGACTTGGAGTGGCAATCCCTTTTGTTGTGTTGATTGTCGCTCCTAAGTATTGCTGCGTTTGACACGGCAAAAGGTGTGACTTCGCGTAGTTGATGGAGAAACCTAGCCTGTGAAGGGTTTGTATGACATATTTTGTGTGCTGTGAACACTGTTTTAGCGTGTTGGTTTTGATTAACCAGTCGTCTAAGTACGGGAACACATGTATTTGCTGCCTTCTGATATGTGCAGCTACTACTGCCAGGCATTTTTGAAAAACTCTTGGCGCAGTTGTTATTCCGAATGGCAACACTTTGAATTGGTAATGTATTCCTTGGAATACGAACCTTAGGTATTTCTTGTGTGAAGGATGTATTGGTATACGGAAATACGCATCTTTTAGATCTAATGTTGTCACGTAGTCTTGCTGTTTGAGCAGTGGGATTACGTCTTGTAATGTGACCATGTGAAAGTGGTCTGATTTTATGTAGGTATTTAGGCCCATATTTATACTTTTTGACGCAAAACTGTGCCAACGCAGTTTTGCGTCAAAAAAATTAGCGCCGGCTAACGCCATTCTGAAGCGCCGTATTTATTGAATGACGTTAGCCGGCGTTAGCCGCCGGCGCCGTCTGGTGTGCGTTAAAAAAAACGACGTACACCAGGCAGCGCCGGCGTAGGGGGATATGGAGCTTGGGCGTCAAGAAATGGGGCAAGTCAGGTTGAGGCAATTTTTTCGCCTCAACCCGATTTGCGCCATTTTTTTTCACTCCCAACCCCCATAGAAATGACTCCTGTCTTAGCAAAGACAGGAGTCATGCCCCCTTGCCCAATGGCCATGCCCAGGGGACTTCTGTCCCCTGGGCATGGTCATTGGGCATAGTGGCATGTAGGGGGTCACAAATCAGGCCCCCCTATGCCACAAAAATTTTTTTTTTTTTAAAACTTACCTGAACTTACCTTAATGTCCCTGGGATGGGTCCCTCCAGCCTTGGGTGTCCTCCTGGGGTGGGCATGGGTGACAGGGGGTGTCCCTGGGGGCATGGGGGGGCACCTCTGGGCTCCTTCAGAGCCCACAGGTCCCTTAACGCCTGCCTTTTGCAGGCGCTAAAAAACGGCACAAAAGCGGCCGTACGTCATTTTTTTTGACCCGCCCACTCCCGGGTGTGATTTTTGCCCGGGAGTATAAATCCCACGCACATGCCTCGGAGTCGATTTTTTAGACGGGAACGCCTACCTTGCATATAATTAACGCAAAGTAGGTGTCCACGCTAAAAAATGACGCTAACTCCATGGACTTTGGCGCTAGACGCGTCTAACGCCAAAGTATAAATATGGAGTTAGTTTTGCGTCGAAATTGCGTCAAAAAAAGCACGCAATTTCGGCGCAAACGGAGTATAAATATGCCCCTTAGTGTTCTGAGATCTAGTATTGGTCTCAGAGTTTTGTCATTTTTGGGTATTAGAAAGTACAGTGAGTAAACTCCTGTGTTTTTTTGTTGAATTGGTACTAATTCTATTGCGTCCTTTTGTAACAATGCTTGAACTCCTAGTCCTAGAAGATCTATATGTTGTTTTGACATATTGTGTGTTTTCGGTGGGACGTTTGGAGGGAATTGGCGAAATTCTATGCAATAACCATGCTGGATAATTGCTAAGACCCAAGTGTCTGTTGTTATTTCCTCCCAAAGTTTGTAAAATTGGCTTAGTCTTCCCCCCACAGGTGTTATGTGATGGGGTTGTGTGACTTGTGAGTCACTGCTTATTTTGAGGGGTTTTGGGGCCTTGGAATTTTCCTCTATTTTTTGGGAATTGGCCCCCTCTAAATTGCCCCCGAAAACCTCCCCTCTGATATTGACCCTGGTAGGTAGGCCTTGTTTGTGAGGTTGTGGTTTCTGTGGGTTGACCTCGAAACCCTCCCCTAAAAGGTGTTTTCCGAAATGTGCCTCTGCTCTGCGGGGAGTAGAGTGCGCCCATGGCTTTGGCTGTATCGCTGTCCTTTTTGAGTTTTTCGATGGCAGTGTCTACCTCCGGCCCAAACAATTGCTGTTCATTAAACGGCATATTGAGCACAGCCTGCTGGATTTCCGGTTTGAACCCAGAAGTGCGCAGCCATGCGTGCCTTCGTATTGTGACTGCAGTGTTTATTGTCCTTGCAGCTATATCTGCTGCATCCATGGAAGACCGTATCTGATTATTTGAGATACTTTGTCCCTCTTCCACCACCTGTTGCGCTCTTTTTTGGAACTCCTTGGGTAAGTGTTCGATGAAATGTTGCATTTCATCCCAATGAGCCCTGTCGTATCTTGCCAAAAGTGCTTGTGAATTGGCAATACGCCACTGATTTGCTGCTTGTGCTGCAACCCTTTTTCCCGCAGCATCAAATTTGCGGCTCTCCTTGTCTGGAGGTGGTGCGTCGCCTGAGGTATGAGAGTTGGCTCTCTTACGAGCTGCCCCCACAACTACTGAGTCTGGTGTTAGTTGTGTTGTAATATATATTGGATCTGTGGGCGGTGGCTTATATTTTTTTCTCCACCCTCGGAGTTATGGCTCTGCCTTTAACTGGATCCTGAAAAATTTGTTTTGAATGTCTTAGCATTCCTGGGAGCATGGGAAGGCATTGATACTGGCTATGGGTGGAGGATAGGGTGTTAAAGAGAAAGTCATCCTCAATTGGTTCCGAATGTAAGGAGACATTGTGAAACTCGGCTGCCCTTGCGACCACCTGTGTATAGGATGTACTGTCCTCAGGTGGTGACGGTTTTGTAGGATAAGAGTCTGGGCTATTGTCAGACACTGGAGCATCGTAGAGGTCCCATGCATCGGGATCATCCTGACTCATTGTGGTATGAGCTGGTGAGTGCATCAGTGGTGGAGTTGTTGCTGGTGATGCATGTATTGATGGTGGTGGAGACAGTGGTGGGGTTGTTTTCCTTGCCACCTTTGCCTGTGGTTGCTTGTCCTTTTGTTGAAAGGCAAGTTTCCTTTTTATTTTGATTGGAGGAAGAGTGGTTATCTTCCCTGTGTCCTCATGAATATGAAGCCTTCTTTGTGTGTAGTCAGGTTCTACAGCTTGAAGCTCCACTCCAAATCTATGTAATTGGGAGGTTAATCCTTGTTCCTCTGTATAGCAACTAGTTTTCGGCTCCGAGGCTGGCTGTTTCAGAACCGAAACCTTTTTGGAAGTCTTTTTAGGCTCCGAAGAAACCTTCTTTGTTTTCGGCGTGGTGTCTCGGTGCCGAAATTCTTCGGTGCCGCTGTCTCTGTGCCGAAGTTTCTCGGAGCCGCTGTCTTGGCTCCGAGGTTGCTGTGTGGCGGTATCTCGACCGGAGTCGGATGACTTCGACACCAGCATGCCCTTTTTCGGTGCCTTGGATGGGTCACCTATTTTTCGGGTTAAGCCATGGCCTGTTGGCGGTGGCGTCCCCTGGGCTTTTGTAGACTTCTTGTGAGTCTTGATTTTCGACGTCTTACTCACGGTTTTGGTTGTTTCTTCGGCGTTGAGTTCTTCCGAATCCGACTCGCGGACGGAGAAAGCTTCTTCTTCCTCCTCGAAACGATCTTGACCTGTCGGCGTGGATGCCATTTGTAGTCTCCTGGCTCTTCGGTCTCTCAGCGTCCTCCTCGACCGAAACGCTCGACAGGCTTCACAAGTATCCTCCTTGTGCTCGGGGGACAAGCACAAGTTACAGACCAGATGGCGATCCGTATACGGATACTTGTGATGGCATTTTGGGCAGAAACGGAATGGGGTCCTTTCCATGAGCCTTGAAGTCGCACGTGGCCGGGCCGACCAGGCCCCGACGGGGATCGAAAAAACCCCGAAGGGCCACCGGAGCTCTTCAAAATTCGGTGTTGATTTGTTCTAACTAACCCGATACCGAACGCAAACAATACCGAAGTTTTTTTCCGAGATTCTAACTAACTTTCCGACCCGAAACACGGAGCGAAAAGGAACACGTCCGAACCCGATGGCGGAAAAAAAACAATCTAAGATGGAGTCGACGCCCATGCGTAATGGAATCGAAGTGGGAGGAGTCCCTCGGTCTCGTGACTCGAAAAGACTTCTTCGAAGAAAAACAACTTGTAACACTCCGAGCCCAACACCAGACGGCGGACTTTGCACAGCATGTGTATCTGCAGCTACACATGCCATCAAACTTATATATATATATATATATATAAAGGCTGTAACAACGGGGTTCACCAAGAGGGAGACACAAGAACTGGGCACTGAATGGAGTCTCCTACATCCTACTTCGCATCTCTCCAACCCAGCCCCAATTAAACTGACTGTCAAGATAACTGAGCACGTGGATAGGTGGAGTTAACCCTGCAGGATTGCAAAAACTTCTCCAAAATAATGCAGTCCCACACCGAGCAGGGTGCCCACACATGTGACAGTCAAAATGGGCAAGGACAAATCGGCACAAACAGGGGGGACGATTACTGTCACACAGCATCCCCCCCATATAAACCCACCCATCAGTTGACGAGACAATGGGGCTTCGGGATGCAGAGAACACTGAGGAACACTCTACGGAACTCTCCAGAGTGGACCTTCTGGCAGCCATGCATTGGAACATCAAACAGAGTGTCGTTTGATGTCAACCTACTAAGAGCTGATCTACGGAGAGTCTATGACAAAGTAACCTATGCCAAAACTAACATCAAAATCCTGCAAGGGGAGGTGACAACTTTAAAGACTCAGATGGCCTCGATGACTACTACCATCGCAGAGAAGGGTAGAAGGGCAGAGGATGCGGGTGTTGGGATTTCCCGAAAAAGCCGAGGGCCAATCCACGAGCGCTTCCTAGAAGACTGGGTCAGAACAATTCTGAAATCAATGGGCCTTTTAAACTTTTTCATAATTGAAAAGGCCCATAGAACCTTGCAATTTTATGTGTATGGAGAGCAACCCTTGCGCAAGAGTTCCCTTACTAAAAATGTAACATTTTCCTTTGTTACTGCCCTCCAGGGGTGGAAACCAAGTAGACACCAGAAAAATAAATAATTTTTTTTATGAGGAGCAACCCCTTGGACAGTGGTCACTCCCCAAATCGGGGAAATATGTTTTGGCCTTATCCTCCCCCGCCACTAGACACTTGGGATTTTTATTTAGGAAATTGGGGAGTGGCTCCTTGGGCAAGGGTTATGCCCCTAAAAACAATTACATACGGTTTGGCTATTTTCCACACCCATTGGGGCAGATTGCCATTTTGTTTGGCCGATCTGTCCCCAAGTGGGTAGAAAAGGTTTTGTTTTATTTGTGCATGTTTGGGAGCATCCCCTTGGGAAAGTGTCACGTCTCATAAATATTGGAACATATTTTTGCCATTTCTGCTCCACCCCTTGGAGGCAAGGTGGTCATTTTTTAAGGCCTATGTGCCGCCAAGTGGATTTGGAAAGCCACTAAACACCTGTCACGGTTTTCAATGGGCTTACCGTCGAAGTTGATGAGGGTTGGGGAACGACCCCGGTTCCGGCAGGTTCTGCTCTGGCCGAGGTAGGGGTGACCCCTTCCGGTAGCCATGGTGCTGTTTGACAATAGCAAGCCACTACAGTCCGTGCCCCCCAGAAGGAGTCCCAGAGGTAAAACCCCAATAGGGTAAAAAACCTCCAACAGGAACTCCCTGAAACAGAAGGAGGACACCAAGGCGTTAGAGCTGAAGATCCGAGGGTACAGGAAAACTGGAGACGAAGACAGGTCAGGAAATACTGGATTCACAAGAAGAAACCAGCTGGAGCGTGACTACCACCAAAGGAGTGTTGCAACGCAATGAACAAGCAGCTCAATTCCCCTTATATACCCCTAGACAGGAAGTAGGAAACAGGAAGTAGAAACACCACCATCTTGGATTGGGGAAAAGAGTATAATAGTGAATAAAGTACATGCGTCCAAACAAAGAGAAACAATGCATGCTGGGAAGAGAGGAAGTGGGCAGCATGCTGGGAAAGGGAAAAGGCAGGCATAAAAACACCACCATGTGCAAGTATTCGGCTTTTGCCTGTAGACACTGGTAAGTGGTGAGCAGATGTTTATAATAATTAGTCTGAAATGTAAAGCGCACTAAGGGCCATATTTATACTTTTCGACGCACAACTGCGCCAACGCAGTTGTGCGTCAAAAAATCTAACGCCATTCTGAAGTGCCATCCGGGCGCCGTATTTATTCAATGACGTTAGCCGGCGTTAGCCGGCGGAGCTGCCTGGTGTGCGTGAAAAAAAATGACGTACACCAGGCAGCGCCGGCATAGGGGAATATGGAGCTTGGGCGCCAAAAAATGGGGCAAGTCAGGCTGAGGCAAAATTTTCGCCTCAACCCGATTTGCGCCATTTTTTTTTACTCCCAACCCCCATTGAAATGACTCCTGTCTTAGCAAAGACAGGAGTCATGCCCCCTTGCCCAATGGCCATGCCCCGGGGACTTCTGTCACCTGGGCATGGTCATTGGGCATAGTGGCATGTAGGGGGGCACAAATCAGGTCCCCCAATGCCACAAAAAAAATAATATATATATTACTTACCTGAACTTACCTTATGTTCCCTGGGATGGGTCCCTCCATCCTTAGGCGTCCTCCTGGGGTGGGCAAGGGTGACAGGGTGGGTCCCTGGGGGCATGGGAGGGCACCTCTGGGCTCCTTCCGAGCCCACAGGTCCCTTAACGCCTGCCCTGACCAGGCGCTAAAAAACTACGCAAAAGCGGCTGGACGTCATTTTTTTTGACCCGCCCACTCGCGGGCGTCATTTTTGCCCGGGAGTGTAAATACGGCGCACATGCCTCGGAGTCACTTTTTTAGACGGGAACGCCTACCTTGCATATCATTAACGCAAAGTAGGTGTCCACACTAAAAAGTGACGCAAACTCCATGGACTTTGGCGCTAGACGCGTCTAACGCCAGAGTATAAATATGGAGTTAGTTTTGCGTCGAATTTGCGTAAAAAAAACGACGCAAATCCGGTGCAAACGGAGTATAAATATGGCCCTAAATGCGCTATGCGCGGTCAGGCCTGAAACCCACTCGGGGTCTCAAGCCCTGCCGCGTCTGCCTTTGCGGCAGAACTGAAAGAAGGGGGCGCGGCGAGTGCCGCGACCCCTGACCAGCCTTGTGGCTTTTCCCGCGGCTTGTGCGCAAGCCGCGGCTTCTCCTGCGGCCTGTGTGCAAGCCGCGACTTCTCCCGCAGCCCGCACACAGGCCGCGCTATGAAAAGAATGCCGCGCCGCGGCGACCCGAGCCTGCGGCCGCGGCCGCCACCGGAGCCGCGGCGTGACAACACCAGGGATTTTATATTTATGCAATATTGGGACATCTTTTGCCCATGTCTACCCCCACCCCTGGGCAAATCACCAATTTTACAGGGGAGCTGAAAACCACTAGGCACCCAGGAATTCGTATTTATAGATGGTAGGGAAGAGGCCCCTTGGGCAAGGAGCAGTTTCCTGTATTGCTCACAAATGTCCTTTTTTTTCAGCTCTGAGCTTTCAGCTTGTCAAATATTTTTGTAAGCTTATCTGCCCAAAGGGTTGCCGGAAAACCACTAAATACCAAGCAACACGTTTATGTGTAATGAACTGGCATTTGGCTGGCGGTTTGAGTGAACAGACATTTGGGCTGGTGGTATGTATGGAGTGATGTGTGCCTTGGCTATTTAGCTGGTATTGTATGTGAACTGGTATTTGGCTTGCATTTGGCTGGCGGTTGAAGTAAGGGTCACACCTCTCTCAGGTACCAATTTTTGCATTTGTTTTGTGTTCCCCTGGGGGCAGATAAGACAGTTGTGATGCTGATCCGCCCCCAGGGGCAGACTTCATTGTATTTTATAATGTTAACTTCTTTGTATATTAGTACAAAGCTTTTGATTTATTTGGTTGTTACTCCTAGTTGAAGTTTCAGCACTGATAGATCTGCAGTTTGTATAGTTTCATATGTTTGGCAAGAAACCTTTTTTGTAATGTTTATTTCAAATGAATATCATTGCCCTGCAGCAATGTTTGTCTTAACTGTTGTAATAATTGCAGCATATTTAACTTCTATTTTATTGTGTGTCACATTCCCTTTGGATTTGTGCAAGATCTGTATTGTGTTGTTTTGTGTGTTATTTTTTAAATTTTTATTTGTTTTTCCTTTCTAATGGAATATTGTTGGTGCATGCTGCATCTGTGCAGAGCAGGTGCAGTTGATCCTCAGATTAGCTGTCTGTGGCAGGAGAGAGGTATTTCACTGAAGTATAAAATTCATTGTGTGGTTTGTATTAATAGTTTTGAGATCATTATATGTCAAATAGTTATATTTACTGTTTGTTACAGTCACCGTTTGCTGAGTTGGAAGTTGACATAGTGTTAATTATTGTTGGTTTCTTGTTGTGTTTCATTAGTAAGCATTATGGCTGCCTGTAGGCTGACTGTCCAGCACGATGTTGGTTTGGTTTTTGAATCTGCTTCTGAACATGGCTCTGAGACTGACTATGCATCTGAGGCCGAGGATCAAGTTAAAGATTCTGGCAATAATTTTCAGTCTGAGAGGAATCATCTAATAATGAATCCACTATTTGTGCTGATGAAGTGCCACTTTTAGAGGAGGGCACTGATATGCCAGTAGTTCAGCAAGGTCAAGCTGGATTGCAGGCAGGGGCTAGAAGGCTTCCCATTGGAAGTGCTGAACCCTGGGTTGCCCCCTAGGTGGTGCAGCCTGTTTTGCCTGCCTTTAGTGGTGTTGCAGGGTGCAAAGTCAATACAGATAATTTTTGCCTATTCATTTTTTCCAACTGTTTACTGATGATGTGTTTTTAGATGATATTGTTGAGCAGACTCACTTGCATGCAGAAGTTTTCGATAGTTTTGAGGGGCAACAACGCCACACTTAAGACCCACTCTAGAGCACCGTGGTGGATACCTACAAATCTCAATGAGATTAAGCAGTTCTGGGGTTTATCTCTGTTGATGAGATTCATCACTGTCTTTATATTGGTCTACTAGTCCCTTAATGGACAGAGCTATATATACAGCAACCCTGTGTTGAAACTGGTATTGGTTTTCAGGTAGATGCTGCATTTGTTTTGATAATGCTGCAGCATTTTCACAATATCACCCTGATTGTGACTGTCTCTTCAAGATTCATCCTGTTCTTGACCATTTAGTAAAGTGTTTCCCAGAGATCTATGTTCCAGGGAAAGATATATCTGTGGAAGTGTCTCTGGTCCTTTTCAAAGGCTGTTTGGTTTTCAGACAATACATTCCCAGCAAGAGAGCACATTATGGTATTAATATGCATGTGCTGTGTGAAAGAGCCACTGGATATGTATATAATTTCAAAGTGTACACTTGTAGGGATTGCACTACACTTTTGGAGTCAGGGAAGAAATTGTGTGGGAACTTGTCAGAGCACTTTTTAATAATGGTTGGCATTTATACGTGGACAGTTTCAACATAGGTATTGAATTGTTTAAGGAAATGTTCAAGGTGAGCTCTGTGGCATGTAGCACAAACCGTGCTAACCATAAAGGTTATCCAAAAGTGCTTCTGCGTAAACAGAAAAAGAGTACAGAGCAGTGCCTTGTGTAGTAATGAACTTCTTGCTTTTAAATTTTCAGACAGAAGAGATGTCCACATGCTCACAGCTATTCATGATGGAAGCACTATGACCTGTGACTGCTTTGGGTCAGGTAACCAAAAGGCACAAGCCTGTGTGCATTTTAAACTATAAGAAGTACATGGGAGGTATATATATAGTGGATCACAGGTTGGGGGCCTTACCATGCTGCTCGAAAGTCATACATCTGGTACAAGAAGTTTCTTCTTTTGTTTCATTTGACATCCTTCAATTTTTATGTTGTTTTCAAAGATTGTTCTCCAGATTCCAAGATGTGCGTTGTATAGTTTCAGCAATGCCTAATGGGTCGCCTTGTTGCAGTTGAGCAGGCAAGTGTTCCTAAAGTTGGAGTGGTGGAGGATGTGGCTAGATTGAAAAATTGGCACTTTCCTGAATACATTCCTCCAGTACCCAAAAAAGACTTTCCTTGTTGGAGATGTAGAGTCTCTGCCCAAAGAGGAGTATTAAAGGAGAGTTGTATGTACTGCCCCAAGTGTCCTTCAGCTCCTGGCCTATGTTTGCCCACATGTTTTCAATTGTTCCATACACAACCCAAGTATTGAGAACAATCATGAGAGTAAAAGGGAAGTGACTGTGGTCTGTATTGCTGTATATTTTCTGTTTTGATACCTGTTTGGCAGTAGCTTCATGTACTTATCTACACCTGTTCTGTATGCAGTCAGTTGGTATTTCATCTTCTACCAATAGGTTGCTTCTTTCTGTTTGAAGAAAAAATTGCAGTTTTAATTTGGATGTTTTATTTTTCCAGTCTATGCTTTGGGTGTGTCTAATCTGTTCATAGTGGGAGTGCTTTAGAAATGAATGTGGTGTGGTGCTTCATGGTGATGTCGGAAAGGCATTTGCCTGGCATGTGTGTGTGTGACTTCAGTCTGGCTGGTGGTGCGTGTGGAATGGCATTTGGGTGCCAGTGTGTGTGTGTGTAGTAACCAACAACCACCACCGAAACGCCAGTCCAGAGGAGTACAAGGTGGCGTGTGGCGTGTAGCTCACACATTTTCTTACCCACAATGCCCAGAAAATCTCGACATTTGTTAAAAATCCTGTATTTTCCTTGCAGTTCTGTGACTTATTCTTCCCAAATCAGAAGGGATCCACAAAATTCCTACCACCAAGCATTCTACCACTTATACCAAAAACTCTGTCCCACTTGTCTGGCTGGGTCTAGTGCCTGTGAAAGGAGCAGATCAAATCAGGGTTAAAGAGTGTCTATTTGCAAGGACTTCCATTGACCTTAGTTTGTTCCTTGCTGGATAATAGGGATTTTGTGGCTTCCTGCTGATTCCAGACGTTTATATAAAAAAAATGCAAGGAAAATGTGCAACATTAGGCAAAGTTTGAGAGTTGCATGGCATTGTGGGTAATACACTTTGTGGGACCCAGGCAAGGCCCCTGGGTGTCCGGGTTTCAGATATGTCTGGATTTGGTAGGTTTCCCTAGGTGGTTGTTCATCCCCTGCCAGAAAAATTATGCTATCCCCCCATTGCTAAAGCAGATCATTTTTGTGACAGGAAATATTGATGTTACTACGTTGTGTTTTGTGGACTTTCCTGTTGCGGGCACCATGCCTACCCACACAATTGAGGTACCATATTATCAGGAGACTTGAGGGAATGGTAGGTATTAGGAAATGTTGGCTCCCTGCAGATTCCACAACTTTCCGTCACAGAAATTTGAGGAAAATATTTTTTAGTCAACGTTTGAGGTTTGCAAGGGCTTCTAGGTTGAAAAGCCTGGTGAGAGCCACACAAGTCACACTACCCTGGATTCCCCTAGGTGTCTAGTTTAAGAAATGTGCAAGTTTTCTAGGTTTCCTTAGGTACCAGCTGAACTAGGGCCCAAAATCAAAGGTAGGCACAAAAAGCCAAAAAATGGCCAGTTTTCAGTGGGAAAATGTGATGCATCCATGTTGCGTTTTGGGGCCTTTCCTGTTGCGGGCACTAGCCCTACCCACACAAGTTAAGGTACCATTTTTATCCAGAGGGACGTGGAGGGATGCTGGGTGGTAGAAAATCTGTGGCCTCCCACAGATTCCAGACGTTTTCCTCATAGAAATGTGAGGAAAATGTGTTTACTCAAATTCTGAGGTTTGCAAGGGATTCTGGTTAGAAAAACCTGGTGGGAGACATACAGGTCACCCCAACCTGAATTCCCTTTGGTGTTTACTTTCCAAAATTGTGCAGGTTCACTAGGTTACCCTAGGTGTCGGCTGAGCTAGGGCCCAATATCCACAGCTAGCCATGTTGCAAAAAAAGAGTAAATTTTCAGTGGAAAATGTGATGTGTCCATGTTGCATTTTGGGTCCTTTCTTGCTGCGGGCACCAGTCCTTTCCTCATTAGTGAGGTACCATTTTTATCAGGAGACTTGGGGAATGCTGAGTGGTAGGAAATTTGTGGCACCCCAAGATCTCAAGATCCTAGACGTTTTCCTCACAGATATTTGAGGAAAATGTGTGTTTTTAGTCAAACTTTGAGATTTGCAGGGCTTTTGTGTAGGAAAATCTGGAGGGAGTCACACAAGTTACCACAAAGTCGATTTCCCTAGATGTCTAGCTTTTAAAAATGTATCAGTTTACTAGGTGCCAGCTCAGCTAGGGCCCAAAACCCACAGCTAGGCACATTGCAAAAAAGGAGCAGTTTTCATCATGTTGTCTTTTAGGCCCTTTTCCTGTCGCAGACACCAGGCCTACCCTTACAAGTGTGGTACATTTGTATTGGCATACATGTGAGAAAACAGAATATTAGAAAATCTTTTACTACCAATTATATGTCTCTGCATTTGTGCCTTCCAAATGTAATCCAGAAGACATTTTGAAAAATGCCCTTTGAATCACATGCTAGTTTGGGTACCAACAAATTCAGAGATGTACAGACAACCACTCCATACCTGGTGTATATTTCAGATATGCATAGGTGTCCTTGGTAATTATTTTTCAGTCTTTACATTTTACTGTATGAATAGCTCTATACCATTATGGTATGCAGTCCAGTTGTTGGCTCTGGGTACCTTCGATTCCTGAAAAAACAACAAACCCTATAAAATCCCTGCAACCAGAAGGGTCTAGTCATCGTGACAAGAAGTTACAAATGAAAACGTTGTCACAAATGGACATTTTTTCATACTCATTGTCTGTATTTTTTTATTTGAACAGTCTTGTTGAGAAAACCAAGAAAGATCAACACAAACCACCCCTTGCTGAACTAGGGATTCTGTCTACCTTTCAGAAATCTATAGCTTTCTGAGATCACCCATGGGTTTCCCCCAGCCTCCACTATGAACTGGAAAAAGGTTGAAAGTGAATTAAGAAAAAAATGCCTATCTCCTTGAAAAATAACAAACCTGTGGTACAAAATGGGTTTTTTGATTCAGCTCTACATGTTCCTGAAAACTGGGAAAACTATGACTTTAGCACAGCAAACCTTTCATTGATTATATTTTTAGAAAAAGACAAAAAGAAACGTTATTGGGGAGACCATTTTGCCTATTTATTCCAAAACCCCGAAATTCCGCAATGTTTTACCTATTTTCTCAGTCCCTTCCCGGGGAATCCACAAACAGAGGGCAATATATTTATAAATGAAAACAATAAACAACTAATCTTGATGATCTGATCAGAAGTAGATACTCCAGAGATGGCTTCTGGCTGAAAGACAGATTCAATCATTTCTTCCATAGTAGTAGGTGGTGGTTCATTACTAAGACCTCCTCCAGTAGTTAGGGCCAGATGTAGCAAGCCTTTTGCATGGTGCAAACAGCGAATTTCGCTGTTTGCGCCATGCAAAACGCATATCGCGATGCTCAAAATGGGAATGCAACTCGCAAATAGGAACGCGGTCGCAAAGCAATTCGCGGTTAGCACCCATTTCAAATGTGTGCTAACCCATTTGCAAAAGGGAAGGGGTCCCCAGGGGACCCCTTCCACTTTTGTGAATGGCCCTGAAAACATTTTTTCAGAGCAGGCAGTGGTCCTATGGACCACTGCCTGTTCTGAAAACATGAAACACAAACGCTTCATTTTTTCGTTTGTGTTGCAACTCGTTTTCCTTTAAAGAAAACGGGCTGCAATACAAAAAAAAACTGCTTTATTAAAAAGCAGTCACAGACATGGTGGTCTGCCGTCTCCACACAAACAAAGGTGGCAGACCAACTGCAACACTATAGGGGAAGCTAGGGATGTAGAACATTTCACAGACATATAGCATAATACACCACTTACATCCCCAGCCAATCTCAGCGGTGAGGAGGTGCCACGGCTACCCAGTCCCCCATCAGAAGATGCCCCCAGTGATGACAGTAACTCTGGACTTCTGGATCTGGATAAACTCCCTGGCCCATCAGGGACCACTGGTCAGTCGGCTACCCCAGCCCACACCAACTCCACCAGAGAGCCCCCCCCCTCAGTATCCAACACTACAGCTGCCACCAAACGTCCCCACACCTCTGTCCTCAGGAGACGTCAATCAGCAGTGTGTCCACCTGTACAGTCCACACCCCACAGCCAAGACAATCAGGGTCCTGGGGCCAGTGGGCACACCATTCAGGGGACACAGGCACAGGTACACTCGTAGGACAGCTGTGCACCGGGGGGAGGACAGGCCCAGAAAACCTACTGCCCAGGATGCACTCACCAATGTCCTGGGAGCTTACCATCAATCCCAGGACAAGTTGGACCAGATGTTAAACATCATGCAGGAGAACCAGTAGCTGCAGGAGGAACACCACCAGGAGATGAGGAAAGATTTGCAGGCCCTCAGCACCACCATTGTCTCCATAGCAGGGGTGCTGGGTGATATGGCCAACATCACAAGGGACTATACAGCACACCAGCAGGCCCCTTCCACTAGCCAGTCAACCGAACAACCCCCCACATCTGCTGCAGCTAGTAAACAGGTGGCCCTGCCACAGGACCCACTGGCCACCAGCACCCCTCCCCCTGCAGAAGGTGAACCATCCTGCAAACTCTTCCTGCGACCCAGACAGATGCCAGAGACACTTGCCAAGGCCAAGACCACTGCCAGGAAATTACCCTCTTGAATGTCCCTCTTGTGTTCCACTCTGTCACCTTGTCCACTTTCAACTGCCATTGCTCCCCTTCCTATGGCCCCTTGGACACTAGACATGTGCTACAAACAGACTGGACCAATACCCTGGTTTTACCTCTACCATCACCCCATTCCATTGCACTATTCCCTCTATATTTTTCACTACAATAAACACGCTTGAACACAACTTGATATTGCTTTATGTGACGAAAATGTGCGATAATATTGACAGTTACATCTTGTGCAATTGTCCTGAACTTTGTGATTGCATACAAATAATGGCCTGTAGCTGTCTGTAGTCATCACATCAGTGCACAGTTGTAACCACACCAACATCTGCAAAATTAGAAGGAATAGGTGGCAGTCAGTTGAGATGCAAAGGAAGTGACTGTCAAGATGCTACAGCCACATTGAAAAGATAAATATTCAGAGGAATGGTCAGTTCCACTGTCTTACCTGTCTGTCATTGGAAGTACTGCCGTATGACTGATGTCCTGTTTTCCACATCCTCATCCTCTGCCTCCTCATCCTCACTGTCCTGGAGGTCCAACGGTGCCACAGGATCATTTTCACCCTCCTCCTCCTGCAGATAGGGCACATGTCGTCTGATGGCCAGGTTGTGCAACATGCAGCATACAACAACTATCTGGCAGACCTTCTCAGGGGAGTAGCAGAGGGAATCCACCTGTTAGATGGAGGCATCTGAACCTGGCCTTTAGGAGGCCGAAGTTCGCTCAATTATCTTCCTGGTTCGCCCATGTGCATCATTATACCTATTATCAGCCCATGTCCTGGCATTCCTTACAGGGGTCAAGAGCTACAACAGGTTTGGGTAGCCAGAGTCACCAGCAAGAATTGGGTACACAAATTAGCCTTGCACAATGGTATGGGGGATGACTCCTGAAGGCATAAACTGACATGCATTGGGTGGGGACTCAGGCTCACGTATTAGCCACAGCCAGTGCCCTCTGTAGTTGTGCCTTCACATTTGGGATGCTGCTATTTCTCAAAACGAAGGCATCATGCACCAACCCTGGATTCCTCTGCAGGTCAGTGCCCATCAGAAGAGAGGATTGTGGCATGCCATTGCCAAGGATGTGTGGTCCCTGGGGGTCTATAACTGGCGGAGCACCCACTGCAGGAAAAGGTTTGGGGACCTGAGACCCTGGACCCAGAAGACCGCAGAGGCCCAGCTGGGGATGACCTCCATATGAGGGAGGGGTGCCCATCGGGACCTTACCCCCCGATGGTCCGCAGACTGGCGGTGGCCTACCCAGAGCTGGATGGGCATTTGAGGGGAGCACCACGGTGCGGACAGGAGGTGACAACACTGACTCTGATTCCTCCTCCGATGGAAGCTCTGGCGGTTTGCTATGTCATAATATGGTGGGCGGTACCTTGACTTCGACCTGGCTGTTGATGGCTACCGCCATGGTTAGTGGTGTTTACGCCCTGGCGTTTGGTATGGTACACTGGCTGTCTATGGAAGGTATCACCGCCATGGTCATAATTTGGGGGTAGTTACCGCCAGCCTGTTGGCGGTATTACAGCCACTTTAACACTCACAGCCAATGTCATAATGACCACCTAAATATTTAAATGCATGTTATGTCATGATTTCCATTTTAGCATAGGTGTCATGTCCCCTCAGAAAAAGAGACTGCGATGCGTCCCCAGTGAAAAAATGAAACCACAGGTATAGATGCAGCAAAAGAAAGTGAAAAGTAGTATGCATTGTTTATATACAAAAACAAACAACTTGTAATTGTGTTTGGAATGACGGGCTCAAATATGAAATAATGGAAAATATGGTTTCAGGTAAAATGACCGTAAACTTGATCACCTCAGGCTAGAATAGAGGTCTGGAGATCACAATGATGTTAGTTGTTTTCAACTGTAAGAAGGTTGCATAGGCAATCCTCACTGCTGTGCAACCCAACCATTTAGAGTTTAGACCGCTGGTTCAGTCAGCAGACTTTTCTGTTTGCAAACAGTTGTTGGGTGGTAATTTTTATTAAGTCAGCCATCTTTGTTAATGAAACAAGTATGTATCCATGCTTAAGTCTCTGATGGTTATAGTGCAAGGGTAGAGCAAAGAAAAGAGCTATACCAAGTACTTAAAATCCACAATGATATCCCTATTCTCTTGTGTGTGCAATCTTACAGCGTCCCACACCCTCAGCAAACTACCCAAATACTGCAGGTGATTTGCCATTTTATTATTTCTAATTATTTTTTGTTGATTTTACAACTTTAACTGTTAACATCTGAAGGGGAATATTAATACTTTTTGGTGCAAAACTGCACTAACGCAGTTTTGCATAAAAATGTTTTGCAATGGCTTGCACCATTCTTGAGCGCCAACCAGGCACCATATTTATGGAATGGTGCAAGCCAGCGCAAAGGGTAGGCTAGGTAAAAAAAAAAAAATGACGTTAGCCGGGTGGGGGTTGTAGGAGGCTGGACTGGCTTGTAGTGAGTACCAAGGGGTACTTGCACCTTGCACCAGGCCCAGTTATCCCTTATTAGTGTATAGGGTGTCTAGCAGCATAGGCTGATAGATAATGGTAGCTTAGCAGAGCAGCTTAGGCTGAACTAGGAGACGAGTGAAGCTCCTACAGTACCACTTAGTGTCATATGCACAATATCACAAGAAAACACAATACACAGTTATACTAAAAATAAAGGTACTTTATTTTTATGACAATATGCCAAAGTATCTCAGAGTGTACCCTTAGTGAGAGGATAGGAAATATACACAAGATATATATACACAATACCAAAATATGCAGTAATAGTCTTAGAAAACAGTGCAAACAATGTATAGTTACAATAGGATGCAATTGGAAAACATAGGGATAGGGGCAACACAAACCATATACTCCAAAAGTGGAATGCGAACCACGAATGGACCCCAAACCTATGTGACCTTGTAGAGGGTCGCTGGGACTATTAAAAAATAGTAAGGGTTAGAAAAATAGCCCACTCCAAGACCCTGAAAAGTGAGTGCAAAGTGCACTAAAGTTCCCCCAAGGACAAAGAAGTCGTGATAGGGGAATAATGCAGGAAAGACACGAACCAACAATGCAACAACGATGGATTTCCAATCTAGGGTACCTGTGGAACAAGGGGACCAAGTCCAAAAGTCACAAGCAAGTCGGAGATGGGCAGATGCCCAGCAAATGCCAGCTGCGGGTGCAAAGAAGCTTCTACTAGACAGAAGAAGCTGAAGTTTCTGCAGGAACGAAAAGGGCTAGAGACTTCCCCTTTGGTGGACGGATCCCTCTCGCCGTGGAGAGTCGTGCAGAAGTATTTTCCCGCCGAAAGACCACCAACAAGCCTTGCTAGCTGCAAATCGTGCAGTAAGCGTTTTTGGATGCTGCTGTGGCCCAGGAGGGACCAGGATGTCGCAAATTGCGTCAGGAGAGAGAGGGGACGTCGAGCAAAACAAGGAGCCCTCTCAGCAGCAGGTAGCACCCGGAGAAGTGCCAGAAACAAGCACTACGAGGATGCGTGAAACGGTGCTCACCCAAAGTCGCACAAAGAAGTCCCACGTCGCCGGAGAACAACTTAGGAGGTCGTGCAATGCAGGTTAGAGTGCCGTGGACCCAGGCTGGACTGTGCACAAAGGATTTCCGCCGGAAGTGCACGGAGGCCGGAGTAGCTGCAAAAGTCGCGGTTCCCAGCAATGCAGTCTGGCATGGGGAGGCAAGGACTTACCTCCACCAAACTTGGACTGAAGAGTCACTGGACTGTGGGAGTCACTTGGACAGAGTTGCTGGATTCGAGGGACCTCGCTCGTCGTGCTGAGAGGAGACCCAAGGGACCGGTAATGCAGCTTTTTGGTGCCTGCGGTTGCAGGGGGAAGATTCCGTCGACCCACGGGAGATTTCTTCGGAGCTTCTAGTGCAGAGAGGAGGCAGACTACCCCCACAGCATGCACCACCAGGAAAACAGTCGAGAAGGCGGAAGGATCAGCGTTACAGAGTTGCAGTAGTCATCTTTGCTACTATGTTGCAGTTTTGCAGGCATCCAGCGCGGTCAGCAGTCGATTCCTTGGCAGAAGGTGAAGAGAGAGATGCAGAGGAACTCGGATGAGCTCTTGCATTCGTTATCTAAAGTTTCCCCAGAGACAGAGACCCTAAATAGCCAGAAAAGAGGGTTTGGCTACCTAGGAGAGAGGATAGGCTAGCAACACCTGAAGGAGCCTATCAGAAGGAGTCTCTGACGTCACCTGGTGGCACTGGCCACTCAGAGCAGTCCAGTGTGCCAGCAGCACCTCTGTTTCCAAGATGGCAGAGGTCTGGAGCACACTGGAGGAGCTCTGGACACCTCCCAGGGGAGGTGCAGGTCAGGGGAGTGGTCACTCCCCTTTCCTTTGTCCAGTTTCGCGCCAAAGCAGGGCTAAGGGGTCCCCTGAACCGGTGTAGACTGGCTTATGCAGAATTGGGCACATCTGTGCCCAAGAAAGCATTTCCAGAGGCTGGGGGAGGCTACTCCTCCCCTGCCTTCACACCATTTTCCAAAGGGAGAGGGTGTAACACCCTCTCTCAGAGAAAGTTCTTTGTTCTGCCATCCTGGGCCAGGCCTGGCTGGACCCCAGGAGGGCAGATGCCTGTCTGAGGGGTTGGCAGCAGCAGCAGCTGCAGTGAAACCCCGGGAAAGGCAGTTTGGCAGTACCAGGGTCTGTGCTACAGATCACTGGGATCATGGGATTGTGCCAACTATGCCAGGATGGCATAGAGGGGGCAATTCCATGATCATAGACATGTTACATGGCCATATTCGGAGTTACCATTGTGAAGCTACATATAGGTAGTGACCTATATGTAGTGCACGCGTGTAATGGTGTCCCCGCACTCACAAAGTCCGGGGAATTGGCCCTGAACAATGTGGGGGCACCTTGGCTAGTGCCAGGGTGCCCTCACACTAAGTAACTTTGCACCTAACCTTTACCAGGTAAAGGTTAGATATATAGGTGACTTATAAGTTACTTAAGTGCAGTGTAAAATGGCTGTGAAATAACGTGGACGTTATTTCACTCAGGCTGCAGTGGCAGGCCTGTGTAAGAATTGTCAGAGCTCCCTATGGGTGGCAAAAGAAATGCTGCAGCCCATAGGGATCTCCTGGAACCCCAATACCCTGGGTACCTCAGTACCATATACTAGGGAATTATAAGGGTGTTCCAGTAAGCCAATGTAAATTGGTAAAATTGGTCACTAGCCTGTTAGTGACAATTTAAAAGAAATGAGAGAGCATAACCACTGAGGTTCTGATTAGCAGAGCCTCAGTGAGACAGTTAGTCACTACACAGGTAACACATTCAGGCACACTTATGAGCACTGGGGCCCTGGATGACAGGGTCCCAGTGACACATACAACTAAAACAACATATATACAGTGAAAAATGGGGGTAACATGCCAGGCAAGATGGTACTTTCCTACACAACCCCCCCCCAAACGAAGGACAATAAGACTAGCCATGACCTGATGAGTCTTCATTGTCTAAGTGGAAATATCTGGAGAGTCCATCTGCATTGGAGTGGCTACTCCCAGGTCTATGTTCCACTGTATAGTCCATTCCCTGTAGGGATATGGACCACCTCAATAATTTAGGATTTTCACCTTTCATTTGTTTTAGCCAAAGTAGAGGTTTGTGGTCTGTCTGAACAATGAAGTGAGTGCCAAACAGGTATGGCCTCAACTTCTTCAGAGCCCAGACCACAGCAAAGGCCTCCCTCTCTATGGCAGACCAACGCTTTTCTCTAGGGGTCAACCTCCTACTAATCAAAGCAACAGGTTGATCCTGGCCCTCATAATTAGGTTGTGATAGGACTGCCCATACTCCTAATTCAGATGCATCAGTTTGGACATAGAATTTTTTAGAGTAACAAGGGCTTTTCAGGACAGGTGCAGAGCACATGGCCTGCTTCAGCTCCTCAAAAGCTTTCTGACAGTTTGCTGTCCATAATACCTTTTTAGGCATTTTCTTGGATGTGAGGTCATTAAGAGGGGCTGCAATGGAGCCATAGTTCTTAATGAACCTCCTGTAATACCCAGTAAGGCCTAGGAAGGCTCTCACCTGAGTCTGAGTGGTAGGGGGAACCCAGTCAATAATTGTTTGGATTTTCCCCTGAAGTGGTGCAATCTGTTCCCCACCAACAAGTGTCCCAGATAAACCACCTTACCCTGCCCTATCTGGCACTTTGAAGCCTTGATAGTGAGGCCTGCCTTTTGCAGGGCCTCTAAAACTTTCCATAGGTGGACCAGGTGATCTTCCCAGCTGGAGCTAAAGACAGCTATATCGTCCAAATATGCTGCACTGAAAGCCTCCAGCCCTTGCAGGACTGTGTTCACCAACCTCTGAAAAGTGGCAGGTGCATTTTTCAATCCAAAAGGCATTACAGTGAACTGGTAATGTCCTCCAATGGTTGAAAATGCAGTTTTAGGTTTAGTATCTTCTGATAATTTGATCTGCCAATACCCTGCAGTCAAATCAAAAGTGCTTAGATACTTGGCAGATGCCAGTGTATCTATGAGCTCATCTGCCCTGGGTATAGGGTGAGCATCAGTTTTGGTTACCTGGTTGAGACCTCTGTAGTCTACACAAAACCGCATTTCCTTCTTTCCATCTTTGGAATGGGGTTTTGGTACAAGTACCACAGGAGAAGCCCATGGACTTTCAGAGTGCTCAACCACTCCTAGTTCTAGCATTTTCTGCACCTCTTGCTTTATGCAGTCCCTGACATGGTCAGGCTGCCTATAGATCTTACTTTTGACAGGTTAACTGTCTCCAGTATCTATAGTGTGCTCACACCAAGAAGTGGTACCTGGCACAGTAGAGAAGAGTTCAGAAAACTGACCCAGGAGATTTATGCAATGGTCTTTCTGCTCAGCAGTAAGACAATCAGCCAAAACTACACCTTCCACAAGAGCATCTTGTTCTGTGGAAGAGAAGAGATCAGGTAGAGGATCACTGTCTTCTTCCTGTCCCTCATCAGTTGCCATGAGCAGGGTGAGATCAGCCCTGTCATAGTAGGGTTTCAGGCGGTTGACATGGAGCACCCTAAGGGGACTCCTGGCAGTGCCTAAGTCAACTAAATAGGTGACTTCACCCTTTTTCTCAACAATTGTGTGGGGTCCACTCCATTTATCTTGGAGTGCTCTTGGGGCCACAGGCTCCAAGACCCACACTTTCTGCCCTGGTTTGTACTGAACCAAAACAGCCTTCAGATCATGCCATTGCTTCTGGAGCTCTTGGCTGGCCTGAAGGTTTTTACTGGCCTTTTTCATATACTCAGCCATCCTTGATCTGAGGCCAAGTACATAATCCACAATATCTTGTTTTGGAGCTTTTAAAGGTTGTTCCCAACCCTCCTTGACAAGTGTTAGTGGACCCCTAACAGGGTGACCAAAGAGGAGTTCAAAGGGGCTGAAGCCCACTCCTTTCTGGGGTACCTCCCTGTAGGCAAAAAGGAGGCATGGTAACAGGATATCCCATCTCCTGCGGAGTTTTTCAGAGAGACCCATAATCATGCCTTTGAGAGTTTTGTTAAATCTCTCCACCAGTCCATTTGTTTGTGGATGATAGGGTGTAGTGAACTTGTAAGTCACACCACACTCCTTCCACATGGCCTTTAAGTATGCAGACATGAAATTGCTTCCCCTGTCTGATACTACTTCCTTTGGGAAGCCCACCCTGGAAAATATTCCCAGGAGGGCCTTTGCCACTGCAGGTGCTGTAGTGGTCCTTAAAGGAATTGCTTCAGGATATCTTGTGGCATGGTCCACTACCACCAAGATAAACCTATTGCCTGAAGCAGTAGGAGGGTCAAGGGGGCCAACTATGTCAACCCCTACCCTTTCAAAGGGAACCCCAACCACAGGCAGTGGAATAAGGGGTGCCTTTGGAGTGCCACCTGTCTTGCCACTGGCTTGACAGGTTTCACAGGACTTACAAAATTCCTTTGTGTCCTCAGACATCCTAGGCCAATGAAACAGGGGAACAAGCCTGTCCCAAGTTTTCATTTGCCCCAGATGTCCAGCTAGGGGAATGTCATGGGCTAGAGTTAGGAGGAACTTTCTGTACTCCTGAGGAATCACTAACCTCCTGGCAGTTCCAGGTTTAGGATCCCTTGCTTCAGTGTACAAGAGGTTGTCCTCCCAGTAAACTATGTGAGAGTCACTGACATCCCCATTAGCCTGTTTGACAGCTTGCTGTCTTAGACCCTCTAGTGTGGGACAGGTATGCTGTGCCACACTCAGCTCCTCCCTGGCAGGCCCCCCTTCACCCAAAAGCTCAGCAGTGTCTGCTTCCAGCTCCTCTGGTGTAGGTTCTGCACAGGGTGGAAATTCTTCTTCCTCAGAAGTAGAATCCACTGTAGAGGGAGGGATAGTAGGAAGTGTTTTACTTCTACTAGCCCTAACTTTAGGGAGCACTTGGTCCATTGTTCCAGGATCCAAGCTTCCCTGTCCTTTTTGCTTTTTGGCCTGAGCCCTGGTTAAAGCAACAATATGCCCTGGGATGCCCAGCATTGCTGCATGGGCCTCCAACTCCACATCTGACCAAGCTGATGTCTCCAAATCATTTCCTAGTAGACAGTCTACAGGTAAATCTGTGGCTACCACAACTTTCTTTGGACCAGTAACCCCCCCCCCCAGTTGAGATTTACAACAGCCATGGGGTGGCTAAGTGTGTTGTTGTGAGCATCGGTTACTTGGTACTGGTGACCAAGTAGGTGTTGTTCAGGGTGGACCAGTTTCTCTATGACCATAGTCACACTGGCACCAGTGTCCCTGTAGGCCTGAACCTCAACACCATTTATTAGGGGTAGCTGCTTGTACTTATCCATATTAAGGGGACAAGCAACTAAGGTGGCTAGATCAATAGCCCCCTCAGAGACTAATATAGCCTCTGTGGTCTCCCTAACAAGACCAACCCCAACTAAGTTACCAATAGTGAGCCCAGCTGCTCCCTTGGATTGGCTATTAGTAGGTTTGCTCCCACCACCACTGCTATTAGTAGGGACACTAGGTGTAGCAGTAGGGGTTGTAGTGGTAGGAGGCTTGGTGCTTTTCTTTGGACAACTGGGATCTGTTGTCCAATGGCCTTTTATTTTACATAAATAGCACCATGGTTTATTTTCCTTGTTTTGATTAGAAGAGGATTTGGGCCCACCACCCCCACTAGAGTGTTTTTGTGGGCCTGATGAAGACTCATTTTTAGATTTGTCCTCACCCTTGTCAGAAGACTTACCATCCTTCTTCTTGTTGCCATCTTTGTCACCCCCTGTATGAACTTTTCTGTTCACCCTTGTTCTGACCCATTTGTCTGCCTTCTTTCCCAATTCTTGGGGAGAGGTCAGATCAGAGTCCACTAAGTACTGGTGCAACAAATCAGACACACAATTATTAAGAATATGCTCTCTCAGGATCAAGTTATACAGGCTGTCATAATCAGTAACTTTACTGCCATGTAACCACCCCTCCAAGGCCTTCACTGAATGGTCAATGAAATCAACCCAGTCTTGTGAAGACTCCTTTTTGGTCTCTCTGAACTTTATCCTATATTGTTCAGTGGTTAAGCCATAACCATCCAGGAGTGCATTCTTAAGAACTTTGTAATCATTAGCTTCATTTTCTTTCACAGTAAGGAGCCTATCCCTACCTTTTCCACTAAATGATAGCCATAGGATAGCAGCCCACTGCCTTTGAGGGACATCCTGTACAGCACAGGCCCTCTCAAGTGCAGCAAACCACTTGTTAATGTCATCCCCCTCCTTATAAGTGGGAACTATCTTGTGCAGATTCCTGGAATCATGCTCTTTTGCAGGATGACTATGGGGAATACTGCTGCTGCCACCATGGGTTTCTAAACCCAGTTTCTGTCTCTCCTTCTCTACTTCTAAGGTCTGTCTATCCAAATCCAGCTGTTGCTTCTTGAGCTTCAGTCTGGTTTGTTCCACTCTCAATCTATTGAGCTCCCTTTCTAACAATCTGTCATCAGGGTGGGTGGGAGGGACATGTCTTGAAACACAAGTATGATGAGAATGGACAGAAGGAGACCTGTCCCTTACAGAGGGCACCCTAACAGCTTGGCTAACAGAAACATCATTTCTACTGTGATGAGAATGAATGCTCTTGCTATGATGTGAGACAACACTATCTGTATGGTGTGACTCAACATCAGTACCAACTATGCTAGACTGTCTAGTAATGGGCAGGCTTGGAAGTTTCTTTCCTGAATCTTTTCCTGGGGGAGTCCCTGGATCAGATTGGGAACCATTAGCTACTTTTTCAACAGATGGGGCACTTTTAGCCTTATCTTGTTCTCTAAGCATGTTAAGTAACAATTCCAAGGAAGGATTCTTCCCTACACTCAAACCTCTCTCTATGCAGAGACTCCTTGCTCCTTTCCAGCTAAGGTGATCATATGCAAGTTTGGACAGATCAACATTTTGGCCTGTGCCAGACATTTTTAGAGAGAGTTAAAGTGATAGAAAAAGAGAAAAAAGTTTGTCAGAGCTTTTAGAAAGACTGGAAAAAAACTTTTAAAACTTTTTAGAACTTTTTAGAAAGTTAGAAGTACTTTTCAGCACTTAGAAAAGAGTGAAAAGAGGAAATGCAAACCTTTTTGGTTATGTGTATATACATTGAACTTGTTTTGTATATTTTTCTCTTATGAAAAGTACAATGACAAGAGTGGTAAGTAGTCTCAAAGCACTTATCCCACCGCTGCACAACCAATGTAGGAGGCTGGACTGGCTTGTAGTGAGTACCAAGGGGTACTTGCACCTTGCACCAGGCCCAGTTATCCCTTATTAGTGTATAGGGTGTCTAGCAGCATAGGCTGATAGATAATGGTAGCTTAGCAGAGCAGCTTCGGCTGAACTAGGAGACGAGTGAAGCTCCAACAGTACCACTTAGTGTCATATGCACAATATCACAAGAAAACACAATACACAGTTATACTAAAAATAAAGGTACTTTATTTTTATGACAATATGCCAAAGTATCTCAGAGTGTACCCTTAGTGAGAGGATAGGAAATATACACAAGATATATATACACAATACCAAAATATGCAGTAATAGTCTTAGAAAACAGTGCAAACAATGTATAGTTACAATAGGATGCAATGGGGACACATAGGGATAGGGGCAACACAAACCATATACTCCAAAAGTGGAATGCGAACCACGAATGGACCCCAAACCTATGTGACCTTGTAGAGGGTCGCTGGGACTATTAAAAAATAGTAAGGGTTAGAAAAATAGCCCACCCCAAGACCCTGAAAAGTGAGTGCAAAGTGCACTAAAGTTCCCCCAAGGACAAAGAAGTCGTGATAGGGGAATAATGCAGGAAAGACACGAACCAACAATGCAACAACGATGGATTTCCAATCTAGGGTACCTGTGGAACAAGGGGACCAAGTCCAAAAGTCACAAGCAGGTCGGAGATGGGCAGATGCCATGGAAATGCCAGCTGCGGGTGCAAAGAAGCTTCTACTAGACAGAAGAAGCTGAGGTTTCTGCAGGAACGAAAAGGGCTAGAGACTTCCCCTTTGGTGGACGGATCCCTCTTGCCGTGGAGAGTCGTGCAGAAGTATTTTCCCGCCGAAAGACCGCCAACAAGCCTTGCTAGCTGCAAATCGTGCGGTAAGTGTTTTTGGATGCTGCTGTGGCCCATGAGGGACCAGGATGTTGCAAATTGCGTCAGGAGAGAGAGGGGACGTCGAGCAAGACAAGGAGCCCTCTCAGCAGCAGGTAGCACCCGGAGAAGTGCCAGAAACAGGCACTACGAGGATGCGTGAAACGGTGCTCACCCGAAGTCGCACAAAGAAGTCCCACGTCGCCTGAGAACAACTTAGGAGGTCATGCAATGCAGGTTAGAGTGCCGTGGACCCAGGCTGGACTGTGCACAAAGGATTTCCGCTGGAAGTGCACGGAGGCCGGATTAGCTGCAAAAGTCGCGGTTCCCAGCAATGCAGTCTGGCGTGGGGAGGCAAGGACTTACCTCCACCAAACTTGGACTGAAGAGTCACTGGACTGTGGGAGTCACTTGGACAGAGTTGCTGGATTCGAGGGACCTCGCTCGTCGTGCTGAGAGGAGACCCAAGCGACCGGTAATGCAGCTTTTTGGTGCCTGCGGTTGCAGGGGGAAGATTCCATCGACCCACGGGAGATTTCTTCGGAGCTTCTAGTGCAGAGAGGAGGCAGACTACCCCCACAGCATGCACCACCAGGAAAACAGTCGAGAAGGCGGCAGGATCAGCGTTACAGAGTTGCAGTAGTCATCTTTGCTACTATGTTGTAGTTTTGCAGGCTTCCAGCGCGGTCAGCAGTCGATTCCTTGGCAGAAGGTGAAGAGAGAGATGCAGAGGAACTCGGATGAGCTCTTGCATTCGTTATCTAAAGTTTCCCCAGAGACAGAGACCCTAAATAGCCAGAAAAGAGGGTTTGGCTACCTAGGAGAGAGGATAGGCTAGCAACACCTGAAGGAGCCTATCAGAAGGAGTCTCTGACGTCACCTGGTGGCACTGGCCACTCAGAGCAGTCCAGTGTGCCAGCAGCACCTCTGTTTCCAAGATGGCAGAGGTCTGGAGCACACTGGAGGAGCTCTGGACACCTCCCAGGGGAGGTGCAGGTCAGGGGAGTGGTCACTCCCCTTTCCTTTGTCCAGTTTCGCGCCAGAGCAGGGCTAAGGGGTCCCCTGAACCGGTGTAGACTGGCTTATGCAGAATTGGGCACATCTGTGCCCAAGAAAGCATTTCCAGAGGCTGGGGGAGGCTACTCCTCCCCTGCCTTCACACCATTTTCCAAAGGGAGAGGGTGTAACACCCTCTCTCAGAGGAAGTTCTTTGTTCTGCCATCCTGGGCCAGGCCTGGCTGGACCCCAGGAGGGCAGATGCCTGTCGGAGGGGTTGGCAGCAGCAGCAGCTGCAGTGAAACCCCGGGAAAGGCAGTTTGGCAGTACCAGGGTCTGTGCTACAGACCACTGGGATCATGGGATTGTGCCAACTATGCCAGGATGGCATAGAGGGGGCAATTCCATGATCATAGACATGTTACATGGCCTTATTCGGAGTTACCATTGTGAAGCTACATATAGGTAGTGACCTATATGTAGTGCACGCGTGTAATGGTGTCCCCGCACTCACAAAGTCCGGGGAATTGGCCCTGAACAATGTGGGGGCACCTTGGCTAGTGCCAGGGTGCCCTCACACTAAGTAACTTTGCACCTAACCTTTACCAGGTAAAGGTTAGATATATAGGTGACTTATAAGTTACTTAAGTGCAGTGTAAAATGGCTGTGAAATAACGTGGACGTTATTTCACTCAGGCTGCAGTGGCAGGCCTGTGTAAGAATTGTCAGAGCTCCCTATGGGTGGCAAAAGAAATGCTGCAGCCCATAGGGATCTCCTGGAACCCCAATACCCTGGGTACCTCAGTACCATATACTAGGGAATTATAAGGGTGTTCCAGTAAGCCAATGTAAATTGGTAAAATTGGTCACTAGCCTGTTAGTGACAATTTAAAAGAAATGAGAGAGCATAACCACTGAGGTTCTGATTAGCAGAGCCTCAGTGAGACAGTTAGTCACTACACAGGTAACACATTCAGGCACACTTATGAGCACTGGGGCCCTGGATGACAGGGTCCCAGTGACACATACAACTAAAACAACATATATACAGTGAAAAATGGGGGTAACATGCCAGGCAAGATGGTACTTTCCTACACAACCCCCCCCCAAACGAAGGACAATAAGACTAGCCATGACCTGATGAGTCTTCATTGTCTAAGTGGAAATATCTGGAGAGTCCATCTGCATTGGAGTGGCTACTCCCAGGTCTATGTTCCACTGTATAGTCCATTCCCTGTAGGGATATGGACCACCTCAATAATTTAGGATTTTCACCTTTCATTTGTTTTAGCCAAAGTAGAGGTTTGTGGTCTGTCTGAACAATGAAGTGAGTGCCAAACAGGTATGGCCTCAACTTCTTCAGAGCCCAGACCACAGCAAAGGCCTCCCTCTCTATGGCAGACCAACGCTTTTCTCTAGGGGTCAACCTCCTACTAATCAAAGCAACAGGTTGATCCTGGCCCTCATAATTAGGTTGTGATAGGACTGCCCATACTCCTAATTCAGATGCATCAGTTTGGACATAGAATTTTTTAGAGTAACAAGGGCTTTTCAGGACAGGTGCAGAGCACATGGCCTGCTTCAGCTCCTCAAAAGCTTTCTGACAGTTTGCTGTCCATAATACCTTTTTAGGCATTTTCTTGGATGTGAGGTCATTAAGAGGGGCTGCAATGGAGCCATAGTTCTTAATGAACCTCCTGTAATACCCAGTAAGGCCTAGGAAGGCTCTCACCTGAGTCTGAGTGGTAGGGGGAACCCAGTCAATAATTGTTTGGATTTTCCCCTGAAGTGGTGCAATCTGTTCCCCACCAACAAGTGTCCCAGATAAACCACCTTACCCTGCCCTATCTGGCACTTTGAAGCCTTGATAGTGAGGCCTGCCTTTTGCAGGGCCTCTAAAACTTTCCATAGGTGGACCAGGTGATCTTCCCAGCTGGAGCTAAAGACAGCTGTATCGTCCAAATATGCTGCACTGAAAGCCTCCAGCCCTTGCAGGACTGTGTTCACCAACCTCTGAAAAGTGGCAGGTGCATTTTTCAATCCAAAAGGCATTACAGTGAACTGGTAATGTCCTCCAATGGTTGAAAATGCAGTTTTAGGTTTAGTATCTTCTGATAATTTGATCTGCCAATACCCTGCAGTCAAATCAAAAGTGCTTAGATACTTGGCAGATGCCAGTGTATCTATGAGCTCATCTGCCCTGGGTATAGGGTGAGCATCAGTTTTGGTTACCTGGTTGAGACCTCTGTAGTCTACACAAAACCGCATTTCCTTCTTTCCTTCTTTCCATCTTTGGAATGGGGTTTTGGTACAAGTACCACAGGAGAAGCCCATGGACTTTCAGAGTGCTCAACCACTCCTAGTTCTAGCATTTTCTGCACCTCTTGCTTTATGCAGTCCCTGACATGGTCAGGCTGCCTATAGATCTTACTTTTGACAGGTTAACTGTCTCCAGTATCTATAGTGTGCTCACACCAAGAAGTGGTACCTGGCACAGTAGAGAAGAGTTCAGAAAACTGACCCAGGAGATTTATGCAATGGTCTTTCTGCTCAGCAGTAAGACAATCAGCCAAAACTACACCTTCCACAAGAGCATCTTGTTCTGTGGAAGAGAAGAGATCATGTAGAGGATCACTGTCTTCTTCCTGTCCCTCATCAGTTGCCATGAGCAGGGTGAGATCAGCCCTGTCATAGTAGGGTTTCAGGCGGTTGACATGGAGCACCCTAAGGGGACTCCTGGCAGTGCCTAAGTCAACTAAATAGGTGACTTCACCCTTTTTCTCAACAATTGTGTGGGGTCCACTCCATTTATCTTGGAGTGCTCTTGGGGCCACAGGCTCCAAGACCCACACTTTCTGCCCTGGTTTGTACTGAACCAAAACAGCCTTCTGATCATGCCATTGCTTCTGGAGCTCTTGGCTGGCCTGAAGGTTTTTACTGGCCTTTTTCATATACTCAGCCATCCTTGATCTGAGGCCAAGTACATAATCCACAATATCTTGTTTTGGAGCTTTTAAAGGTTGTTCCCAACCCTCCTTGACAAGTGTTAGTGGACCCCTAACAGGGTGACCAAAGAGGAGTTCAAAGGGGCTGAAGCCCACTCCTTTCTGGGGTACCTCCCTGTAGGCAAAAAGGAGGCATGGTAACAGGATATCCCATCTCCTGCGGAGTTTTTCAGAGAGACCCATAATCATGCCTTTGAGAGTTTTGTTAAATCTCTCCACCAGTCCATTTGTTTGTGGATGATAGGGTGTAGTGAACTTGTAAGTCACACCACACTCCTTCCACATGGCCTTTAAGTATGCAGACATGAAATTGCTTCCCCTGTCTGATACTACTTCCTTTGGGAAGCCCACCCTGGAAAATATTCCCAGGAGGGCCTTTGCCACTGCAGGTGCTGTAGTGGTCCTTAAAGGAATTGCTTCAGGATATCTTGTGGCATGGTCCACTACCACCAAGATAAACCTATTGCCTGAAGCAGTAGGAGGGTCAAGGGGGCCAACTATGTCAACCCCTACCCTTTCAAAGGGAACCCCAACCACAGGCAGTGGAATAAGGGGTGCCTTTGGAGTGCCACCTGTCTTGCCACTGGCTTGACAGGTTTCACAGGACTTACAAAATTCCTTTGTGTCCTCAGACATCCTAGGCCAATGAAACAGGGGAACAAGCCTGTCCCAAGTTTTCATTTGCCCCAGATGTCCAGCTAGGGGAATGTCATGGGCTAGAGTTAGGAGGAACTTTCTGTACTCCTGAGGAATCACTAACCTCCTGGCAGTTCCAGGTTTAGGATCCCTTGCTTCAGTGTACAAGAGGTTGTCCTCCCAGTAAACTATGTGAGAGTCACTGACATCCCCATTAGCCTGTTTGACAGCTTGCTGTCTTAGACCCTCTAGTGTGGGACAGGTATGCTGTGCCACACTCAGCTCCTCCCTCGCAGGCCCCCCTTCACCCAAAAGCTCAGCAGTGTCTGCTTCCAGCTCCTCTGGTGTAGGTTCTGCACAGGGTGGAAATTCTTCTTCCTCAGAAGTAGAATCCACTGTAGAGGGAGGGATAGTAGGAAGTGTTTTACTTCTACTAGCCCTAACTTTAGGGAGCACTTGGTCCATTGTTCCAGGATCCAAGCTTCCCTGTCCTTTTTGCTTTTTGGCCTGAGCCCTGGTTAAAGCAACAATATGCCCTGGGATGCCCAGCATTGCTGCATGGGCCTCCAACTCCACATCTGACCAAGCTGATGTCTCCAAATCATTTCCTAGTAGACAGTCTACAGGTAAATCTGTGGCTACCACAACTTTCTTTGGACCAGTAACCCCCCCCCCCAGTTGAGATTTACAACAGCCATGGGGTGGCTAAGTGTGTTGTTGTGAGCATCGGTTACTTGGTACTGGTGACCAAGTAGGTGTTGTTCAGGGTGGACCAGTTTCTCTATGACCATAGTCACACTGGCACCAGTGTCCCTGTAGGCCTGAACCTCAACACCATTTATTAGGGGTAGCTGCTTGTACTTATCCATATTAAGGGGACAAGCAACTAAGGTGGCTAGATCAATAGCCCCCTCAGAGACTAATATAGCCTCTGTGGTCTCCCTAACAAGACCAACCCCAACTAAGTTACCAATAGTGAGCCCAGCTGCTCCCTTGGATTGGCTATTAGTAGGTTTGCTCCCACCACCACTGCTATTAGTAGGGACACTAGGTGTAGCAGTAGGGGTTGTAGTGGTAGGAGGCTTGGTGCTTTTCTTTGGACAACTGGGATCTGTTGTCCAATGGCCTTTTATTTTACATAAATAGCACCATGGTTTCTTTTCCTTGTTTTGATTAGAAGAGGATTTGGGCCCACCACCCCCACTAGAGTGTTTTTGTGGGCCTGATGAAGACTCATTTTTAGATTTGTCCTCACCCTTGTCAGAAGACTTACCATCCTTCTTCTTGTTGCCATCTTTGTCACCCCCTGTATGAACTTTTCTGTTCACCCTTGTTCTGACCCATTTGTCTGCCTTCTTTCCCAATTCTTGGGGAGAGGTCAGATCAGAGTCCACTAAGTACTGGTGCAACAAATCAGACACACAATTATTAAGAATATGCTCTCTCAGGATCAAGTTATACAGGCTGTCATAATCAGTAACTTTACTGCCATGTAACCACCCCTCCAAGGCCTTCACTGAATGGTCAATGAAATCAACCCAGTCTTGTGAAGACTCCTTTTTGGTCTCTCTGAACTTTATCCTATATTGTTCAGTGGTTAAGCCATAACCATCCAGGAGTGCATTCTTAAGAACTTTGTAATCATTAGCTTCATTTTCTTTCACAGTAAGGAGCCTATCCCTACCTTTTCCACTAAATGATAGCCATAGGATAGCAGCCCACTGCCTTTGAGGGACATCCTGTACAGCACAGGCCCTCTCAAGTGCAGGAAACCACTTGTTAATGTCATCCCCCTCCTTATAAGTGGGAACTATCTTGTGCAGATTCCTGGAATCATGCTCTTTTGCAGGATGACTATGGGGAATACTGCTGCTGCCACCATGGGTTTCTAAACCCAGTTTCTGTCTCTCCTTCTCTACTTCTAAGGTCTGTCTATCCAAATCCAGCTGTTGCTTCTTGAGCTTCAGTCTGGTTTGTTCCACTCTCAATCTATTGAGCTCCCTTTCTAACAATCTGTCATCAGGGTGGGTGGGAGGGACATGTCTTGAAACAGAAGTATGATGAGAATGGACAGAAGGAGACCTGTCCCTTACAGAGGGCACCCTAACAGCTTGGCTAACAGAAACATCATTTCTACTGTGATGAGAATGAATGCTCTTGCTATGATGTGAGACAACACTATCTGTATGGTGTTACTCAACATCAGTACCAACTATGCTAGACTGTCTAGTAATGGGCAGGCTTGGAAGTTTCTTTCCTGAATCTTTTCCTGGGGGAGTCCCTGGATCAGATTGGGAACCATTAGCTACTTTTTCAACAGATGGGGCACTTTTAGCCTTATCTTGTTCTCTAAGCATGTTAAGTAACAATTCCAAGGAAGGATTCTTCCCTACACTCAAACCTCTCTCTATGCAGAGACTCCTTGCTCCTTTCCAGCTAAGGTGATCATATGCAAGTTTGGACAGATCAACATTTTGGCCTGTGCCAGACATTTTTAGAGAGAGTTAAAGTGATAGAAAAAGAGAAAAAAGTTTGTCAGAGCTTTTAGAAAGACTGGAAAAAAACTTTTAAAACTTTTTAGAACTTTTTAGAAAGTTAGAAGTACTTTTCAGCACTTAGAAAAGAGTGAAAAGAGGAAATGCAAACCTTTTTGGTTATGTGTATATACATTGAACTTGTTTTGTATATTTTTCTCTTATGAAAAGTACAATGACAAGAGTGGTAAGTAGTCTCAAAGCACTTATCCCACCGCTGCACAACCAATGTAGGAGGCTGGACTGGCTTGTAGTGAGTACCAAGGGGTACTTGCACCTTGCACCAGGCCCAGTTATCCCTTATTAGTGTATAGGGTGTCTAGCAGCATAGGCTGATAGATAATGGTAGCTTAGCAGAGCAGCTTCGGCTGAACTAGGAGACGAGTGAAGCTCCAACAGTACCACTTAGTGTCATATGCACAATATCACAAGAAAACACAATACACAGTTATACTAAAAATAAAGGTACTTTATTTTTATGACAATATGCCAAAGTATCTCAGAGTGTACCCTTAGTGAGAGGATAGGAAATATACACAAGATATATATACACAATACCAAAATATGCAGTAATAGTCTTAGAAAACAGTGCAAACAATGTATAGTTACAATAGGATGCAATGGGGACACATAGGGATAGGGGCAACACAAACCATATACTCCAAAAGTGGAATGCGAACCACGAATGGACCCCAAACCTATGTGACCTTGTAGAGGGTCGCTGGGACTATTAAAAAATAGTAAGGGTTAGAAAAATAGCCCACCCCAAGACCCTGAAAAGTGAGTGCAAAGTGCACTAAAGTTCCCCCAAGGACAAAGAAGTCGTGATAGGGGAATAATGCAGGAAAGACACGAACCAACAATGCAACAACGATGGATTTCCAATCTAGGGTACCTGTGGAACAAGGGGACCAAGTCCAAAAGTCACAAGCAGGTCGGAGATGGGCAGATGCCATGGAAATGCCAGCTGCGGGTGCAAAGAAGCTTCTACTAGACAGAAGAAGCTGAGGTTTCTGCAGGAACGAAAAGGGCTAGAGACTTCCCCTTTGGTGGACGGATCCCTCTCGCCGTGGAGAGTCGTGCAGAAGTATTTTCCCGCCGAAAGACCGCCAACAAGCCTTGCTAGCTGCAAATCGTGCGGTAAGTGTTTTTGGATGCTGCTGTGGCCCAGGAGGGACCAGGATGTCGCAAATTGCGTCAGGAGATAGAGGGGACGTCGAGCAAGACAAGGAGCCCTCTCAGCAGCAGGTAGCACCAGGAGAAGTGCCAGAAACAGGCACTACAAGGATGCGTGAAACGGTGCTCACCCGAAGTCGCACAAAGAAGTCCCACGTCGCCTGAGAACAACTTAGGAGGTCATGCAATGCAGGTTAGAGTGCCGTGGACCCAGGCTGGACTGTGCACAAAGGATTTCCGCTGGAAGTGCACGGAGGCCGGATTAGCTGCAAAAGTCGCGGTTCCCAGCAATGCAGTCTGGCGTGGGGAGGCAAGGACTTACCTCCACCAAACTTGGACTGAAGAGTCACTGGACTGTGGGAGTCACTTGGACAGAGTTGCTGGATTCGAGGGACCTCGCTCGTCGTGCTGAGAGGAGACCCAAGGGACCGGTAATGCAGCTTTTTGGTGCCTGCGGTTGCAGGGGGAAGATTCCATCGACCCACGGGAGATTTCTTCGGAGCTTCTAGTGCAGAGAGGAGGCAGACTACCCCCACAGCATGCACCACCAGGAAAACAGTCGAGAAGGCGGCAGGATCAGCGTTACAGAGTTGCAGTAGTCATCTTTGCTACTATGTTGTAGTTTTGCAGGCTTCCAGCGCGGTCAGCAGTCGATTCCTTGGCAGAAGGTGAAGAGAGAGATGCAGAGGAACTCGGATGAGCTCTTGCATTCGTTATCTAAAGTTTCCCCAGAGACAGAGACCCTAAATAGCCAGAAAAGAGGGTTTGGCTACCTAGGAGAGAGGATAGGCTAGCAACACCTGAAGGAGCCTATCAGAAGGAGTCTCTGACGTCACCTGGTGGCACTGGCCACTCAGAGCAGTCCAGTGTGCCAGCAGCACCTCTGTTTCCAAGATGGCAGAGGTCTGGAGCACACTGGAGGAGCTCTGGACACCTCCCAGGGGAGGTGCAGGTCAGGGGAGTGGTCACTCCCCTTTCCTTTGTCCAGTTTCGCGCCAGAGCAGGGCTAAGGGGTCCCCTGAACCGGTGTAGACTGGCTTATGCAGAATTGGGCACATCTGTGCCCAAGAAAGCATTTCCAGAGGCTGGGGGAGGCTACTCCTCCCCTGCCTTCACACCATTTTCCAAAGGGAGAGGGTGTAACACCCTCTCTCAGAGGAAGTTCTTTGTTCTGCCATCCTGGGCCAGGCCTGGCTGGACCCCAGGAGGGCAGATGCCTGTCGGAGGGGTTGGCAGCAGCAGCAGCTGCAGTGAAACCCCGGGAAAGGCAGTTTGGCAGTACCAGGGTCTGTGCTACAGACCACTGGGATCATGGGATTGTGCCAACTATGCCAGGATGGCATAGAGGGGGCAATTCCATGATCATAGACATGTTACATGGCCATATTCGGAGTTACCATTGTGAAGCTACATATAGGTAGTGACCTATATGTAGTGCACGCGTGTAATGGTGTCCCCGCACTCACAAAGTCCGGGGAATTGGCCCTGAACAATGTGGGGGCACCTTGGCTAGTGCCAGGGTGCCCTCACACTAAGTAACTTTGCACCTAACCTTTACCAGGTAAAGGTTAGATATATAGGTGACTTATAAGTTACTTAAGTGCAGTGTAAAATGGCTGTGAAATAACGTGGACGTTATTTCACTCAGGCTGCAGTGGCAGGCCTGTGTAAGAATTGTCAGAGCTCCCTATGGGTGGCAAAAGAAATGCTGCAGCCCATAGGGATCTCCTGGAACCCCAATACCCTGGGTACCTCAGTACCATATACTAGGGAATTATAAGGGTGTTCCAGTAAGCCAATGTAAATTGGTAAAATTGGTCACTAGCCTGTTAGTGACAATTTAAAAGAAATGAGAGAGCATAACCACTGAGGTTCTGATTAGCAGAGCCTCAGTGAGACAGTTAGTCACTACACAGGTAACACATTCAGGCACACTTATGAGCACTGGGGCCCTGGATGACAGGGTCCCAGTGACACATACAACTAAAACAACATATATACAGTGAAAAATGGGGGTAACATGCCAGGCAAGATGGTACTTTCCTACACAACCCCCCCCCAAACGAAGGACAATAAGACTAGCCATGACCTGATGAGTCTTCATTGTCTAAGTGGAAATATCTGGAGAGTCCATCTGCATTGGAGTGGCTACTCCCAGGTCTATGTTCCACTGTATAGTCCATTCCCTGTAGGGATATGGACCACCTCAATAATTTAGGATTTTCACCTTTCATTTGTTTTAGCCAAAGTAGAGGTTTGTGGTCTGTCTGAACAATGAAGTGAGTGCCAAACAGGTATGGCCTCAACTTCTTCAGAGCCCAGACCACAGCAAAGGCCTCCCTCTCTATGGCAGACCAACGCTTTTCTCTAGGGGTCAACCTCCTACTAATCAAAGCAACAGGTTGATCCTGGCACTCATAATTAGGTTGTGATAGGACTGCCCATACTCCTAATTCAGATGCATCAGTTTGGACATAGAATTTTTTAGAGTAACAAGGGCTTTTCAGGACAGGTGCAGAGCACATGGCCTGCTTCAGCTCCTCAAAAGCTTTCTGACAGTTTGCTGTCCATAATACCTTTTTAGGCATTTTCTTGGATGTGAGGTCATTAAGAGGGGCTGCAATGGAGCCATAGTTCTTAATGAACCTCCTGTAATACCCAGTAAGGCCTAGGAAGGCTCTCACCTGAGTCTGAGTGGTAGGGGGAACCCAGTCAATAATTGTTTGGATTTTCCCCTGAAGTGGTGCAATCTGTTCCCCACCAACAAGTGTCCCAGATAAACCACCTTACCCTGCCCTATCTGGCACTTTGAAGCCTTGATAGTGAGGCCTGCCTTTTGCAGGGCCTCTAAAACTTTCCATAGGTGGACCAGGTGATCTTCCCAGCTGGAGCTAAAGACAGCTATATCGTCCAAATATGCTGCACTGAAAGCCTCCAGCCCTTGCAGGACTGTGTTCACCAACCTCTGAAAAGTGGCAGGTGCATTTTTCAATCCAAAAGGCATTACAGTGAACTGGTAATGTCCTCCAATGGTTGAAAATGCAGTTTTAGGTTTAGTATCTTCTGATAATTTGATCTGCCAATACCCTGCAGTCAAATCAAAAGTGCTTAGATACTTGGCAGATGCCAGTGTATCTATGAGCTCATCTGCCCTGGGTATAGGGTGAGCATCAGTTTTGGTTACCTGGTTGAGACCTCTGTAGTCTACACAAAACCGCATTTCCTTCTTTCCATCTTTGGAATGGGGTTTTGGTACAAGTACCACAGGAGAAGCCCATGGACTTTCAGAGTGCTCAACCACTCCTAGTTCTAGCATTTTCTGCACCTCTTGCTTTATGCAGTCCCTGACATGGTCAGGCTGCCTATAGATCTTACTTTTGACAGGTTAACTGTCTCCAGTATCTATAGTGTGCTCACACCAAGAAGTGGTACCTGGCACAGTAGAGAAGAGTTCAGAAAACTGACCCAGGAGATTTATGCAATGGTCTTTCTGCTCAGCAGTAAGACAATCAGCCAAAACTACACCTTCCACAAGAGCATCTTGTTCTGTGGAAGAGAAGAGATCAGGTAGAGGATCACTGTCTTCTTCCTGTCCCTCATCAGTTGCCATGAGCAGGGTGAGATCAGCCCTGTCATAGTAGGGTTTCAGGCGGTTGACATGGAGCACCCTAAGGGGACTCCTGGCAGTGCCTAAGTCAACTAAATAGGTGACTTCACCCTTTTTCTCAACAATTGTGTGGGGTCCACTCCATTTATCTTGGAGTGCTCTTGGGGCCACAGGCTCCAAGACCCACACTTTCTGCCCTGGTTTGTACTGAACCAAAACAGCCTTCTGATCATGCCATTGCTTCTGGAGCTCTTGGCTGGCCTGAAGGTTTTTACTGGCCTTTTTCATATACTCAGCCATCCTTGATCTGAGGCCAAGTACATAATCCACAATATCTTGTTTTGGAGCTTTTAAAGGTTGTTCCCAACCCTCCTTGACAAGTGTTAGTGGACCCCTAACAGGGTGACCAAAGAGGAGTTCAAAGGGGCTGAAGCCCACTCCTTTCTGGGGTACCTCCCTGTAGGCAAAAAGGAGGCATGGTAACAGGATATCCCATCTCCTGCGGAGTTTTTCAGAGAGACCCATAATCATGCCTTTGAGAGTTTTGTTAAATCTCTCCACCAGTCCATTTGTTTGTGGATGATAGGGTGTAGTGAACTTGTAAGTCACACCACACTCCTTCCACATGGCCTTTAAGTATGCAGACATGAAATTGCTTCCCCTGTCTGATACTACTTCCTTTGGGAAGCCCACCCTGGAAAATATTCCCAGGAGGGCCTTTGCCACTGCAGGTGCTGTAGTGGTCCTTAAAGGAATTGCTTCAGGATATCTTGTGGCATGGTCCACTACCACCAAGATAAACCTATTGCCTGAAGCAGTAGGAGGGTCAAGGGGGCCAACTATGTCAACCCCTACCCTTTCAAAGGGAACCCCAACCACAGGCAGTGGAATAAGGGGTGCCTTTGGAGTGCCACCTGTCTTGCCACTGGCTTGACAGGTTTCACAGGACTTACAAAATTCCTTTGTGTCCTCAGACATCCTAGGCCAATGAAACAGGGGAACAAGCCTGTCCCAAGTTTTCATTTGCCCCAGATGTCCAGCTAGGGGAATGTCATGGGCTAGAGTTAGGAGGAACTTTCTGTACTCCTGAGGAATCACTAACCTCCTGGCAGTTCCAGGTTTAGGATCCCTTGCTTCAGTGTACAAGAGGTTGTCCTCCCAGTAAACTATGTGAGAGTCACTGACATCCCCATTAGCCTGTTTGACAGCTTGCTGTCTTAGACCCTCTAGTGTGGGACAGGTATGCTGTGCCACACTCAGCTCCTCCCTGGCAGGCCCCCCTTCACCCAAAAGCTCAGCAGTGTCTGCTTCCAGCTCCT